>NC_056051.1:17642046-17959587 GCF_004379255.2 Salvia splendens | reverse complement strand
AACTTCATCCCAATATAGTGGGGATTGACACTTCCTGCCATATAAAGCTTCATTCGGAGCCATATCGATCGTCGCTTGGTAGCTATTGTTGTAGGCGAATTCAACCAACGGCAGAACAGTTTCCCAACTTTCCCCTCAATCTAAGACATCGGCTCGTAGCATATCTTCAAGCTTTTGAATCGTCCTCTCTGACTGTCCATCCGATTGCAGGTGATAAGCAGTTCTGAAGTTCAATTTCGTGCCCAAATCTCGTTGCAAACTTATCCAAAACTTTGATGTGAACTTCGTATCGCGGTCGGACACAAAAGTCTTTGGCACTCTATGCAAACGTACAATCTCACTCACGTAGATCTTAGCTAATTTGTCCGATCCATAGGAAATCTTTAATCGGTAAGAAGTGCGCTCTTTTAGTCAGTCGATCGATAATCACCAAAATCGCAGTGTTGCCCTTATGTGACTTTGGCAAACTCATCACGAAGTCCATGGCTATATGCTCCCACTTCCATTCGGGAATTTCGAGTGGTTGCAACTTCCCATATGGCCGCTGGTGTAAGGCATTCACTTGTTGGCACGCTAGACATCATTCCACATGTGACGCTACGTCTCCTTTCATCCCATTCCACCAAAAATGTTTCTTCAAATCTCGATACATCTTCGTACTTCCGGGGTGAGCAGTATAAGGCGTGTCGTGCGCTTCACTTAAAATCTCATCTTTTAGCGCCTCATCGCTCGGTACACCCAATCGTCCATCGTACGTCAAAACATTATCCGCCTCCGCACGATAATGATCGAGCTTCTCGGCTCTCACCTTCGCACGTAATTCTTCCAACTTCTCATCACGTCGTTGGGCTTCTATGAGCTTGGTTATCAAGTCTGGCTCGATCACTAGCGTCGTTATTCTTTCTCCTACTGTCTCGGGCTCTTTTACTATTTCCAATCTCATTCTATCGAATTCGCGAATCAACGCTTCCTCTTGCGTTAGGAAATAAGCTATTTGCGGTTGGTTCTTCCTACTCAAAGCATCGGCTACTGCGTTCGCCTTGCCCGGATGATAGTGAATACCACAGTCATAGTCTTTCACGACTTCTAACCAACGTCATTGTTGCATGTTTAGCTCCTTCTGCTCGAGTACTTGAGACTCTTATGATCCGTATAAATCTCACATCACACTCCATAGAGATGGTGTCTCCAAATTTTCAGTGCGTGCACTACTGCTGCTAGTTCCAAATCATGAGTCGGAAAATTCAGCTCATTCGGTCTCAACTGTCGGGAAGCATATGCTATCACCTTCCCATCTTGCAGTAACACTCATCCAAGTCCTACTTTTGATGTATCAGTAGAGACGGCGAAATCCTTGTTAGCTGCCGGCACCGTTAGAACAAGTGTTGTGGTCAACTTTTATTTCAATCGTTGGAAACTCGCCTCGCATTCCGGCGTCCAAACCTCTTTGATTCCTTTCTTCAACAATTGTGTCATTGGTCTCGCGATTTTAGAGAATCCCTCGATGAAGCATCGGTAGTATCCCGCCAATCCCAAGAAACTGCGGATTTCACTCGGCGTTTTCTGCGATTTCAAATTTTGCACAGTCTAAACCTTTGCGGGGTCTACTTGAATCTCATTTGCCGTCACGATATGACCAAGAAAGTTCACTCGAGTCAACTAAAATTCATATTTACTAAACTTGGCATAAAGCTTCTCCCTTCGTAACGTTTCCAACACAGTTTGCAGATGCCCTCCATGTTCCTCCTCGTTCTTCGAGTATACTAAAACATCGTCGAAGAAGACTAACACGAACTTGTCAAGATACTCGTGGAAACCTCGGTTCATCAAGTCCATGAAGACAGCCGGGGCGTTGGTCAGCCTAAATGGCATCACTACGAATTCATAATGGCCATAACGAGTGCGAAAAGCAGTCTTAAGTACATCCTCTCGTCGGACCTTTAGTTGATGATATCCCGACCTCAAGTCCTTTTTTTTTGAAAATATGCCCGCTCCTCGAAGTTGGTCAAACAAATCATCAATCCTCGGCAGTGGGTACTTATTCTTCAGGTCATCTTGTCGAGCTCACGGTAATCGATGCACATTCTCACCGTTTCATCCTTTTTTTCTTTACGAACAACACCGGCGCTCCCCACGGTGTCACACTAGGTCGGATAAAACCCAAGTCTAACAATTCTTGCAACTGAATCTTCAACTCTGCCAACTCTTTAGGGGCCATTCGGTATGGCGCCTTCGATACTGGCGCAGGCCCTGGTTCCAAATCAATAGTGAACTCTAATTGTCTGTCGGTTGGCGGTCCAGACAAAGCTTTTGTAAAACACATCGAGAAAATCTAGTACTACTGCCACTTCTTCCACTCTCAATTCCTTCCTTTCCTCTCCGTTCAAGTACACAAGATACGCATGACGCTCTTTCCTTATCATCATGGTTGCTTGCAATGCGGAGATTATAGAGGTTTGTCGATTTAAAGAAATCCCTTACAAAAAAAATAGTCGGCTCGTCGCCAGGAGTTTGAAAAGAAATTTGCCTCTAGCTGGTGCATCACTTTTACGCATGTCTGAGTATAGAAACTTATTCCCCCGTGTGCATTCGAAAAGCTCAACCCCTCCCTTTTCTCCAAGTCTAGTATCAAGAACTCGAAAATTGATCATGCAGTCTTACTTGGATATGAACTGAATTCAAAATTGTAGCAACACTGCTGAAGGTGTCTTAATCAGAAAGGTTGTAGAATTAATCAAGAAAACAAGAACAACACTTCTAGTTCGACTCTTTTAGATCTCATCACCAACTTGCAGAAATTGGTTTGAAAAAATAAGGCAGGGTCTAAGTTTCATTGATCTTGATCATGTTCATTCTGAAAATTAAGGTTTCAAATAAACTCATAAAGGTTGAGACTTTACTTCTGACGAGAGCTCGAAAGAATATGAGATAGGCCTTGAAAAAAGGATGAAACTGAATCAGGTCTCAAATTACATAGTAGGCTGCCAAATAAGATATTTCAATTGTCAAATCAAATTTGCAAAATCAATGAATGATGGTTCACACATGTCATGACACGAGATGATCAATCGTGGGAGGATTTAGAAGCATAGACAAATGTCATGAGGTAGCACTGATCATGGTTCGACGACATCATGTTATTGAATAATGATGTCACGTCAATGGATTCACAGGGTTGCAACCAACGTGAAGTGAACTTTTTTTAGGAAGATCGGCTAGATCAACCACGTTAAGGAAAAAGAGACACAATAGCCTTAACTTGGTGTTGCAGAAAAAAAATCATTGAGCATGAAACAATATGTGTAGTGAAACTGAGCTAAAAAAAATTTCACTTCTGCAAGGAAGAACTTGCCGCATGCATAGTTACGAAATAAAAAGGTGTACAAAAGTTCCAAGAAGAATATTCCATCCTTTGAAGAAACATGTTTGGGAATGGGATCGTACTGAAAGTCATAACTGCAAACAACTTTAGAAATGAAGCTCAAAGGCGGAAGTTCATAAAGTCAAAATATTGTCCTTACAAAAGATGAATCAAAGAAGACTACTAATCAAGATGTCCAAAGTTACAAAGACAAGCACAAATTTTCAAGAACTGAAAAATGAGTCATGACTTGACATAGGAAAAGGAAATAATGAGCATTACTTGCAAGGTTTGAGTCAAACAGAGTCTTAAATTGAACAGGGCTCCCCGTTAATCGAAAGAACGTAGAAAGAATTTCTTAGGATCCAAGTAAGTACTGCTGATTAAAATCATTCATTATAGCCACGAGGGTCACACTCTCTCGTTCATCTTTCTGAGGCCGAACATGGTAACATCGTTCTACGAAATTGCGGATTCCAAGTTGAGATTCATCGTGTCGTTACAACTAATAACAGTAGTCGAAATCCATATCTTCATATATTCCTTGCACGTGATAATCGTCATTTTCTTAAAACGTTGTAGTTATACTCGCGCTCTCAACATGCTATAACGGTCGTTTTCGCCGCATCGCTACTTTTGACCGAAGATCGGATTTATCTATTAGATCGCAAGTATGATCTCTACATCCGTTGTAGGATCATTTCGCATCTCTTCTTGCCTCGAACATTTTCTCGTTTGGAACATCTCTTCAATTTGCACTTATTCTTTTCTTAAACTCTTTATCATATGCTACGTCCTTTCGCATTCTCCTTGTTCTCGTCATTCAGGGAAAACGATTCTGAATTTGTAATCATTCGATAAAGTTCGAGTTCACACCACATATTTCCATTTGTCCTATCACTCGGAAAAGTGATATTGCAGTTGTCAACAACTAAATTCGATATCATTTAATCTAACATACTTCTTAGGCACTCTGTGTTCGCATACAAAGTTCATAGCGTCATTCCAAGAAATAGAAAAATTTCATGGTCCACTGGTCTCCATCCTCTATCTCGATACTCTAGTCTCATATCTCGATAATTTGGAAATTTCGCCCCACTTTTCATTCTCGTTCGTTTTCATTGCTCGGGAAAGCAATAGGTGAGTTTTCAAATTAGAACTACGGTCCGCGTGGTCAACTAGGTCTACATCTTCGGCACTCTAAGTTCACGACACATTTCATCATCTCGTAGATAGCAAAATATCACAACAAGTACTATAACACACGACATTTTCACATCTCAAAGCAAAACACTTTCACACTTCTCATTATCATTTAAAACTTTTGAAATAAAATTTTCTTCAGACTCTCACACTTTCATCAAAATTTTCACATCTCACTTTCAACTTTAGAGTAAAAGTTTTGACTCAAAACTCAAAACATACTTGAACATCCACTTTCATCACTTGTATAAAACACTCCATAGAATAACGCTTCATACTTCGCACCTCATAACATATATAACATCACACTTCCATAGCTAAATTTTCCAATCGAAAAGGAATTTTTTTTTTTCAAATTTTTTTTTTTCATTTTTTTTTAACAACTTTCCACAACATAAACATTTTTTTCCTCAATCAAACTCCACTAGACAACGAGTCATTAATATTACAAAACATCAACCACAAAATCCTTTTTCCATTTTTTTTCTACATATCAAACCATGCAAATCTTTCAAAACTCATAGCACATTTGTATTCCAAACAAAACACTCATGCACTTCACATATATGTTTGAAACAACATTCTTAGATTACTCATTTATTTTCTAAAAATTTTAACATTCTCAAAACAACTCATCAACTTTCGTCATTCATGTAAAACACTCCATCATCCTATGTTGACATGCTCACGTCGTAGTACTTTCACACATATAAAACATACTTAGTCATCATACTAGTCTTGCTCATGCTCCATATAATCACATCATAACAATATCATGATCAACATACCACACGTGCTTAGATCATCTTGTCAATCATGCGCATACTTCACATAATCATACTATCACAACATCGTGTTCACATATATAACACATGCTTAAATTTTCATGTCAATCGTACTCATATTCCACATAATCATATCATCAAAATTCAGCTTCACGTATAACATTCATTCACATGCGTACACTTGCCAAAACATCCTCATCATATCATCATCAATTTCATACATCTATCTCACATTCTTTCAACAACTTAAAACATACCTCACTTTCTTTGGTTGAGCGTGATGCTTTGGATGTTGAGCCTTCATGACACTCCAGTTTAAGGTTTACTATTCTAGACTTATGGTGAAAGAAGACTCTCGGACCAGAGCGAAAGAACGAAGCTCTGATACCACTCTGTCACGACCGCCCATACTAGGGGTGTTACAAACGAGGCGATCGTGACCCAGGGTCAAACATTTAAGTATAGCATTTAAGGATAACAGTTCATAAGAAATGCTCAATTAGCTTAAAAGAATAGTAGTTTAGTTCAAAAATATATATATAGCAGCGGAAATAAGGTTTCAAAGAGAGTCAAGGATGACGCCTATGTATGAAGACACAACGCATCCAAATTCCCTATGCCGACTCAACATCCACCGCAACATCCCGCTCAACCTGCACATAGGGAAAACACATGCAGGGCTGAGTACTTGTTGTACTCAATGGGCTCATGCCGAAAATATTTTCATAAAAACAGTTATGTCATCCATACCAGTGATCTCGAGTTTTATGTAGTTAAGAAATATCACGAGAAAACAAAAATATTTCAAAGTCTGGCCAGACAATCAATCTCCCCACTTTCTCATCAATCATTCAATCACATTCTCTTTCCATAGTGCGACGAAAGTGTGGCCACACTATTCGCCCACGAGACCGGCCGACTAGCAAGGACGACTCACGATCCCACCTGTGTACACTAGCCTGATAGGGTTTGCGGCCCTACTCAGACCCGAATTCGTTTAACATAGCCCTATAGCCTAATGGAGCGCACTCACAAACTAGGCATCAGGCACAATCTCATCATCAAAACAAACATGACATGACATAACACTTTAAACCACCCTTATTACACCATAATCATACTTTTGAAAGCGTAAAAGAGTTAGGTAAAAGAAAGCCCACCTCGTTCTCTTAGCAATTCACACCCCAACTTAGCAACTCTCGATCCTCGAGTTCACGAGTACACAACACCCTTGTCAATGACAACACAAGTCAGCCTCACACAACATCATCTTACTATGCATGTCCTATCGCTTCTCTCTCGTCGTTTTCCTCAATTTCCCAAACCCAGCATACGTCACACAGGTGTAAGACACGCGTAACACATTTCAACTGATCACAAGTGATTTCAACATTTAAACACGTTTCTTGGACATACATGCATCATATAACACTTTTAAATCTTGAAACTAGGTGTCATTTTAATAAGGCAGAAAACTGGCAGAATTGCGCGACCGTTTTGTAAAAATTACTATAAAATCACCCAACCTCAAAAGATGCTAAATTTTGGTCACAATACAGAGGACACATTCAAGTTCATCCATGAAAATTTTCATATCGAAATCACGCCATTTAGTCAGTCATTTCACATATTGAACTCTCTGGTCAGAACATATAACTTCTGACAGTATTGCGCAGTAAACTTCAAAAATTCACCAAATATTCATCCTTCCTCATATGACGCTAAAATTTGGTCACAACACATTAGACACATTCAAGTTCACCCGGTTAAAATTTCACACTGAAATCATATCATTTGGTCAGTCAAAATATTTATGCAACTCTCTGATCGGAACATAAAATTCTAACAGCACTGCGCAGTTCATTTGAAAAATTCACCGTAAATTCATACGATGTCCAATAAGGCTGAAATTTTCACAAGACTCAGAAGACACTTCAAATTTTCATCTAGTTTAAGAATCACATCGATCGTAGGTCATTTGGTAGGTCAAACAGATTTCGAAACATTCTGGCCGAGAACACACGTTACTGGCAGAATTGCGCAGTCAACTTCAAATATTTTTCAAAAATTCATTTTTCGACAAAAAGGGCTGAAATGTATACGAGAGACAGAAAACAACTTGAAGTTTACTCAGTAAAAATTGTATAGAAAAATTCATTGGTTTGATGGGTCAAATACAGATCATAAGTCACTGGTTGTGCATCACAGATTTCTGGTTCAAGTTCGAAAATAGGGTTTTTAAAACTTCCACAACACAAACACCGATTTTTCATGCTCGATAACACATAATCATGCTTACACGTTCCTCATACACATATTTGCACATAAACTCATATTATTCACCAAATATTTCAATCCAACACACATGATTTCAATCAACAGCGCAAAATCAAACAAGTTCTTACGAAACACACTTTCCCTCCCGTTAAACTTGCGATCTATCAAACCTACACCCTCTACATGCATGTAGGACTCAAGAACATGGTCAAAACGGGTAGGATGATAGAAAGTGAACAATATACCTTCTTTGACACAAAACGAATCGGTAGAACAAACGTTGACACGATTCGTCCCTCTCCCTTCACCGCTGCCACGAATCCGCCATCGCGGATCCGCCACCATCGGCTCCTCCTTCTCTCTTCTCTCTCTCGGGTTCTCGATTCGTTCGTAGAAGTAAAAGAAATGAAAGAGGAGGGAGGTCATATTTATAGAAAAAAATTTCATAAAAGACAAAAATTCACGTCTTTTCATTTTGATGTGACGAGTAATTAATGCGGCGTTGAAAAACGTGCCTGATGTGATGTGGTTCTTATCTACTTGGAAAACGTGCCCGATGTGACGCGATTCTTATCCAACTTTTCGTCTCGATTTGTTATCGAAAGTGTATTTGATACGTGGTTTATTCTTTCGTGTAGGTAACGATTTAACGGGTCGTTACAACAATTTTATAGAAAATAAAAAACTACTCCACCGGCGAATCATCCCCGAAGGCGGTAGAGGTGCCCTAAGGCCACTTGGAGGAGGGATACCAAGTTGTGCCGCCATAAACAGGACTCTGTTAAGCCAGGCTTCGTATTGGGTGGGCGTAAAGCGGGAAGTGTCCGCCATTGTGGCGGTCATGTACATGGACATAAGGGAGTTCGAGAGTCCCCCCGAGCCCGAGCCCGAGCCCGCCTGGCTTGATTCAGCTCGGCCTCTTCTCCCTCTAGCCGCCTTCGCCGCATTTCTCCCTTGCGGCCGACAGCGCCCACGGGAGGACCCCCCGGCATCATCTGTCGGGGTCTCCTCCTCCTGCGAGGTAAACTCTTATGGCCCGATGCCCGAACCGCTCTCACCAGACGAGTATTGGCCACTCGTCGTGTGCTTCGTGAGCTTCGAGGTCGAGCCCGAGCTGGACCGCACACCGCCGACCCACCTTTCCTCGTAACATTGGCATATTTGAATTGTTTGCCGGTGTCTTCGTAGCAGACCCGCAAAGCCGGCCTCAGAATGTCGGCTCTCGTGGCTCCGCTTTGGTACTAAGCCGCTTCATTCTTGTAGATGCCGCAGAATCGTTTGACCTCTCTGTCGACTCGGTCAAAGTGAGCGCGGATCATCTTATATCTGCGGCAACGGGTCTTTTCGGCTTAATCTCGTGGTAGGCCTCGGTGACCTTTTCCCAGAAGCACTTCTGGGGTTGTTGATTCCCGATGATGGGATCGTACGAGATGCTGATCCAGGCGTTGTACACCGCCAGCGTTTCTTTGGGGTCGTACGGATACCGGCATAGATCCTCCTCCTCCGCCTCGGCCTCCGCCCTGGAGCCTCCCCTGCCTCGGCCTTCTTCCGGAGTGGGTTGAACCGGATAATCCTCCCGAATCTTGAATAATCCCTGGGAATACCGCGGGGCGGAGGGACGGGCGTATGCATCAACATCAAAATTGGGTGGTTGGTACCCCCCGGCGTGCCCGAACCCTGGGTGCCCCGCGTCGACGAACCGGAACTACCCAATGTGTTGTACATGCACCCCCAGTCGCCGAACGCGTTGAGATCCCACACGCTAGAGCCGCCACCGCCGGAGTTTCCGTCGCCGGACATTTTGTGATTAGATGTTAGATGAAAATTGAAGAGGAAATGGAGATGAATTTGGAAGAATAGATGTGTAGTTGTGTGTGAAATGAGGATGAATTAGGAGTATTTATAGAGTAAAAAAATTAAAACGGCTCTTTTAAACGGTAACATTACCATTTCACTTTTTTTAATTTTTTTATTATTTAATTCAAATTTTTTTTAAAAAAAAATAATTATTGCGTTAGCGTGACGACGCCCACTCTGACCTACTTAGTGACAATGCTCTTCTATCCCAAGAATTGATACATGACCTGGGAAAAGAACTTTCGAGTAGAGGGAGATCGCCACATCTGGCCCTCAAGTTGGATATGGGAAAGGCGTATGATAGAGTCCAGTGGTCATTTCTGCTCAAGGTTTTGGAAAAGATGGGATTCTCACCAGCTTGGGTGGGTATGATTAGCAGATGCATCTCTTCATGCTGGTTCTCTGTCCTGGTGAATGGTGGTCCGGCAGGCTTCTTTCAATCCTCCAGGGGGATGAGACAAGGGGACCCCCTATCGCCTTCCCTCTTTGTTTTGGCTGCAGATTACCTTTCGAGATGTCTTGATAGACTGATCAAGGGGGATAAAGAGATGGTCTACAGATGCCGGAAAAAGGCTCCCGTTATTACTCATCTTTCCTACGCAGATGATGTCATCATTTTCTCAAGGGCGCATAGAGAGGCAGTGGGAAGGTTGGTTGGATGCCTAGATCACTACATTGTTGTGTCTGGTCAGAAGGTGAATAATGGGAAGACACACTTCTATTTGGCGACTGAGCACATGGAGTTCGCTAGCATTGTTGAGGAGGTGGGATGATTTCAGAGAGGGGTGATGCCTTTCACATACCTTGGGGTCCCGATCTTCAGAGGAGCGAGGAGGGCAGATCACCTCTTGCCCCTTAGGCAGAAGCTCATGGACAGGATCCACAGTTGGTCCCATCGTCACCTTGCCTTTGGGGGTCGTCTAGCTTTGATTAAGAGCACCCTTGCCGCCATCCCGCTTCATATTTTACAGGTCATTAACCCTCTGCTTGGCTTTCTGGACGAGTTGGAGCAGATACTGGCTAGATACTTTTGGGGTACAGTTGAAGAAAAGAGGAAGCTGCACTGGATTTCTTGGAGACAGATCTGCTTGCCTTTTGATGAGGGTGGCTTGGGTATTCGCCTCTTCAGGGAAGTGGCAGTGGCTTTTGGTTTCAAGCTGTGGTGGAGACTACTGGCACAGGATTCTCTCTAGGCTCAGTTCATGATCCAGAAGTACAGTATCCTCCCTTGTCATTTGCATACATCCCCTTGTTGGTCACATGATAGTCCTACTTGGCGTCGTTTGCGTCGTATTTGGTCTTACATGCATGATTAGATTCGTTGGTCCTTGGGTGAGGGGAAGATCAGCTTCTGGGATGATGTCTGGCTTGGGGCTAACCCATCCGGAGTCTGTGCATCCCGGGAAATGATCATCCTCAATCTCAGGCCGTTGCATCATATTGGCATGAGCATGCATGGGATGAGGATATGCTGCATAGTTTATCTTTCAGGTTTGGCGTACCTCCAGATGTGATAGACCGGATCATAGCCATGCCGATTGAGTTGGGGGCGAAGGATGTGAGGCGATGGAGTCTGACTAGCCATGGCGAGTTCTCTGTGACCTCAGCCTGGAAGAGCATCCGGACTAGACTGCCAAAGAAGGAGATTTTTGAGCTTATCTGGAATCAGGGGTTGACCCCTACCATCTCGGTGTTCATTTGGAGGTTGTTGTTTGGTAGGTTGCCAGTGGATGAAAAGTTGCAGAGGAGGGGGATTGAGTTAGCGTCTAGGTGTCAGTGTTGTCGGTCTTCCTCGGTCGAGTCTCTTAGTCATGTCTTTTTCTCGAGTCAGTCGGCGGTTTCTGCATGGGAGTATTTCGATGCCTGGTTTCCTTCCTCGCACACACCGATCCACACGAGCACTGATATTGCACTTAGACTAGGTCACTGGCGGAGGTCCTCTTTCCAGAGGGCTCCCGCCTTACATATTAGTTTTCTTGTACCCTGTTTGATTGCTTGGTTTCTTTGGACGGAGAGGAACGGCTGCAAGCATGGCGGTTGTCCTTTTCGTTACTCTCATGTTATTTGGCAGGTCACTCACCACCTGCACGTGCTTGTCTTGGCCGGCACGATCACCCCGACCCACTGGAGGGGATGTTCGTCGTCGGTTGATTTCATGTCATTCTCCCCCAGAAAGCGTGTTCTGCGGTCACTCATGGTCCTATGGCATCCCCTGATGCCCCTTGGGTGAAGTTAAACACTGACGATGTCTTCTCTACATCGACAATGAAGGCGGGGGAGGGAGGATTGGTTCGAGGATCTGAAGGAGGACTTCTGCGTGCCTTCTGTGCTCCAATAGCCGCTTCATCGAGCTTTGAGGCGGAGTTGTTAGCTCTGATTCGGGGGTTCGAGATGGCGACACACATCTGGATTGAGCTTGACTCAGCTGCTCCGGTTACCTTGTTGTCATCTGGACAGCTTGGCGCTGCGGACTTCAGACATCACATGGCTTTGATCAGGAGTATGACTGCTCAGCGGCATGTTCGGTTCTCACACATCTACAAAGAAGGGAACCGAGCTGCTGACTTTCTTGCAGGTATGGGAGTTCAGACCCCTGCCCTTACTTACTATGACCCAACCTCTGCGCCTCGGTATCTGCAGGCGCTGGTTAGGATGGACCAGCTGGGATATCCTAACTTCCGTTTCCGACGTAGAGATGTGGGTTGACCCAACTTTCTTGGTGGTTGGTTTTGATTATTTTTCGTTTCTCCCTCATATGTATTTAGTCAGCTTTTTTCCGCTTAATAGCACGGAGGTTCTCGACTTGTGGGACCGCTATTTGGCTTCTTCATGTTCTTGTTTAGATCCTAGTCACTTTTGGGCTAAGATCATGTTGTTAGAATATTTTATTTTGATACTATTTACGGGTTGGATGTCTACCTAAACCTCCCGCCCACAAAGAGCGTTTTTGATTAAAAAAAATATTCAAAACTTTTTTCCCTTAACTAAATATTCAAAACTTTTTTCTCTTTCTATTTCAGTATTTTTGTGAAAAAGTTTGTTAACATGTACTACTCCATATCACTAAAATGATGCACTTTCAACAAAATCGTAAGATTACACGTTTAAATTAGGGGAAAAGAGGAAGAAACTAAATCACCTATTTTGCCATCCTGGAATAAATCACCTTTGAGTGAATTTCAGTTTTTAACTTTAAATTTTATTTACTTTTCTATAACTTATGTTTTGAAGAATATATATTATGAGTTATGATCGATTGCTAACTAAATAGCAATCTAAGGACTATTTAGAAAGGCAAGAGATAAATGTTGACTTAAATAAATATGGACAGGCCCACCAACTAGTGCGTCATTGTTGGGTGTTTGCTGTTGCCGAATTGGGGTGAAGAAATTGGAGCTTACATGACAAAAATGTTCTCACCCACTTCAATGAATTCCATTTCCACCCCTCGACCCATATTTAAGCCGAGAAATATGCAAATGAGTCATGCGTGAAAAACGATGTACATCGGGCAAACCTTTCACAGAAACTGTGTTTCCAAGATCCTGACTTCGTCCGACTCCGTCGCCTCCACCAAAAACATGGATCTGTGTCTGCATACATAACATTCATATGTTAGATATGTGTCTGCATACATAACATACATAACCGCGAAAACCGTCAGAGAGAGCAATAAAGGTATACACATCGAGACGGACCACCTATTTTTACCCGATAAAGACCTTATTTTCGTCGGTAAAGCAGTGAGTCTTGGACTCCTGTCTGGTCAACTACTATGTGCAGTGCAGGGTAGAGAGAGAATGCACACCCAAATGCACGTCCGAAAATGAAGGTGGAAATGCGGACTTAGGGGGAAACCAAAATTATGAGGGGTACTTTGGTAATCTCTTCACCATTTCTTTATCACTGTTGTGGACGAGATTTCCAATATCAAGTTGGAAGTGTGAATTATTTCAGACAGAAGCCAAAGAGCACAGTACGGGCCTGGGTCTTTTTCGAGGGCCATGCTTGTTCAGTTCTTGAACATCGAACCATCATTAATGCACTGATTTGACCCCAATTTTGGCCAGTTAGTCATCACCGAACGAGCCTTAAAATTAGAGCATCCACATCCGTGCTCTTGCCAACGAGCATGGATTAGAGATGCCCACTGGTTCCGATTCTGGCGGTTAACCGGCGAACCGGAACCGTGGCAATTTTCCCGAATCGGAACCGTGGCAATTCGGGTCGCGGTCCGGTTCAGGTTCAAGATATTTTGAACCGGAACCGTCGCCGAACCAGCGGTTCGGGACGGTTCGGAACCGCCGGTTCGGGCGCGTATATCAAGGCATTAGGGATGGGGCCGACGGCGGCAGCTTTTCAGCTGCAAAACCGGCCGGTTCCGGTGGTTTTTGGGCGGTTAACCGTGAAAACCGGCGGTTAACTGCCGGTTCATTGGCTTCCGGTGGCGGCGCGAGAAACGAGGAGACATGGCGCAGCTTTTGCAGACGGTTTGTTGACCGAACCGGTGGTTTTGTCCCGGAAACCGGCGGTTTTCCGCCAAAACCGCCGGTTTTTCGAAAATTCAATTTTTTTTTTATTTCAGATTTCAAATTCAAATTCTTCCATTTCCCCCCCCCCCATTTTTATCTATAAATACCCCCATCTATCCTCATTTACATTCACCCCACTCTTGCGTTAATAATAGTTTTTCTCTTCAATCTCCCAATTCTCTCTCTTTGTCTCCAATTTCTCATTTGTGCTACTGTGCTTCCATTTAATTACTCAAGTGCTACTCTTATTATTACGCATTGTTATACACTTATACTTGTTCCCGTAATTCTATAAGTTGTCTTAATTCTCAATTGCCAAAACAAAAAAATATATATATTATTCCATATTTCTATATTTCTACATAGCAATATGTCTTCATCACGAGAAGGTCGTGTTGATAAGGGAAAGGGAAAGTCCAAGATGCCATCTCGGCGATCCGTTATTGATGAAATTTCTCAAATGAAGATGGATGTGTGGCAGGTTAATATTTATTTATCTACTAATTTAATTAATTTTGAATTACATTACATTATTGTTCATAATTTTATTTGAAATTTACAATACAAATATTATTTTGTATGTTGTATACTTGTAGTTGTAGTTGTAGTTGTAGATGTATATGTATTGTAAATTGTAATGTATCGTTGTCCGTTACAACTCAAACTCAATAAAATTGATATCATTTTCTCCTTATTCGTCGTTATCCTATTTGAATTATACATTGTCTTGTTCCAATTTGTTGTATAAATCCAAATTTCAATTTTAAAAAAAAATAATCGAACCGCGAAACCGCCGGTTCCGAACCGGAACCGCCGGTTCCGCCTTCGACCAAACCGGAACCGGCGGTTCCGAACCGTGGGCAACACTAGCATGGATGTGGGCTCGGCCCCACTTTTACTCCTTGCTCTTAGGCAAGAGCACAACACCCACATCCGTGCTCTTCCGCAAGGACAAGCACAAGGGTCCCACCATTCTATTATTCAATTTAAATAAAAATATTTCCACAAAATTAAAGTACATTAAAATTACCCGAAATAATATTACAAATTATAAAAAAAATTACATATTTAAAATCATAAAAATTAAAAATTACATAATTAAAATCCTAAAAATTAAAAAATTACATAATTAAACTCCTAAAAAATAAAAATTACATAATTAAGCCTGAAAATACCCATGTGGAAGACTATTCATCTGGCTCTACCCCCAATGTTCTTTGGAGACCCCGTATCATTGCCACATGCGATCGAAGTTGCTCGGGGGTCATATTTGACCTATCAGCCAAATTGAGCTCGGATGGGTGATCGCTGGAGCCGGACATTGTTTTGTTGTAAGAGTGAAAGAAAGATTGAGAATTGAGAATGGAAATGAGTGAATTTAGATGAGAATTGTGTAGTGTGGTGTGGATTTTTGGGTGTAGAAGTGGAGGTATTTATAGATGAAAATGTGTATTTTTGGGTGAAAAAATTGAAAAATAAATTAAAAATGGATAGAAAACGGATATAATTTCTTGGGGAGTGGGAAAAAATATATATTTTTTAATCGGATTTTTTAATTAAAATCCGATTTTAAAAAAAAATCAAATAGCCGTTGGCCAATGGAAAGCTGCCACGTACGCTGCTCGCTGGCACGGACGTGCTCGATGCATCGAGTACCGCCGCGTCAGTGGCAAGAGCGCAGCGGCGGACAGCGGTGCCGTGCCGCTGGCACGGACGGACGACGTCCTGCTCACCGCTGCGGATGCTCTTAAGACCATTTCTTAGCCACTAGATTAAGAGATCCAATTGTTAAAATAATGTAAGTTTGATTATATTTTGAATTTAAAAATTTAGTAAATAAATTTGAATGGTATTAATATCAATTCTCTATCATCAAAATCGTCTCAAAACTTTAACTTTATGTAACTCTCTTGATTTAAATTATTTTTTCGCAAAAAATATATCAAATTAAAGATAATTTTATAAGGATTCCAATGAGATCTCAATTGCATATATTCCGACGATGTTCGGATGATGAAAGTTGATAATTTATATTTCAGTTTTCGTATGTGTTGAAATTTTTATTACAAATAAAAATAAAATCTCTTTATATTATGTAAAATATCAATAAAACTGTATTGATATTTTTTTGTAGTTGTGTTGAAATTCTCGTTTAATTTTTGATCCACTCTTCATTGATCTTTCCTTCTATATATTATTTCCCGGCATATCGAACTTTCTTAACTTAATTACAAATTATATGAGTGTAATTTTTTAAAAAATTTTAACAATTTATGTGCGAATCTAAATCAAAGTTGCAAGGAGTTTTAATATGGTCAGAGATGATACACGAGAAAGAGAGGATTCTCCTCCATATATGTCACTATATAACCTACTACAATTATTGGCTTGTAAAGTTGAAATTATATGAGAAGAAAATTATCATTGCTTTTTATTCGTTCAATTGTCAAATATAATTTAACAAAGATCTGATAACATATTAAGATAGGGGCCTCATATTTCGGAAGTGAGCTAATATTCTCTCCGTATAATTAGTTAGCTTATTTTTTATTTTATTATTTAATTATTATGTTTTGATTTATTTTTCCTAGTGGTTAGGATTTTATTTGCTTTCTTAGTTTATAGAGATATTTTTGTATCTCACATATTATAAATATGTGTGGAGTCTTTTATTATTATGAAGCAGAATGAATTAAATTAATATTTATCATTCTCTCTCTACGATTCTCCCTTTTGGAGAAACCAATTTCTCTCTCAATTCAAGCCTCTTTTAGTCAAACAAATCATTTGATAGACAAAAGCCTATAAATTTGTGCTTTCATTAGGTTATGATCCTCATATTGATTTACTTTCTACCACCATGTCTGTCTTGTTGTCAAACTCTCCTCTAGACACTCCTCCTCGGTTTTCTAGTGTTAACCCCGTGAGATGGATTTTGGATATTCAGGAATATTTTGATTATCACTTGTTCTCTGATGCTGACCGTCTGTTTTTTGTGAGGTTATTTTTTTACCATCCAGCATCCGTATGGCTCCACGAGTATCGACGCTCGAATCCTGATTGCTCATGGCAAGAATTTTTGGATGCTGTTTATCATAATTTTGATGAGGATGTCATTTATTTCGCCGAGATGAATAAGCTTCTCAACAAAATAATGGAGGCGGTTAGATATTTAGCAAAAAAAGAGGTCATGGCTAAAAAGGAGGCCACATCCGATTCTATTGTGGAGACTGTTGCAAAAAACGATGATGAGTCAACGACAAATGTCAGGTCTGATCCCAACATTGTAGAGATAGTCAAAATTGATGACGAATCGCCTCAAAAGTTGGATGAGCCAATGGTTTTGGTGGAAACAAAACTTCCTCCAAAATCCCATAGCCCAAAAATCATTGTTGTCATAATTGTTTATGTCACTGAAGTCCCACAAGAGATCTCAAGTCCAAAGACGGTTTCTCCATCACTCGTTGCGGTCGCAAACGATACAATTTTGTTTGCAGACGAAGATCCGCGACAACAAGATGGAAGATTATTTTTCTGACTTCCACCTTGAGGGCAAGGTGGTTTTCAATGGTGGGGGAGTTGATAGGGACCTAATATTTTATTTTATTCCGGAATGTAGCTAATATTCTCTCCGTATAATTAGTTAGCTTATTTTTTGTTTTACTATTTAGTTATTATGTTTTGATAAATATGTGTGGAGTCTTTAAATATAATGAAGCAGAATGAATTAAATTAATATTTATCATTCTCTCCCTACTATTCTCCCTTTTGGAGAAACCGATTTCTCTCCAATCTCTCTCAATTCATGCCTCTTTCACTAAAACAACTCCTTTGATAGGCAAAAGCCTATCATATTAACACATGGTGTATTAGGGTCCTCACAACCATTTAGTGTTAAGCTTCAAACAGATTACAGCCCATGGATCCTTGAATTGGATGGTTGTGATCAAAATAGCCGAGCTACATTATTAGACTATAATGTTACATTATTAGTCGATGTACATTATTAGAATGAAAATCTACATTATTAGACATAATGCTACATTATGAGAATGAAAATTTACATTATTAAATGACACGTAGCATTAATTTAACCGTTAAATGACAAAATCGTGGAGCTGAGATTCGATTGAATATTTGGACAATATTTACATGTTGAACTTGAATACATCCCTATTAACACAAGTTGATGGGTGGTAGGTTTTTAAGACAGCCATTTAGAGATACAATAAGACTTTTCTTGCAATAATTTGCACAGATTGCACGTTTACTTTGAACTTCCAAAATATTCGTTCGGAGTGACAAATCACGAACGTATAAATAAAAAATACATTAGATAAATATTCTAATACTTTTTGTGAAAACAAATTAGATAAATATTCTAATTTAAATGTCTCTTTATCTTTATCTTTGTTTTGTTTTGTTTTATTTTTGTTTTTTATTTCATTTGTATTTCTATTTCCATTTTCTTTTGAATTTTGCAAATTTTTTTAATTGCTGAATATTAACTTAAAATAAAACCTATTTTTTTAATTAAATTTGATATTGTATTTAAATGGTAAATTTAATTTAATTATATTTTATAAATAAATTGTTTAGCTAATAAAAGTAAATCAATAGTAATGTAATGCCATAAATACAGATAAATAGTTAATGGAAAGAACATGGGTTATCGGTATTGTTTCTTAAGAAAGGAATGAGATAAAAAAAATAATGTGATGCAATAAATATAGATGGGAATGAATCGTTATTCAGACCAAATAGACTTATCCATCAAAGAACAAAGATGAGATAAAAAGTAATATGATCCCATAAATATACACCCTCCATCCTTCAAATTTTATCACATTTTTCCATTTTCATCTGTCCCACAAACTTTGTTACATTTCACTTTTAACCATTTTTGGTAATGAACTCACATTCCACTAACTTATTACCGCTCACATTTTATTACTCCCTTCATCCCGATTAAGCAGACCCGGTTACTTTTGTACACGCGTTTTGTAAAAATGATAATAAATAGTTAAAATGGAGATATGATAAAGTAAGAGATAAAATAATGTAGAGAAAAGTTTTATCTTCATTACTCTATCTCTTACTTTACCATTTCTCCACTTTAACTATTTATTATCGTATTTACAAAATGAGTGCACAAAAGTAATCGGGACTGCTAAAGCGGGACAGAGGGAGTAATAAAATGTGAGCGGGAATAAATTAGTGGAACGTGGGTTCATTAATGTCTGGTCAAACAGTGATAAAATTTGATGAACGGAGGGAGTAGATGAGAATGAATCGTCATTCTGACCGAATAGACTTATCTAACAGAGAATAAAGAGAAATTTAATATATGGTTCTATTAATAAAAGATGAAGTTTAATTTTCTATTCATTTATTAATATCGAAAAAGAACTCAATTCCTTTTGAATTTGTTTGTTGATCTTTAAATTTCTATTCATTTATTAAAGTATGGAAAAGGAACTCAATTCCTTTTAGATTTGTTGAATGACCGACGTATCAAGACCAAATAAATACTTGAGTGTTCAGTTTGTTGCAAGTATGGAGCTCTCTCAAAATTCTCCATCTCTATCACCATCCTTTTCTTAAACCTTAATCTCTCTCTGTCTCTCTTCGAAGATAGCCTTTTCGAAGTTCTCTCGAGCTGACAAACAATCTTCTTCCGAAAACACTCGGCCGATCCAACAAAATTGAGGTTTGTTTTATGTGTTTACAGATTATAACCTTCTCTTCAACTAAGTCTGAACATATATACATTACAAAAAAACTTAAATGCGAGTATATGTGAAAATATTCAGTTTTTGTGACATTAATGTCACAAGAGATCATACATCGTTTTCATGAATTGATTTTCCACGGGCACACTTTTTTAGATAAAATAGGTAAGAAAAATGTCCTAAAGTAGCAAATTTCTCTAATGGTTTTTATTCGTAAGTCAACTCCAAATTAGCAGATTTTAGAGTTGCTAATATTTAAAATATTTTTCAGATTTATTTTATCTATTGGAATCCGGATTCTAACGAACCCTTCACTATCAGATTGATTCAAATTAAATTTCGTATATGTGTTTTGTCGTAATTCATGAATAGGTTCAAATTTTTAGTAGGATTTATTTTCGTCGTGGTGTTCCAGTCATCGCATACATGGCCTAAATAATTAATCTACATTAATTCATTGACTTTAAACACTTAATCCATTTTTTCCACATTGAATAATTTTACTTATTTGCATTTCATTTTGTAGCAACTTGACGAAATATCCTTGCAATACACCTCTATTTGGACGTGTGTCATAAATTCTTGGGTGGACAAGAACACTCTTTGAATATTCTCATTACAAACTGTGTGGAAGCCAACTAAAAACAAGTTGATTTTGCAACTCTCAAGTTGCAGTCAAGTATAAGTATATCTGAAGTGAGATGATTTTTTGAATTGTAATGCAGCAGAATTAAGTGCAAGAATAAATTGTTTGTCAAAAAATGGCATCGAATGGAACAATAAAATGTGCAGCACCGATGAAGGCAACTTCTAATGGAGTCTTCCAAGGAGACGATCCTCTCGATTACGCGCTCCCTCTCCTTATAGTGCAGATATGCCTCGTGGTTGTGCTCACCCGAGTTCTCGCCTATTTCCTAAGGCCGTTGAGACAACCGCGCGTCGTTGCTGAGATTATTGTGAGTGTTCTTGCTCTTTTCTTTTGTTGCAATCACAACAACCACTTTTTTGTGTGTTGTGTACCACTTTTTTTTTGTTACCATTTAAGGAAAACCTTCTTTATTCCCTTTTTCTCTCATCTTTACTTCACAACCCTTGCTTTATCATGTACTAGTGTTTCGTGCTTGGGAATTTTTATATCCACCATTGGTTTGGTCCCTTCTAAATAGAAGCAGTTAAAACTATACTTTTTAGATGTCACTATTTACATGCTCTGTAGTGCCTTTTTCTCATGATGTCATTTGCTTCTATCTGTCTATGTGAAACTTAAAGTTGAAGCTAGAATAACAGTATACTCATAACCTCGAACCTGATACTTTTGGCCTCGGACATTAATCACATTATCACTAGATCAACACTTCTTTTCTTTCTAGAAGAAGTATCCACAACATGGATTGGAACATGATTTTTATGTAACTAATTAAGTAACTAATTGAAATTAAAAATGATTTTGGCAGGGAGGAATAATCTTAGGTCCATCAGTTTTAGGCCGGAATGAGAAGTATCTCCACACCATTTTCCCAGAAAGGAGCCTCACAGTTTTGGACACCGTCGCCAATCTCGGCCTCCTCTTCTTCCTCTTCCTCGTCGGCCTCGAAATCGACCCAGCATCTCTCCGCAGGACCGGGAAAGCAGCCCTCAGCATCGCCCTAGCCGGAATCACTCTCCCTTTCGCTCTTGGCATCGGCACATCATTCGTGTTCCGAGCCACCATCTCAACGGGCGTAAGCCAGGCCCCGTTTCTCATATTCATGGGCGTCGCCCTCTCCATCACCGCCTTCCCGGTCTTGGCGCGCATACTGGCCGAGCTCAAGCTGCTAACCACCGATGTAGGCCGGATGGCCATGTCCGCTGCTGCTGTCAACGACGTCGCTGCTTGGGTTTTACTCGCTCTGGCCATCGCCTTGTCAGGAACGGGCCATTCCCCCCTAGTGGCCGTGTGGGTGTTCCTGTGCGGGTCCGGCTTTATAGTCCTGTGCATATTCGTGGCGCCCCCGGTTTTTAAATGGATGTCACAACGCTGCCCCAAGGGGCAGCAAGTGGACGAGGTGTACATTTGTGCTACGTTAGCTGCTGTTTTGGCGGCTGGATTTGTGACCGATGCTATTGGAATCCACGCGCTTTTTGGGGCGTTCGTCCTCGGTGTTCTCGTCCCTAAGCACGGGGCCTTCACCGGTGCACTTGTCGAAAAGGTGGAGGATCTCGTCTCGGGTCTGTTCCTTCCCCTGTATTTCGTGTCGAGTGGTTTGAAGACGAATGTGGCAACCATTCAAGGGGCTAATTCATGGGGGCTTCTCATTTTAGTCATATTCACTGCTTGCTCTGGAAAGGTTATTGGCACTGTTGTGGTCTCTCTCTTGTGTAAGATCCCTTTCAAAGAGGCAGTGACTCTTGGTTTTTTGATGAACACAAAAGGTTTAGTGGAGCTCATTGTGTTAAACATTGGGAAAGACAGGGGAGTTTTGAATGACCAAACATTTGCAATTATGGTGTTGATGGCATTGTTCACAACTTTCGTCACGACGCCGATTGTCGTGACGATATACAAGCCGGCTCGGATGGCGACATCCGAGTACAAGCGACGGGCGATACAGAAAAAGGAGACGGAGCAGAACTCTCAGCTCCGTCTCCTGATCTGTTTCCACAGCACAAGGAACATAGGCTCCTTGATCAACCTCATGGAGGCGTCGCGTGGCACGGGGAACCGACACGGCCTCCGTGTCTACGCGATGCACATGATGGAGCTCTCGGAGAGATCCTCCGCCATCGTGATGGTGCACAAGGGGAGGAGCAACGGGATGCCGTTTTGGAACCGGAACCGTAAATCCGACCCGAACCAGGTCGAGATCGCGTTCGAGGCGTTCGAGCAGCTGAGCCAGGTGTCGGTCCGGCCGGCGACCGCCATGTCGGCCCTGTCGAGCATGCACGTCGACGTATGCAACGGGGCCGCGAGGAAGAGGGCCGCGATGATCGTGCTCCCGTTCCACAAGCACCAGAGGCTGGACGGGCGGCTTGAGACGACCCGGTCCGGTTTCAGGCACGTGAACCGGAGGGTTCTCGAGCACGCCCCGTGCTCGGTCGCGATATTCGTTGACCGAGGACTGGGCGGGAAGGCGTACGTGGCCGCGAGCAACGTTGACTACACGGTCGTGTCATTATTCTTCGGAGGACCCGATGATCGGGAGGCCCTATCGTACGGGGCCCGGATGGCGGAGCACCCCGGGATAAGGTTCAACGTAGTGCGTTTCGTGGTGGACCCCGGGGATGGCATCCGGGTGGACATTGGGGACCGGGACGGCTCGGAGGAGGCCAGATCGGAGGATGAGGAGTTTTTGAAGGAGAAAGTGAGGAAGAATGGGAAGATTGGATTGGAAGAGGTGGTGGTGAGGAATGGGGCGGAGGCGGTGGAGGCAATGCGAGGGCATGATCGGTGCAATCTGTTTGTGGTGGGGAGAATGCCGGAGGGGCAACTGGCTGCGGCTCTGAAGAGGAACAACGACTGCCCTGAGCTTGGACCGGTTGGGAACTTGCTGATTTCATCGGAATTCTCGACGGTTCCGTCGGTGCTGGTGGTGCAGCAGTATCGGGCGCAGCTGACTGGAGACTCGCTTCATTCGCTTAGGATACCAGATGAGTCGTCCGATTAATTGATTTGCAATAATCTTGTATGTTATTTGTTGGCATTACAATTGCTGGTTGAAGATTCGTAAATTTATTTATCAAATTAGATTACCCCTTATTCTTTTTTGTTTGGGTCTTCATTTAGTCCTTATTCATGATGATGAATCTAAAATATGTTTCGGATTGAATAACGGGTGGCGAATTAAGCCAAATTTTGGGTGATTGGTATTCGATTTTTTGGATCGGGTACTCATAAGTACCCTATTTGACACCAATAAAATCATTCACAATTAGCATGAAATAATTCGAATTTTAATTAATCATCATAAGGTTGTCAAATTAATTTTATACATTACGGCCAGCTATGTCTTTTCAGGTCAAATCTATGAGAGTATGACACAAAACAACATAAAAATTATACTCTCTCCGTTCCAAAGTAGTTGAGCCATTTCTTTTAGACACGAGATTTAAGAAATTGATTTGTTATAGGTTAAAGTGGAGATAGGAAGGTAAGAGATAGAATAAAATATAAGAGATATAGAGAGAAAAGTAAGAGATAGAATATAATTTTTACCAAAAAAAAGAAATGACTAACTATCTTGTGATGAAAGGGAATATTTCTCACCATTATGACCTAACGTCTAACCCCCCCTATTTTTTTAATCAGTGATTTACTGCAGCAAAAAAGGTGATTCCGTCATTTTGGCGGCCCCCACACTCCGGCCCAACATCATGTGAGAGAGTTCAATCAAGGTACACAATAGCCCATTAAGGGGGAGGCCTAACTCACTGGTTGTTAGAAGCTCATCTTCCAAGACCTCATACTTGTGCCTAAGAGATGGAAGCAACTACACTGCAGTAGTGAGATTCGAATCCAGGCTCGTTGCAGCAAGATCTGCCCCTCTGTTGCCAAGGGTGTGATCTGTTGCTAACTTTGCTAACTCATCAATATAGTCTATTAAAAATGTCAACACGATGACATTGAAATGTCAACACAAATTTGTATTGACATTTTAATGCGAACGTATTGATATTTTTTATATATTGCGTTGATGAGTTAGTAAGTTAGCAACTTAAGAAAAGTTAGCATTATAACACACCCTTCTTATTATAACGCTAATACTCCATCCGTCTCACAAGAATTTGCACTTCTAATTTTGATAGCTATTTTCTCTCTATTGAGGTGGGATCCATTCACAACTAACAATAATTTAATTATTTTTTCACTCTACATATCTCTTACTTTACCAATTTTTGCATTAAAACTCGTGTCAAACCCAAAGTGCATATTCTTAGGGGTCGGAGGGAGTAATATCTAAATTAGACACCTTATCAAGTTAATAATAACAATTACTAGTACTCCCTCGTATTCCTTTTTAGTCCGTCCCAACAAAGTTGAGTCATTTACTTTTTTAACAAAAGACAAGACATCTAATCACTCTTACATTATTCCATCATTTACTTTACTCTCTTATATTTCCTACTTTTTTCATCTCTCCTATTTATTTAATATAAATTCTTAATTTCTGTGCCCAAAAGTTTTGTATCAACTTTCTTGGAACGGAAGGAGTATTAGACAAATCAAGTACCGTTGTAGCATGCCTGGCATGCTATGTTGGGTAAATATCACACAAAAATTGGGAGTTGTCTATGATAGCCTATCATTATATCCCAATGATCAACTACTCCTTATTTAAAATGAAACACATTTCCAACAATGGACCACATTAACACTATTGGATAATTTACAACTGAAAAAGTAATACGCCATTTATAATTATATCCACTTCATGCACAAGTCATACAACATTTTGAGGAAGTGGGGGGTCAAAAAATGACACCATTCTTAATCCAAGAGGTACAACCTACTCATATTCTATAGATATATATATATATATATATATATATATATATATATATATATATATATTCATCTCCAAAGTCATTGCTTGCATTAATTATAGTATTATGTTGGAGCGCTAGATTCTCCACATTCAGAGATGGCTATTGTCAACTAATTCAAAGATTTTAATCAATTATTTATCCTTTGCACCTTATCTGCATTATTGATTTTTTTATAGGAATCGGAACCGCTAGTTGTATTGAAATCATAAAATAAAAGATCAGGAAAGTGATATGTTTTTTTTTTATATTTCTAACGTGATTTGATGGTTAAGTTGATGTATATAATAATGCCAGTGTTATTCATTCAATATTCGAATATTCCATGGACATAAAAATATTATATGATGTTGCTACCCAGGATCGAACTGGGGACCTTTAGTGTGTAAGACTAACGTGATAACCACTACACCATAGCAACTTATCTGGCGTTGTAGTCTTCCAGTTTGAATACTATTTATAAATTTTGAGATACCATTTGTATTGGAAATGAAAATCGTTCTAAATATGCAGTAAGAATTAAAAATATTTTGGTTCATTTTTTTAATTTCCTATACTTTAGAAACTTAAGCCCCTATCTATTTATTGAAGATACGGAGTCAGGTTTGTGTTAAAATGACAACACCTCTTAAAGTGAAACTATACCACTAATCCTAGCCAATCATTTGTACACGTGGACGAATAATCAACTGTCATGTGGCAATCATAAAAAAGCTCAAGATCTCGGGTTTGCTTACCATTAACATTATGTTACATTAAAATTGTGAATGTGTAAGGCTCGGGTTTCGGTCCATTATAACACAGCCTTTAAATTTATGTTCATTTATCAATAAAAAAAAAGTAAAGAGAAAAAAAACAAACTATGATTTCAGCGATGACACATGGCTGGCGGAGTGGGCGGAGAAGATGAGCAAGGGCTCAGGTGAGGAGCAAGACGAGGCATATCTGTATGATGAGAAGGGGAAGCGTGTAGTGAAGTGGATCGTCGCCTTGGAACACGCCGTTAGATGTCGCTTTCATAGGCGTTATACATTTGGTGGCGTTAGGAGCCATTGTATACACTTACTTGCACCTAGATCAAATCATTACCAACACATTATATCAAGATTGTGATGTATAACATGTAGAATGTCGAAATGAGCAAAGATCTTGAATAATAGTCATATGGTTCATTTTGACTCGAATTAGTACATACCTCCACTAGTTCTAGCCTTAATTCATGAGAATTTTCCAAGGAAAAGTGTGACACGACAAGGTCGATTCTACTATAGCTAATCATTGTTATCATTGAATGCCTTGTTATTATTTTCTATACAAGGTCCAGGAAAAATTGTACACATATTTGGAATGTTAGGGGATGGAAAGTTTTAGTCAAGAAACAATACTGAAATACTAGTAGTGGTTACTTATAGTAAATGATTTTGAAAATTAACCAGTGATTCATAAGTATGTGGATGTTACGAGTTTTCGTATTACAATTTTCTATTCGTCAGTCGTATGTCATGTCTTACCCGGCTAATAAATGTGATCTCAATCCAGTATTGTCATACATTACAATACTGGTTATCAATCGACAATTCACAATGGATATCTTTAATAACAATGTATGTTAATATGTGTATCCTACATTTATATATTAGTTTTATAATAAAATATAAATAGAAATGAATTAGTGGAATATGAGGTTCACTACTTAACAATAACAAAAGTGAAAAGTGATAAATTTTTAAGGACAAACGAAAATGAAAATAAGTTACAAATTTTCAAGAATAAGTTTGTGAAAGATTTACCTAATCATATCAAGTAATTAATCTATTCGCATACACTATTGTTTTGTTTTGTTTTGTTTTGTTTTGTTTTGAGTTGGCGAATTAGTTATGCAAGATCGAACTACCCAATTACTTTACTCGAACAGGCAATTGGCTAACCTAATTTTCGAAAATCAAAATTTTCTATATTCTTGAAATATAATTCACCGGTATCAAGTTCCCGTCGCCTTTCTAAATTAAACTATGACCCAAAAGAATTACGTGTATAAATTTAATTAAAAACGTCCAAGTACTATGTTTTTGAAATAATAATTTTTCTTATCGAAAGTGTCACTATTCCGCACTAAGGAATCCCGGAGTATATAAAATATCTGTATAATTAAAACATCATTAATTAAAATAAACAGAGTTGAATGAATAATAAAATATACTACAATTGATCATGGGAGAATATTCTCCAGGCAGAACATGGGAATTTCCATAAAAGGATGTCACCTAATATCACATGAAACTCCAAAATTCCATAAATGGCTCCTCACACACACACATTTGATAAGTATATATATAGATGTTGGGAGAGAATTAGAAACCTTAACAATGGAAATGTAGGAGAAAGACTTGCCCCTTAATTTGCTGAAGGGAAAAGGTTCCAAAGATAGTGGAAGAATGATATTATATTATTATGCTTAGAGATAGAGAGAGATGTGAGTAGAATTGCTTATCAATTACACTGCCTACTTATAGAGAGGTAGAGAAGTGGTATTGCTAATCATGCACTAAAAAATTAAAGATGACTTTTGCAACTGTTTATAAGGCTATGAGTGGATAAACCTCCCCTTTTAAATTGAACCCTATTTTTAGTCAACTTCGATATTAGTACCAAATTCAATATAAACACATTCTATTATGTTAAATGGTCTTTTTTTTATGTGTAAATATATTATCCTTGCATTATGGCGGTTATAATTTAATAATAAAATATTTTTAAAATTACACATAGCGATGTTACTCCTTTGAAAAATATAACATGATATCATGACTAGTGGAAATTGTCTCATTTATATCACAATTCAAACATATAGATAATGGACTAATCTCCAACAAACCTTAACGCGACACACATACACATCATATATTATCAACATAGGAGGACATAATTACATAAATGAAGTGGCGAAAAACTTAAACCTCGGTCAAGTTTTTTTTAAAAAAAATTACAGTCTTCAAATTTATTTCATAATTTTACATAGAATATCACTCCATATAAAAGATAAGATCAATATTAATTATCTAAATTACCTAAAAATATATTTTCGACTAAAATTTAGAATATATAGTCTGCAATCATTTTTTATGCGTCACTTTGCATATATATATCAATAATTACATGCACCACACATAAACATTAGATATGTTTAACAAGTTGGAGCTTAAGAAATTGTTCAATTTAAGCTACTATACGTGATGCCTCGTTGGACTGGATAACATAATTGCCTCGGAGTCAAAAGGAATAAAAAATCTCATAATTGAAGGTCATAAATTGAAATTATAAATATACTAGGTGAAATTGAACGAGTTTGTCTGTAATAGCCCGACCTAATTACCCGAACCTTATGAAATAACTAAGGAGACGTGGAGCGATTTCCTCTCCCAAATATCTTATGTACGATGACTATACAATTCCTACATTCGATTTTCACGATTTATAAGTGATACAAATCTAGAAGAATTTAAAGAAAAGGACAAGGATCGAGTAAAATGAAAATGAGTTCGTTTATTCCTTAAGTGGATAAAATACAACGTACTACATTCCGAACCACAAATACACGAAGATGAAAATAAAGGAAGGATAATACACTTTAAATTTTTGAAAGTGATTCTGTACATTTTGAAGGGAGAGGGAACTTGAGGAAAAAAAAGAGAAAAGTGCAACTCTATTACAAATTAAAATTTCTAAGTTGGGCCCCTTCTCCTTAGGCCCGGTTCTCGGCCCGTTTGTCGACGGCCGTTGGACCGAGGCAGCGTGTTGACAGCTGGGTACGAACAACCCCCTCTCCCCTGCCGAATGCAAATAAGATAAACAAGAAAAATGCATGAGATACTAAGGCATATAGTGTCACGACCGCACTTGCTAAGGATAGCATAGTCGGGGAACCGTGACTAGGGGTGGGGTATAAGAAGCGGGAAAAGAATTTAGGGAAAATAAAATCAAACATTGGTTGCGAGACATGACTAATCAAGTGCTGATACATAGAAGAAAAGATACTCGATCATGAAAACTCGAGTAATTGTTTGTAAAAATTTCAAAATATCAGAGTTTGAACAAAATAGACTTGAGTCCTTTAAGATGCACAACGAAAGCAAATGAACGCGGTTCCATGTATGAAGACATGAACCTCCGAGAGTCAAAATCTGACTGAATTAAATGTCTTGTCTCAATAGCACTTCCTCCACCACTTCGCTGCTCAACCTGCATATTTAAAAATATATGCAGGGCTGAGTACAAAAAGTACTCAGTGAACACATTGCCGAAAAATACACATATACATTTGAAAATATTGGCAAGCCATCATCACAGTAACACTCGGGGGTGTTATTGAAAAGTCCCGAGCTTACTAAAAATATTCACATTGGGCTGCAGCCCCTTTTTCCTGTACTTTAGCCATATCTGATCACATTGTGCCGCCGAGATGGTGTTCTCGCACGGTCACCTTCTCTGCCCATCATGTCATAGGTATCCTTGTGCCGGGAAGGTGACCACCTTCCACGGTCACCTGCTCTGCCCAACATGTCAGAGGTAGCTTGTGTACACTAGTCCGAGCGGGGACACCACCCTCACTGGGACCCGAATTCGACTTATATCATCATTCATAATTCACTTGGCCTTAGCCAAACAGATAGGCATCATACAAAAACATTTATGGCAAGACAACATCTTTAAAAATCACGAACATGTGTTCGTATTTTCATAAAATACGATTTGTATTTTTAGTATAAGAAAGCTCACCTATAATGTTTAGTTCCCTTAGCTTGAATCTTTCGTTCCGACTTTACTTGTGGACGTACCCTTTTGAAAATATCACAATATAATAATACACTAATTAGACTCAAGGACAAAACTACTTAAATTAGAATGCATGCACCCTCATTAAAGTCTTTTATCTCGTTTCTCGATTTTCACATATTTTCGATTATTCGGCGGCCGCCCAAGGCGTCGCTTGAGACTCCGGTCGGTCGCTTACGCCCATAATTCCTCCGATGGCTCCACGTATTTCCCTCCACGATATCCAATTAAAATCCCAAAAATTATAAAAGTGCACAATTAAATTATCGCAACCATTTCCCCTCGAAAATATATTTATTTCGGACTTAGGATAAAATTATTCATCCTTTGAAATAATCCGGGATTATTTAAATAATTCATCACAATTAATTATCGACCCAAAACTTAATTAGAAGCCCCAAAGCTTAATTATTTTCCCACTTTATATCTCTAATTAAAAGTTTAAAGCCCAAAATAAAATAAATGGAGTCCAACTAAACAAATCATCCACTTTAATTTAATGGGGCCCAATTCTTTTAAAACCAAAGGCCCAACATCTAATTAGAGAAAGAGACCAGCCCATTTCAATAACTAAATTAGTCCATATACTCCTCCTTCCACCACACGTATCATCTACTCTCTCTCACCTAAATTACTATTCATATTCTTCCCCAAATTGCACAAATAGGGAAAAATCTCTCCCAGATCAGAATTTCCGTCGACCAGCCATCCCACTGGCGACGCCTCTGCCTCCGGTGCCGCCATCATGCCACCACCACCTCCGTCTGTCCCTTCTCCTTTCTCTTCTCTCCCTCGGCTATGCTCACGCCGCCGCCACTGCGGATCCGCCGTCGTCGCAGGTCCGCCTCCCCCCAGCCGCCGACGCCACATCCGAGACTCCTTCCCCTGCCGTGCGTAGCTTTCCGACAGGTAACGTGAGTTTTGCTTTCTTTATTTTCCTAGGAGTCAAATATCTTACAAGTTTTGTGTTTTAACTTTGTAGATTTGTCAAGATTTCGAATTCATTGAAAGTCATAGGGGCGTGGGGCTGCCCTCGTCGTCTCCGGGCGGCCGAGCTCGCTGTCGGAATCCGGTAGATTCATAGAGATAAGTTTTTTTTTCCTTCTTTCTAGTTATTAAGGCAGTGGGATTCTATTTTATTTCTATTTACTGAATTTGTTGAATTATGAGTAGTATATGCCTTGCTATGTGGAAGATTAAATGGTGAAAAAAATTATGTTGTTAAACTTGTGGTAGCAGATTCTATTTCCAGAAAAAAAAAATGCATATGCTTGTATATATATGACTATGAAAGAAAAGGGAGGTTGGGGTTTACCTTATTGATATGAGAACAAAGTGTTGTTGGATTGTGGAGTATGATCCTATAATCATCTGCAAGACTCCCCCGTCTCTGATTCTTGTTCTCCCTTTCGATTTGTTGGTGTGTTCTGAGAGAATAGATGGTGTGATTGTGATGTGGGGGTGAAGAAAACGATTGTCTATATGTATAAAAGATGGCGGTGAAAGTGGCGTGGGTAGCAAGTTGGTTGTGGCAAGTTGCCTACCAGATTCCTATCTCAAATCTCTTTTGCCAGAGGATGGGATAAGATTTTCCTAATCTAATTAAATGCATCATTGAATGTTGGGTTAAAAAAACGATTCTCCCCCCCTCTCTCTTTTTCTTTTTTATTTTATTTTATTTTATTTTATTTATTTATTAAAGTAACTATTTTAGTATTTATTCACTTATTCATTTAATTTGGTGTAGGTATGATCGGTTCAAGTTTGTGGCTGTCCTCGTTGAAGTACCCGATTTTCTTAAAACGCATGATGTATAAATTTAATTTTGTTGGATTTTTGTTGAATGTACCGGGCGTTAAAATTTTGATTTTGGGATCTTATTTATTTATTTATTTAAATTTATTATATTCATAGAGGTGTAATATATTTACGTGTTCTATTCACTTTCCTATCGTCAAACAACAACAACAATATATCGTAGCTCGGATTTAATCGCCTAAAAGTTACTGATATAGATAATCAAGCTAATAATATTGTTTCCAATAATATCGGCTTAGCGGGTCGTTACATTCTATCCCTCTTAAAAGAAATTTCGTCCCGAAATTTAGGAAGTACTTAGACAAAAAGCTCGGGATATTTCTCTTTCATTTTCTCTTCTAGCTCCCATGTTGCTTCTTCCTGTCCGTAGTTTTTTTCACAAAACCTTTACTGTAGTAATCGACTTATTCCGAAGCTGCTGCACCCTTCGATCTAGTTGATAAGTCGTATTCTAGGCCTTGGTTACGGGTCAGTATGATGTGCTTAATTGATTATATTTGCAAAACAGTTGTTTAAAGTGTGCAGGTTAAGCATTCTAGCCAGTAGGGAAGTTTCGGAATGTTCAGGTGAAGAAGGCGCCAGCATGATCTCATACTGATCAGTATTCGTGCTAAAACGGCTTGAGATGGAGAAGACGGATAGCTGGGACGGATTACCCACAATTAAGGGCAAAGAAGTCAAATTGCAACGAGGATTTACCCTAAAATCAAGGGTAGCCTCCCTATAAAAGGAAGCCAAATTGGAGAGAAAGAGGGGGATGATACAACATTCACTCATTCACCACCATCTTTAGGTAGAAAGTTCTCTCGGTAGTTTCAGTCTTTCAGCCGTGTCCCGCTTCTTGCCTCGCCGTAGCCATGATCACTTGACGTTCAGATGTTCCCAGAATTCCAGTCATCGTCCATTCCAGCCAGCAAGATCGTAGTTTAGAGTCTCATCGTCCGGAGTGGCAAAACACTTTTACATTGCTTTCGTAGTTTTAAATTTCTCGCTTTCCTTACGTCGGATCTTGTTTACCTTTGGATATTTTCTGCTTTTGAAATACTTTGTTGAAGATCCGAACGTGTTTATGCTATGAAGTTGATTTCCGTTTCGTTTATTGTGGTGTTTCTTTATTCCCTTGCCTAGTTAGCTTAGATCTAAAGTTTCTCGGTGTTTAAAGTGCTGATTCTCTCAATTCCGTTTACGTAACAAATTTCTTTAGGATAGATAAACAAGTACTGTTTGATCGGAAAGTAGGTCGTTGCATGCAAAGCTTAGTTTTAATTTCTGAATCGTTCTTTCATGTTGACCAGTATGCAGAAGTCCAGTTTCAGTGTTTGATTTCGGATTTGAATTCTTAGTTTTGGATCTGTGTTTGTAAGTTGTTAATCTGAGTTTTTCCGTGTTGAATCTGGAATTGTTATATGAATTTTGGAAGCGTTTGTTGAAGAAGATGATGTCTATTTCAATTGGAGGGGACCACTTACTTTTCAAGATGCTTTTGCTTTTGTCCTTCACTTTTAGTTAAGCCCTGTCAGCCCAGTCACAAAACTTCCACTACACTCTGAATATTCTGTTTAGCCCGAAATAGAAACCCGTACCTTCCAAATATTTTCTGTTACAAAATTGTCCCCTCATTCCACGTACACAGTTACATTCCAAATGTTTTCCTTACCGTCTGACCAGTAGAACACCTCCTTTAAGTTCCAGCCTAGGTAGAAACTCAACCCAGCGTGGTAGCTAACCAAATCTTCCGATTGTCACCGCGGTAGTTTAAGAACGCACCATCTCTGTGGGATTCGACCCTTACCACCACTATACTGATCAGTAGAAGTGGGTTGAGGAATCTTTGAAACCAAGGTCTAGGTTAGTTAGGATTTCTATCCTGATCAGTAGGATATATCCTTGCTTGAACGACACCTACGCACCTTAGGTCCTTTCACTAGTATTTCCACCGGCTTTTCTTCGTAACTCAGGTTAGGCTCTAGGTCGATTTCTTCGTGGCCAATCACAGGTTTTGGGTCGAACACGTACCTTCGAAGTTGGGAGACGTGGAATACGTTGTGTACGTTCCCAAAGTTGGGTGGTAATGCCAAGTGATATACTACTGGGCCCACTTCTTCCAGAATTTCATAGGGTCCAATAAATCGTAGTTTCAACTTTCCCTTGAGTCCAAATCTGGTTATTCCTTTGGAAGGTGTTAATTTCAAAAAGACCTCTCGATGTTAAATTTCAATTCGGTTCGACGTTCGTCGGTGTAGAATTTAATTATTATTTTTTTGGCATTTTCTGCAGTGGTCAATGTCTTGCCTCCCATGAGGGTCTCACGTGAGGAAATATAGAGTTGATCTAACCGTTTTAACTTTGATAGGAACTGAATTTGGGATTCCAAGAGAAATATTTGAATCGTTCTTGCTTTGGGTAGGCTCCAAGGTAACCATGAAAACAAAACGATTATAATTATTTCAATTACGTGAGTGTTTGGTTCACCACAAACTCTCACCAGTAGCTTGTAACAAAGGTTTTTATGAAATGCGATGATTAGGCTCAATTGGGCTCATTATGCTCACCCCAGAAAAGAAAAGATACAACTTCAAAGGGCTTGAGCTATACCCATAAAACTTGAGAATTTTATTGTGGGAAGAGCTTGCCAGATGGAATAAATTGCGAAAGTGGGGGTATGATGAATAGAATGTAGATGTCAATAATAGGTTGCCAATAATATAATCAAAATGAACAGTGAAGTAAAAAAGTTTCAAGTATCACCAGATGATAACAGGAAAACCTGAGATGGTTGGTTACCAATGGATTTGAAAAGAATAGGAAAACAAACAATTGCAATTTGCTCGACAACATTGTGATAGAAGATCATATCAATGAATTTTTTTTAGAGTTTATAGGCAATTCAGGGAAACTAACTAATAAAGAGGGCAACAAGAGGAAACTAGCCAAGGGAGAAGCAATGTGCCAGCTTTAACATGGAGCTTGCAGAAAAGCTCAGATCAAGAGACAACAGTCATATTTGAATTCAGAAGATGAGAGTCCTCATGTAAAACAAAGAGCTTGTCAATAAGTATGTCTGAAAACACAAAGGGTCAAATTAAAAGGTTTAAGGTCTCACCAGATAGCTGCTTCAAAATAGTAAGACTGAAAATGATTGGGTTTAAGTGGATTTGAGAAGCGGAATAACAAGGAACTACCCTTTTGGATCAACAATATCGTGATATCACGTTAACGAATTCACAAAGTTTATAACCAACTCACGGAAATTAACTTGTAGAGAAGACAACCAGAGCAAACTAGTTCGGGAAGAGAGCAAATTACTTTAGACTTGGAGTTGCTAAAGAGCTCAAAGCATGATGGAATAATTATAGTGGGATTAAGAAGAGGTGACAATTCTTTATAAATTAATGTGTGTCAGCAAGCACATTTGAAAACACTAAAGGTCTACTAATGATCTTTGAAGAATATATTATCATTGAAGAGACAATAGTTTAGGGAAACATGTTCGTTCTGAAGGCTATAAATAAAGCAACTCCTAGTATAGGAGTTTGGTGGTAAGAATTCAGAGAGTCAATGTATTGCTTTTATACAGAATGAGTAAAGAAGGACCGTAGTCACTGGAGGTTATCAGAAAACATGAGGGAGCAAGCTCAAAACTGAAAGTGATTCACAACCTTGACATAGCAGAGGGAAAATAATGGCACATTACCTTGCAAAAGGAGTCATTTAAGTTCTTAATTCAACAAAAGTATTTTGATCAAGGGGGATACGAGAAAATGAAATTCACGGGAATCCAAGTAAGCGTTGCTGATGAATCTTCCTGGTTAACTACGATGGTGATACTCCGTTGTTTAACTCTTTATAGAGGATGGTAAATGAGTTATGGGAAACCTTGGTCACAAGCTACTTTCACCTTACGATCACGTCAGATGACCATATGTGGAGATTATGACTCTTTGGTACTCTCGGTTCGTCAGAACGCTCATCCTCGTAACACGCCGTTTCTGTTTACTTATTATTGTAAAGCTAGGTTCTTTGTTTACATTGTAATCATATTCTCTTGCTATGTATGTGTACATCGCTTAGTTGGATCAAAGGTATGATCCTTTGGAGTGATTGGATTGTCAAGAAAGACAATGGCTAACCCAGATTATTCATGTCATTGGGACGTAGAAAATGGCATCCAACTTCTATCAACTTTCCAGAAACATCGTTTTGTTCTATGTTAGATTGCTTTTATCGAAGTTTGTTTCTTATCGCGCCCTTTTCTTTTCGTCGCTTGGGAAAGTGAGAAATGTTCATACTGTACTTCTAAGTTCGAGTTCATATTGTGTTCTAGAAGGAACGCATAACTAAGTATTCTAAGTTCTTGGAAATTTCGATTTCCCCATACTAGCAACATGATTCGATGACTAACTCAAAAAGAGGTATCATTTCACAAACTCAAAAAGAGACATACTTTCAACAATTGGTACCAGACTCATATACTTTATACTTTCATATTTCAGTACCTATTTCCATTTAGGAAATTTACTTATTTTATTCATACATTCACAGTCTTTAGCCAAGAAAAGACATACTAACTCTTTCTTTAAGCACGCTACCAAATCAAGAAACATCAACTCTTTCTTTCAACTTAGTGTTTTCATCTGTTCACTCAAATTAACTACATGAGTTATTTCTCCATTTCAAACTTTTAAACATCATGACTTTCTTTTGAAAAAGAACAAGTTACCTTTTTCCTCATTGAGCGCGATTGGTGGGAATGCTAAGGGCATTTTCATCGATTAGACAGTCTAGTGGAACAAGGCTAGACCAAAGATTTTCAAAGAAGACTCTCGGGTTCAGAGCTAGAAAGAATGCTCTTATACCACTTTGTCACGACCTCACTTGCTAAGGATAGCATAGTCGGGGAACCGTGACTAGGGGTGGGGTATAAGAAGCGGGAAAAGAATTTAGGGAAAATAAAATCAAACATTGGTTGCGAGACATGACTAATCAAGTGCTGATACATAGAAGAAAAGATACTCGATCATGAAAACTCGAGTAATTGTTTGTAAAAATTTCAAAATATCAGAGTTTGAACAAAATAGACTCGAGTCCTTTAAGATGCACAACGAAAGCAAATGAACGCGGTTCCATGTATGAAGACATAAACCTCCGAGAGTCAAAATCTGACTGAATTAAATGTCTTGTCTCAATGGCACTTCCTCCACCACTTCGCTGCTCAACCTGCACATTTAAAAATATATGCAGGGCTGAGTACAAAAAGTACTCACTGAACACATTGCTGAAAAATACACATATACATTTGAAAATATTGGCAAGCCATCATCACAGTAACACTCGGGGGTGTTATTGAAAAGTCCCGAGCTTACTAAAAATATTCACATTGGGCTGCAGCATCTTTTTCCTGTACTTTAGCCATATCTGATCACATTGTGCCGCCGAGATGGTGTTCTCGCACGGTCACCTTCTCTATCCATCATGTCAGAGGTATCTTGTGTACACTAGTCCGAGCGGGGACACCACCCTCACTGGGACCCGAATTCGACTTATATCATCATTCATAATTCACTTGGCCTTAGCCAAACAAATAGGCATCATACAAAAACATTTATGGCAAGACAACATCTTTAAAAATCACTAACATGTGTTCGTGTTTTCATAAAATACGATTTGTATTTTTAGTATAAGAAAGCTCACCCTGAATGTTTAGTTCCCTTAGCTTGAATCTTTCGTTCCGACTTTACTTGTGGACGTACCCTTTTGAAAATATCACAATATAATAATACACTAATTAGACTCAAGGACAAAACTACTTAAATTAGAATGCATGCACCCTCATTAAAGTCTTTTATCTCGTTTCTCGATTTTCACATATTTTCGATTATTCGGCGGCCGCCCAAGGCGTCGCTTGAGACTCCGGTCGGTCGCTTACGCCCATAATTCCTCCGTTGGCTCCTCGTATTTCCCTCCACGATATCGAATTAAAATCCCAAAAATTTTAAAAGTGCACAATTAAATTATCGCAACCATTTCCCCTCGAATATATATTTATTTCGGACTTAGATAAAATTATTCATCCTTTGAAATAATCCGGGATTATTTAAATAATTCATCACAATTAATTATCGACCCAAAACTTAATTAAAAGCCCCAAAGCTTAATTATTTCCCCACTTTATATCTCTAATTAAAAGTTTAAAGCCCAAAATAAAATAAATGGAGTCCAACTAAACAAATCATCCACTTTAATTTAATGAGGCCCAATTCTTTTAAAACCAAAGGCCCAACATCTAATTAGAGAAAGAGACCAGCCCATTTCAATAACTAAATTAGTCCATATACTCCCCCTTCCACCACACGTATCATCTACTCTCTCTCACCTAAATTACTATTCATATTCTTCCCCAAATTGCACAAATAGGGAAAAATCTCTCCCAGATCAGAATTTTCGTCGACCAGCCATCCCACCGGCGCCGCCTCTGCCTCCGGTGCCGCCATCATGCCACCACCACCTCCGTCTGTCCCTTCTCCTTTCTCTTCTCTCCCTCGGTTATGCTCACGCCGCCGCCGCTGCGGATTCGCCATCGTCGCAGGTCCGCCTCCCCCCAGCCGCCGACGCCACATCCGAGACCCCTTCCCCTGCCGTGCGTAACTTTCCGACAGGTAACGTGAGTTTTGCTTTCTTTATTTTCCTAGGAGTCAAATATCTTACAAGTTTTGTGTTTTAACTTTGTAGATTGGTCAAGATTTCGAATTCATTGAAAGTCATAGGGGTGTGGGGCTGCCCTCGTCGTCTCCGGGCGGCCGAGCTCGCTGCCGGAATCCGGTAGATTCATAGAGATGAGTTTTTTTTTCCTTCTTTCTAGTTATTAAGGCAGTGGGATTCTATTTTATTTCTATTTACTGAATTTGGTGAATTATGAGTAGTATATGCCTTGCTATATGGAAGATTAAATGGTGAAAAAAAATTATGTTGTTAAACTTGTGGTAGGAAATAAAAAAAATATGCATATGCTTGTATATATATGAGTATGAAAGAAAATGGAGGTTGGGGTTTACCTTATTGATATGAGAACAAAGTGCTGTTGGATTGTGGAGTATGATCCTATAATCATCTGCAAGACTCCCCCGTCTCTGATTCTTGTTCTCCCTTTCGATTTGTTGGTGTGTTCTGAGAGAATAGATGGTGTGATTGTGATGTGGGGGTGAAGAAAACGATTGTCTATATGTATAAAAGATGGCGGTGAAAGTGGCGTGGGTAGCAAGTTGGTTGTGGCAAGTTGCCTACCAGATTCCTATCTCAAATCTCTTTTGCCGGAGGAGGGGATAAGATTTGCCTAATCTAATTAAATGCATCATTGAATGTTGGGTTAAAAAAAACGATTCTCCCCCCCCCCCCCCCCCCCTCTCTCTTTTTCTTTTATTTTATTTTATTTTATTTATTTATTAAAGTAACTATTTATGTATTTATTCACTTATTCATTCAATTTGGTGTGGGTATGATCGGTTCAAGTTTGTGGCTGTCCTCGTTGAAGTACCCGATTTTCTTAAAACGCATGATGTATAAATTTAATTTTGTTGGATTTTTGTTGAATGTACCGGGCGTTAAAATTTTGATTTTGGGATCTTATTTATTTATTTATTTAAATTTATTATATTCATAGAGGTGTAATATATTTATGTGTTCTATTCACTTTCCTATCGTCAAACAACAACAACAATCTATCGTAGCTCGGATTTAATCGCCTAAAAGTTACTGATATAGATAATCAAGCTAATAATATTATTTCCAATAATATCGGCTTAGCGGGTCGTTACATATAGTAAACAAACCGAACAAGAATAGGACGCAACACTACCTCATTCGATGAAGACCAAAACTTGCCTAAAGAAGCAAGATGGAAGGCTGTAACGGCCTGCACTCCTCGGCCAAGGCTGCCACGGGTCAGAGCAGAGAGAGAAGGGCTGCAATGAAGCTGCAGGGGCCTTACACCTCAGTTCAACGGCCTCCATCCCCGTTTGTACCTGCAAAATACAGTGAACCGCAGCGAGAGAACAGAGGGGCTGAGGTACCCTGCAATAAGGCAACAAATGAGGATGTACAAATGCATTTAATACACGAGTACACCCTGCGTTGGTGTAGAGGAATCAGCCCCACAAAGGGCAGCCAAAGGACCCCTTTTTCCTACACTACCAGCAGCCCTGCAGCTTTCAGTTACAAGTACCATATATATATATATATATATACTATGCCCCTCGGTTCCACTCCCTTCCACCACAACATATTCACTCAGCAAGATTAACAAGTTGGAGAGTGAGGGGGATCGAAGCTAGAAGTAAGGAGCAGCAGAGCATTTGCAGTGAAAGTAATCCCACCCCGTTTCAAGTTCATTTGAAGCGCCATATCATCATGTAGGAATTTAAATTCAAGCATGTTAGAGCGCCACAACTCCAAATCGTGACAGTATGATATACTGTAGGAAGAAGAGTAAAACTTCTGCGCACCCCTGCCACGTTTAGTTCATGCGTAACATAGGAAATTAGGAGCTTATCACATAAGTGAAACAAAAGAACCATAAGATACCGTCGTTGCTCAAAATCAGCAAGGTAAGAATTCATGACCCTAGGCATAAAAAGTTCAGATTTTGCTCTATCTACCAAGCAACACCTCAACAAATCTATGGACTATACCAACGAGATAAGAACAAACCGAAAATTCACCAACCGGAGATCCTACCCGGATCAAAACCGTAATGCTACTGAATCACATACAACACTTCAATAAAATGGAATTTAAGAACTAGAAAAAGGGAGAACGGGGACTTAGCCGATGGACGGCAGAGCGGCTGGGCTCTCGACCGGGACCAAGGCTCGGAGAGGGAGAGGGAGAGAGAGAGAGAGAGAGAGAGAGCCGACTCCTTCACTCCTGACCATGCGGCTGGTGACTAGCTGTGACGGCGGTAATACCGCGACAAGAGCTGGGGCGAAGGAACCAGAAATTGACGGCGGAAGCTCGAAGAACCGCGGCGACCCCGCTGTGAAGATAGCGGTGACAACACCGCGAGAAATCGACGGCTGCGGCAACACCGTTTCCGCCGGAGAGGAAACGCGCTGGAGCTCGGCGTAGAGCGCAGCGAGTGAGAGAAAACTCGAGAAAGAGAGAGGGGAAGGGAGGAGCGCCGTCGCGACACTCGCGACGGAGAATCGGAGGCGGTGCATGGCGGCAAACGGCGGTGGCGAATCGGCGAAGTTCGCCGAAGATCGGAGGCTGTCGATTTTGGAGGAGAGACGAATAATACATTTTATAATACACTATTAAATAGTTGACAATGGAACCTATTTTATGGTTAAAAAAGTTAATTCTAGAAATTATTCCCTAGTTTTGTTATTTCATGCACTTTTGCTTATTATATTTAATCAAAGAATCTACGTAAATTGTTAAAAATATTTAATAAGTCAAATTTTATTTACTTCAAAATATTTATATAAAAAGATTAATTTTTTATGTATTCTATCAAATTTAAAATTTCATTTTTATTTCTTTTCTAATTTTATTGAGATTATATAATTTTTAATATTGTAAAAGATGTCGATCTTATATAAAAATGCAATTAACTAGAATTTGACCAAATATTATGTTTTATATAGATATTATCGAAATGCAAAATAATATAAAAAATATAGTACTCCATAAAAATAATTACAAAATTTTAATTAATTAATTAATTTTGATATAATTAGTTGATTCTATTATAATGAAACCGAATTTTAAAAAAAATATAGTCAACTAATTATGTCAACCTTTTTAAACTTAATAAAATTTTGCATTTATTTTTATAGAATATATATAATAAATTTTATATTGAGATAATAGCGATATAAAACGTAAAATTTGATCAAGCTTTAGTTTATTCACAATTTTATATAAGAGCGACATTCTTTTAATGATATTAAAAGATAAATCATCAAAGTAAAATAAAAAAAGAAATTTTTGACATTTTTATATTTTTCAGAATACGTAAAAGTTACATTTTCTCATATAAATCTTTTTAAAAAAGTAAAATTTGACTTGTGATATTTGTTTAACAAGAGTTAACAAAATTATTTTGATCAAATATGGTAGTAAGAAAGTGAAGGGAATAATTTCCAGAAAAACTTTTTTAACCATAAAATAGGTTCCACTTGTCAACTATTTAATGGTGTATTATAAAATGTATTATGCAAAGTATGAGGTGATCCCTTCCGGGGAAAGAGAGGGAGAGCCGACGGATAGGGAGTATAGATTTGGGCCTTTTTCAATTTTTAGGTTATTGGGCTTAGGATTCCTTATTTGGGCCAAGGAGTTCATAAAAAAAGAGAAAAGAGTTGGGCTCTTTTATTTAAATTATTTGGGGCCACGTTTTTGGGCCTCTGCCCTCAATAAAATTTAGACCATGTAATTTAATTCAATTGGACCTCCCCTACCCAATTACATTTTATACTTAATCCAAGAAAATTTAATTGAGAATGGTCTAATGATCGATGGAATCATAGAATGGGCTACTAATTAAAACACTAGTATGACAAGAACATTGAATTTAATTTATAGACTCTCCTAATGTTTTGCCAAATTAAATGATGGATAGCCGTTAATTAATTCCACGACGATAAAGTTAAAATATTTGGAATTTAACTAATGCTCGAATAATTCGGCAAAGTCCCAAATAAATTAAATCTTTTGATTTAATTTATACTCAAGGATTTTATGGATTTAGGAAGAAGAAAGTAAAAATAATCACACACTTAGGAATGCATGCACGCAAAATAAATAGTTGCTCAAGTCTAATTTTAAAAAAATATTTATTGTTTAAGGGGACGTCGTCGCACGTCAAGTGAAACCAAGTCGAGGAACGCTCGATTGAGAGTTTAAGCAAACGAGGTGGGCTTTTCTTTCAAAACGTGATTTTATGTGAAAACGTGAACATATTTTGAATGAGTTGTCATGACACGTTTTATGTTATGATTACATATCTGTTGGCTATGTCAATCATGTTAAATCGAATTCGGGTCCCAGTAGGGTCGCAAACCCTACTCGGACTAGTGTATACATATGGGACTGGGTGCTAGCCTTCTAGTTGGCCGGTCCCGTGACCGTCGTGGAATGTGACCACATTCCTGGTTCACATAAGATCAGATATGGTATATGATGTTTATGTGATTTCGCAATCAAATTCACGAAATGAAAAAGGATTTAGTGACGCGGGACTTATTTCAAATAAAAACCCCGCGTTCACTCAACTATGGCTGACAATTGAATAAGAACTATTTTTGGCACTAAGTCCACTGGGTATATCAAATACTCAGCCCTGCATGTTTATTTCTCTGACGTGCAGGTTGATCGTGACCGAGGTGACGAAGGTGTTGGGAGAAACCTATGAATAAGTAGTTAGGTAGCTGAATTAATATGTCCCCATACGTATTACTTCTTCTTGGAACCTTCCGCTGCATGTTTGAGCATTGTCCTAGTGAACAATGTAACTGGCCTAAATACTCTGATTTTGACTTGGTTGTAACCCATTTACCTTCAAGACTATTGCCTTGAATTAAGTATTTCTTTTATGATGAGCCTATGACCGATGAGTTTAATTTGGTTGCGAAATAACTACGCTCACTAGCACTAGGGAGCTGTGGTCGTGACATTGTCAATGCACCTTTACGTATAGCTAGGGGTATTCATAATTTGATTAGGCGGAAAATTGGGTTATATTTACTGTTTGACAAAATATAATTTGGTTTATCTTTGATTTAAAAAAAAGGTAAATCAAACCAAATCCTAAACTATCAACTGTTTATGGTTTTAGGATATGGGTCTTATTAGGTTGCTACCCATCTTAAATTACTAACTGCTAATTATGTCAACAATCTATGTTATAAATATCAACACAAATACATTTGTACTTAGCAAATAGTTAGCAACTGATCACATCTTTATTACATTATAAGTATATACAATTAAATTGTATAAATCTAATTAGTGCATCTCTAACCATTTACACTAAACTATTTGAGTGTAAACGCCACATCACCCTTAAAAGAATATTCTATATCAAATTACTTATTTACTCACAAAATTTGAAAAAAGTGATTTGAAATTGTTTTAGTATAAACCCAAAAACGGGTATAATTTACTGAAAAACGTAAAATGGAATGAATTTAATTTGGAGTACCATAGAACTATTTTCCTACTCCATTTGGATTTTAGAATATCATTGAAGATGGTCGACTTTGATTTTCGTATATGATATTTTAGGATATATCATAACTACATTAACCTTAATAGATAATGCAGTTATTGGCTAACTAATAACGGAACCGATTATTCGCAAAAATTTCAAATAACTTAATACCCCAATATTTTTGTTAATTTACAAGTATTGACTTCGCGTGAAGGTGATTAGGGATTGTATGCCTAAAATGGAAAATTGATTATATGTGGTAGAATGAAGAGAGTACTACTTATTAAGTAGAATATCCTATGGATATTCATTCCTTGAGAATAGGTGCAGAATGACCGTATCAAGTAGAAAAAGTGTAATTAATTTATCCTTTAATAGCAATACGATGATATACTTTCGTGAAGCTATATATGGGTTTGACAGGGAATCCAGCTGAATCACCTTGCAACTTGGCTAGATTCAGTTTTCCACTGCTACAAGAAAAGGCGATTCTGTCGCCTTGGCGGCGCCCCCACACTCCGGCCCGACATCATATGAGGGGGTTCAATTGCGTACCCCCGTTAAGGGGGAGGCCTTAATCCACTGACTGCCAGAAGCCCATCTCCCAAGGCCTCACACTTGTGCCTGAGAGATGGAAGCAACTACACGACAGCAATGGGATTCGAATCCAGGCTCATTACAGTAATATCTGCCCCTCCGTTGCCAACTGCACGATAACACGTCTATGCAGTATACATCGCAGTAATTCGTTTTCATATTTGTTGATTAGTAAGTTTAATACAAGCATTAGTCAATGCTATGATGATGCCTGATCCTATGTAAATAGAATAGGGATGTTAAAAAGTCAACTCATTAGATTTTGGGTCAATCTTACTTAGTTAATCAAGTTAAATTTTTTGTAAGACTTTCAAATACGCTTTTAATACGTCTTTATAGAGTTTTTCGATTTCAAAATAATTAGTTACAATTGTATTTCAGATTAACTACAAAATATATTTTCTTATCAACCACTATTTCCAAATTATAAATAACCAAACAACCATTTTCACTTTCCAATCATAGAGCTCTAAATATCAATCATTCGCCGCATTCACTTTCCAATCATAGAGCTTGTTGGTTTTGCCGAGAAACACAATCGAAAAGTAACGCAAGAATTTGAGAAGAAGAAATTGTATTGCTATCTTGATTCAATCTACGATCTCAGTTCATTCTATGTTGAGTATATATCAAGAACAAAGCTAAGCTAAAACTATAACCGTTGCTAACAAACTATTAAATCCAACGGCTAGTTGAATCTAGAGGCTGAGATTTAATCTCAGCTTTAAGCGCGTCATCCAACGGCTCCTGAAGCTCTGGAGCGGCTGACTTGATTTCCTTACACGACTTCATCCGATTCAGCTCAGCAACTTGGCATACAATATTTACAATTCTCCACCTTGAATGCAATTTGCTGAGCACTCAGTTTTTCTACACATTCCAACCAACCTCAAGCAATGCTCAAACTTCTCCTTTGGCAAGACTTTGGTTAACATGTCGGCTGGATTATCCAAGGTGTTTACCTTGAACACTTTCACTGATACGATTCCACAATGCACGAATGATGAGGCGAATGTTGACGCGTCGGAGGAGCACAGGACGACTCCTCAATGCACGAACGAAGCGTCAGAGGAGCTTGGAACAGGCGACGTAGCGCGCGAAGAGCAATCTATCGCAAGATCGAAGCCCACGAGGAACCGACGCCCTCCCGAGAGGCTCGTCGACTTTGTTCCTAAATAAGTCGTTTTTTATTTTATTTAATTTTATAGTTTTATTTGCCGGATTATTTTATTACTAAAACAATTGTTTTTGTTATTTATTTTACGTAAGTGTCGAGCGTAATTATAAGCTCCGTTTCGGGTTTTCTTTGTTGGTTCTTTCCCGAGATGAACTAGGATTAGGAGTCGAACCAACCCTAGGGTCCTTAGTCTATAAATAGGGCGTTTTGTTCATTATTTCATCCGTGAATAAAATTATTACTTTGCCCCAGTATCGTTTACTATCTAAACCCTAATCGACGCCCTGCCCGACGGGAGAAGCATCCCGCGCACAGGAGTTGATCAACGTCCGCCGACCCAACCTTGGGCGCCGGAGAGTGACTGTTCATCGACGATAGCGATCGTCGACACATTGAGGGAGCAAAACCCTTAACATCTGGTGCTTTCATCCGTGAATTCATGAGTCGTTTCAATAATTTCGGTAAGTCTGCATGGGGCGGTAGTCGCCCGGATACGTTTCATAATGGGGCTTCTCGTCGCCCGAATTTTAATATTAGACGCAACGAGATCTTTCAACGGCAGGAGACCGACGATGGCGAATTGGAGGGTCAGCCAACTGGGGAGTCGCTTCGTCAGGACCCCATGAACGAGAAACTGGATCGGTTACTTGACAAGATGGAGAAGTTCGATCAATGGAGGGATACGGCGGATCGCCGTTTCGAGAGTCTGGATAGATCGGCGCCTCGCGCGACCGACCCCACCCTACGGTTCGACGTCGGGGACGAAGAGGAGTACGAGGATTTCAGACGGGGGAAGTCGAGAGAGATTGGCGCTCGCGCGAGAAACCCTAATTTTGAATTTCGCGACTACGCGACGGATGAGAGGGTTCGACGCACGGCAAGGGGCTACAGAGGCTCCGACTGGGACCCACCAGGGAATCGTTATGGTCGAACGTGTTGGGACCCCCCCCAACGATTTCAGCCACCAGCTTTGGGATTGGACAGGAACCAAGTATCGATGAAACCACCCCGGTTTGATGGGAGCGAGGCTACGAATTGGATTGCCAGAGTTCAGTATTACTTCAATCACCTCATGATGCCGGACGCACAACGCCTTCACTACGCAGTCATGTTGTTCGATCCCCCAGCATCGGAATGGGTATTTAATTATTGCGCGAATAACGAGTTTGTGACGTGGCAGGAATTTCTGGAGGACGTGCGACATCGTTTCGACAGACAGAGCTTCAAGGACTATTTTGGCTTGATCGCTAAGCTGACTCAGACAGGAACAGTTCTGGAATACCATGATACTTTCGAAAAGTACCTAAATCGGGTCCAGGGGGTTCCGGAGGCGAAACTGTTTACTCTGTTTGTGGCGGGCCTGAAACCGGAGATGCAGGAACGTCTCACATTACACCGCCCAACATCTTTAGCGGCAGCCATGGCACTGGCATTAGAGATTTCGGATACACATTCGGAAAGAGCAAGTCAGCATCTTAGTTCCACTTTCCAGCGCAGACAGTGGAACGGACGTGAAAACCGCCCCTCTGCGGGCCCATTAGGCTCGCAACCGCCGTCGACAACGGCAGCCGGAGTGAGCCCCGCTCAGGTTCAGCCACAACGGCAGAAGGACCAGCCACGCCATCCATTGATAAGGGTGTCACAAGCAGAGCGATCCGAACGATCACGGCTGGGTCTATGTTGGCACTGCCCCGAAAAATGGGTCATTGGGCACGTGTGCAAGCAGCGGATGCTTTGTTATGCGGACGAGGATGAGGGGGCGTTTGAAGAGGGCGAGTGCGATAGAAGAGATGAGGAGGCACCGACGGAGGTGCGCATATTCATTCCCTTGAGGGAGGACGGCAAGTGAGACCACTCAGGGTGGTGGGTCAGATTCAGGAACGTGACATCTCTGTACTTGTGGACACAGGAAGCGATAGGGACTTCCTCCACCCGGACGTCGCGGAGCGTCTACATCTGCCATTATCCCCGATCCGACCATTTCGAGTCTTTGTAGGGAATGGAGCTGCCTTATTGTGTACTCACATAGCGAAGCAAACAAGGCTGAAGTTACAGGACGCCGTTTTCATGGTGGACCTTCATATTTTACCGATTCATGGCCCGGATGTGATTTTGGGAATGGATTGGCTGGAGTCGCTAGGCAAGATCTCAGCAAATTTCGCTAGCAAAACCTTGGAGTTCGTTCACAACGGCCAGCCGTTCACTCTCCAAGGTATCACAGTCCCACCGCGGAAACTGGCAGCTCATTCTGTAGTAGCATTGCATTCTTCATCAGATGTGTCCGTTTGTTTTGAGATAGTTATGTTGGATCTCGATTCGGAGACCCCGGAGTTGAGGCGTTCCCTGCGGATTTACCTGTGGGGATAGCCGGGGTGTTGGAGAGTTTTCGATCGGTATTCCGCGTACCTACGGAGATGCCACCGATACGGCAATATGACCACAGAATCCATTTGTTACCGGGGTCCAAACCGGTTAATGTGCGACCTTACCGATATCCGTATTTTCAGAAGAACGAGATAGAACGGCAAGTACGTGAGATGCTGGAACAAGGAATTATTCAACGCAGCAACAGTCCTTTTTCGTCACCGGTCTTGTTAATAAGGAAGAAAGACGGTTCCTTTCGATTCTGCATTGATTACCGAGCGTTGAACCATGCCACAATCCCCGATCACTTTCCAATCCCTACAGCAGATGAGCTCTTTGATGAATTGGGGAAAGCACGAATATTTTCGAAATTGGATTTGAGATCGGGCTATCACCAGATTCGGATGCATGAGGAGGACGTATTCAAAACAGCCTTCCGCACCCATGATGTCCACTTCGAGTTCCTGGTGATGCCGTTCGGATTGACTAATGCGCCTTCCACTTTCCAGGCCGCCATGAACTCGATATTTCAGCCTATGCTCCGTAAGTTCGTGATTGTGTTCTTTGATGATATCCTGATTTACAGCCCCACCGTCCAAGATCACGAAGCGCATATATCAGCAGTGCTAGCAGTGTTGCGGGAGCATAGTTTCTTCGTCAAACTGTCAAAATGCTCTTTTTGTAGTTCGACAGTGGAATATCTGGGTCACCTAATCACTGACGGTTCCCTAAAGGCAGATCCGACGAAAATTGAGGCGATGACAGCGTGGCCTGTGCCCCGAACAGTCAAGCAGTTAAGAGGATTTTTGGGTTTAACGGGCTATTACAGGAGATTCATTGCTCAGTACGCCTTGATTGTCGCCCCGCTTACTGATCTCCTCAAAAAGGAGGCGTTTTGTTGGTCGCCGGCCGCGGACGAGGCTTTCCTGTCGTTGAAGGAGGCAATGACAAAGACCCCAGTACTCCGTTTGCCTGATTTTGAGAAACCTTTTTGCATTGAGACTGATGCCTCGGATTCGGGGATTGGAGCAGTATTATTACAGGACAATCACCCAATCGCATTCTACAGTAAGAAGTTGGGACCACGTCGCAGGGTTGCCTCAACGTATCATAAAGAACTGTATGCTATTGTCGAGGCTGTTCAGAAGTGGAGACAATATCTTTTGGGCCGTGAGTTCGTAATTCGCAGCGATCAGAAGAGTTTGAAAGAGTTGCTTCAGCAGGTAGTTCAGACTCCGGATCAACAGTTGTACGTGCGAAAGCTCATGGGATATAAGTTCACTATAGAGTATAAGAAAGGGAGTTTGAATAGGGCGGCGGACGCCTTATCCCGGCGGGAGGAGTCGCAGGTGACAGCCGACGCCGCATGTGTGGAGGACGACGCAGCTCAGTACTGTCAGGAGCTGATTGCTGTCTCGCAGCCAATCCCCGAACTCCTGGACCTGCTTCGCCGAGAGACAGCCTCGTCGCCAGAAATGCGAGAGCTGACCGCGGCTATTCGAGGGGGAACGGCACCCCCACACCTTCACTTCGTCGACGGGCTGGTATACCATAAACGTCGCATTTTTTTTGGGTCCCGATCGTCCGCACGAGCCATGATACTCGCGGAATATCACAGCTCTCCGTAAGCAGGACATCCGGGATTTGAGCGCACTTTGCGACGAATAGGAGCAGATTTTTATTGGCCACGGTTAAAGAAGGAAGTTAAGAAGTTTGTGGAAGCGTGTATGACGTGTCAGACGACAAAATATTCAACGCAGAAGCCGGCAGGTCTTCTGCAGCCGCTCCCGGTGCCCACACAAGTTTGGGAGGATGTATCAATGGATTTCATTACGGGGTTACCACAGTCTAGAGGTTATACAGCGATTATGGTTGTGGTGGACCGATTATCGAAGTATGCCCATTTCGCGCCACTCCTAAATCGTTTTGACGCTCTGCGGGTGGCCCATTTATTTGTCAATATGGTAGTTCGTCACCATGGATTCCCCGCGACATTGGTGTCGGACAGAGATCCGATATTTCTGAACCAAGTGTGGCGAGAATTGATGCGTTTAAGTGGAACCAAGTTGAACTTCTCTACCGCATATCACCCACAATCGGATGGGCAGACGGAGGTTCGCAATAGGGGACTGGAACAATACCTTCGAGCATTCACTGCGGATCGGCCTTCTAAGTGGGCCAATTTCCTTCCTTGGGCGGAGCTTGCTCTTAACTGCTTTCATCACGCCGGATTAGGCGTTTCTCCTTTTAAGGCATTGTATGGTCGTGATCCTCCAAATTTGGTGTTTGCAAATCCATCGAATTCTACTCCCCCTTCAGTGGCCGAGATTATTCGTCAGCGGAGCGAACTTTTGGTCGAGTTGCGGCGTAATTTGATGAAAGCTCAGCAACGTATGCGTGAGGCAGCAAACAAACATCGTCGACACGTGGAGTTTGAGATAGGAGACTCGGTGCTGTTGAAACTTCGCCCATATAGGCAGCATTCGGTGGCTCGCCCCCAGTCGGCAAAATTGGCTAGGCGCTACTACGGGCCTTTTGAGGTGATAGAACGCGTGGGTCCGGTCGCTTACAGACTACGCTTGCCAGAAGGGAGTCGGATACATAATGTGTTTCATGTAAGCCTTCTTCGGCCGTTTGTGCCGGGTGACGCAGAGGGAGTAGGCATGCAGCTGCCAACCGAGTTTTTTGGTGATCACCCTGTGTCTACCCAGTCCGGGTGCTGGATCGAAAGGTCCTATGGCACGATGGCCGACCCATGGAACACGTTTTAGTGCGTTGGTCCGATGGGACCGATTCGCCTACGTGGGAGCCTACCGAGTTGGTGCAGAAACGTTTTCCTAATGTGCTCCTTGAGGACAAGGAGGTTGCTTTGGGGGAGGGGGTTGATACGATTCCACAATGCACGAATGATGAGGCGAATGTTGACGCGTCGGAGGAGCACGGGACGACTCCTCAATGCACGAACGACGCGTCAGAGGAGCTTGGAACAGGCGACGTAGCGCGCGAAGAGCAATCTATCGCAAGATCGAAGCCCACGAGGAACCGACGCCCTCCCGAGAGGCTCGTCGACTTTGTTCCTAAATAAGTCGTTTTTTATTTTATTTAATTTTATAGTTTTATTTGCCGGATTATTTTATTACTAAAACAATTGTTTTTGTTATTTATTTTACGTAAGTGTCGAGCGTAATTATAAGCTCCGTTTCGGGTTTTCTTTGTTGGTTCTTTCCCGAGATGAACTAGGATTAGGAGTTGGTTAGATTAGGAGTCGAACCAACCCTAGGGTCCTTAGTCTATAAATAGGGTGTTTTGTTCATTATTTCATCCGTGAATAAAATTATTACTTTGCCCCAGTATCGTTTACTATCTAAACCCTAATCGACGCCCTGCCTGACGGGAGAAGCATCCCGCGCACAGGAGTTGATCAACGTCCGCCGACCCAACCTTGGGCGCCGGAGAGTGACTGTTCATCGACGATAGCGATCGTCGACACGTTGAGGGAGCAAAACCCTTAACATTCACCCTTCCTTTCTCCATCTCTTCTCTAATAAAATGCAAACGCACATCTATGTGTTTGCTCCTTTCATGAAACACATTGTTTTTAGCCAAAGCAATAGCACTATTGCTATCACACCCAATGGCTACAGCTGACTGAACTATGCCAAAGTCTGAAGCAATTCCTTTTAGCCAAAACGACTCCTTCACTGCAGATGTCAACGCTATATATTCTGCCTCAGTTGTGGATAATGCAACCACGTTTTGCAATCCTGATTTCCAGCTCACTGCTCCTCCAAACAAAGTGAATATATAGCCTGACTGAGACCTTCGATTGTCCACATTTCCAGCATAGTCACTGTCACAATATCCCACCAATGCATCTCCCCTTACTTCATTATTCCCTCTGAACAAGATTCCAAGATCTCCAGCTCCATTTAAGTACTTGAGAATCCACTTCAGAGCCAACCAGTGCTCTCTGCCATGGTCACTCATAAATCTGCTTGTGACACTTATAGCTTGAGCCACATCTGGTCTTGAACCTATCATTGCATACATGATGCTCCCAACAACATTGGAGTAAGGGATTTTCTTCATTTCAAACCTCTGCTGGTCTGTTTTTGGCTTCTGCTCCACAGAAAGCCTGAAATGCTGAGCAAGTGGAGTTGAAGCTATTTTGATCCATTCATCTGGAACTTTTTCACCAATCTTGAAATATAATCAGTTTGATTCAACCATATTTCCCTCTTGGCTCGATTTCTGACTACAATATCCTCTTAGCACTTCCCAAATCTTTCATATCAAACGCACATTTCAGATCATGCTTAATCTGCTGAATCTCCTCTTTGCTTGATCCAGCCACTAACATGTCATCTACATACAAGAGTAGATAAGCTACAGCTCTGCCTCCTTTCCTTTTGATGTACACGCACTCATCAAACTTGGATCTGACAAAGCCATTTTTCAGTACATAGCTGTCAAATTTGAGATGCCATTGCCTACTTGCTTGTTTCAATCCATATATGCTTTTCTTTAGCAAGCATACCTTGTCTTCCTCTCCCACCTTCTCAAAACCCTCTGGCTGTTGCATGTAGATTGTCTCCACCAAGTCTCCATGTAAGAATGCTGTCTTTACATCCAGCTGTTCAAGTTCCCAATCCAACTTAGCAACCACAACCAATAGAGTTCTAATGGAAGTATGCTTGACAACCGGTGAGAACACCTCACTATAGTCAATTCCATATTCTTGAGTGAAGCCTCTAGCTACAAGTCTAGCTTTGAATCTGATCTTCTTGTTGTCAGCAGATTCAATCTTTTTCTTGAAAATCCACTTGCAGCTCACAACTCTCCTACCATCAACTTTGTCAACAAGCACTCATGTCCCATTTTTCAGTAGTGAGTCTATTTCCTCAATCATTGCTTTCATCCACTCACTTCTTTCCTTGCTATTCATGGCATCCTTGTAATTTGCTGGCTCCGCAAACTCTACCTCCTCAGCCACACACAAAGCAAAGTACAACATTTCTGAGTCTGCAAATCTGGCAGGCAGCTTGATGTTCCTTCTTCTGGTTCTATCTCGAGCCAGCTGGTAATGGCTGATATCCTCAGTGTCTCCACCTGACTCATCTATTGGAATTTCATCATTCCCATCATCAGCTTCTCCTGAAACCACTCTCTCAGACTCCACCTCAGAAATCACAACTTCATCAGATGCAGCAGCAGGTTTTCCAGAATCTTGTGATTTGTTGAGGGGCATCACAGACTCATTGAAAATCACATCTCGACTCACAATGATCTTGTGGTTCCCAGGTTCAATGCTCCATAGCCTATACCCTTTAACACCAGATTGGTTCCCCAGATGCACACACTTTACAGCTCTTGCATCCAACTTGCTTTGTTTCAGATGTGCATACGCTAAGCAGCCAAATATCCCGAGATTTGAGTAGTCTCCATAGGTTCCATACCATCTGAAATCAGGAGTATCCCCACCTATTGCAGAAGATGGACATTTATTTAATAGCTTGACTGCAGTAGCAGCAGCCTCGGCCCAGAACCTCTTCTCCAACCCTGAGCTGAGTAACATACACCTCACCCTCTCCAAGATGGTTCGGTTGGCTCTCTCTGCAACCCCATTTTGTTGAGGGTTCAGAGGAGTCGTTCTGTGCCTCTTAATACCTCTCTCACTACAGAAACTCTCAAAGTCTTTGGACAAAAATTCCAGGCCATTGTCTGTTCTTAAACATCCCAATGTCCTGCCCTTTTCTTTCTCCACCAAGACACACCAATCTTTGAACCGAGTAAAGGCCTCTGACTTTTCTTTCAAGATGTATAACCACATCTTCCTAGAATAATCATCTATTATAGACATGTAATACCTTCCTCCACCAACAGAATTCACAGGAGAAGGCCCCCACAAGTCACTATGAGCATAGTCTAGAGGTGTTTGTGATGAGTGAGTACCTTTTGGATATGGTAGTTTCTTAGACTTGCCAAGAATACACTCCTCACATGGTTCAACATTCTTTTCATCAGCAGCTTGGATCACTCCTCTTTTGACCAACTCTCTGATACTCCCATTTCCAGCATGTCCCATCCTCATATGCCAGATTTTCAGAGAGTCTGATGCAACTTGATTCAACTGCCCTCTATCAGCCTTCACTGCACTTCCACACCGGTAGTAGAGGCTGCCCTTTCTCTCTCCAAGCATAACAACAGCAGATCCTCTTTTAATCTTCATGACTCCACCTGAAGATTCAAAAGCGCATCCCCTTTTCTCAAGCATCCCCAATGATATCAAATTTCTTTTTACAGTGGGGATCAATCTGACATCACTCAGTATTTTCTCAGAACCATCATCTAATTTGAGCTTTACATCCCCCATGCCTTTTACATGGCAGACTTGATTGTTACCAAGGATCACCGTGCCTGTTGATTCTTTCAAGTCAGAGAAAAAATCCACAGTGGGACAAATATGGAAGTTGCATCCAGAGTCAAGAATCCAAGAACCACCATCTTCATACGACATAACATTTAAGACCTCAGGAGAGTCATCATTGTCCTCCACAAAATCAGTAGTATTCTTCCCTTGTGCAGCTTCACTTGCTTGTCTTTTCTTCCATGCAAAACAATCTTTCTTGATATGACCCGGTTTCTTGCACCAATAACAAGCCCGGGTCTCTTTTTGATCAGTCGTCAATGCCTTGGAACTCTCACCTTTCTTGAAGTTCTTCTTTGTCTTGAACCTTTTGATGTTCAAACTCTCAGGAATTACCTCCCCTGCCTTTGTGCCCTTTTTCTGCAAATCTTTGGCTCTAAGTGCATTTTGAACTTCGATGAAAGTGACTGTGCCTTCCCTCCCAAATAGAATGGCATCACGAAATTGATCGTAGGATTTCGGTAAAGCGTTGAGCAGCAATATAGCTTTATCTTCTTCACCGATTGAGACATCAATATTCTCCAAATCGTCCACCGCTTTATCAAAATCCTCCAGTTGCTCAATTATACCTCTTTCTTCCGAGAATCGGTACAAGTATAGTCTCTGTTTCATAAAGAGACGATTTGCTAAGGATTTCGTCATGTACAAATCCTCAAGCTTCTCAAGAATTCCTGCCGCAGTTGTCTCCTTTGCAACTTCCCGCAACACTTTGTCGCCCAAACACAACACCACCGTGCTGTGCGCCTTTGCAAGTATCTCTGCACGCTTCGTCTTTGCTTTATCATCGAGCACTGGCTCATCACCTCCCTTGCTCGCCGGCGTCAGAGCATCCGACAAACCCTGCTGGATCAGCATAGCCTTCATCTTCATCCTCCATAAACTGAAATCGTTCTTGCCCGTGAACTTCTCGGCTTCGAATCTTGAAGCCATCTCTCGCCACAACTCGATCTATCTTCGATTGATACTCTCGCCGGATAGTTCCCACAGACGGCGCCACTTGTTGGTTTTGCCGAGAAACACAATCGAAAAGTAACGCAAGAATTTGAGAAGAAGAAATTGTATTGCTATCTTGATTCAATCTACGATCTCAGTTCATTCTCCGTTGAGTATATATCAAGAACAAAGCTAAGCTAAAACTATAACCGTTGCTAACAAACTATTAAATCCAACGGCTAGTTGAATCTAGAGGCTGAGATTTAATCTCAGCTTTAGGCGCGTCATCCAACGGCTCCTGAAGCTCTGGAGCGGCTGACTTGATTTCCTTACTCGACTTCATCCGATTCAGCTCAGCAACTTGGCATAAAATATTTACAGAGCTCTAAATATCAATCATTCGCCGCATTTAAATCATTATCTATTAGAAAATTTTAATACATTTCATACATGTTGGAATTAATGGAAATTGAAAACTTAAAAAGAAAAAAAAACACCCCCTAAAGTTTTTGTCTTTCTTCCATCTCAAATTATTGTGGCCTTTCTCATTTTTTAAATATTGCAAATATTGATGTAGCTACCATGAAGTGTTAGCTATGAGTTTATATTTTTAAATCAAAAGATTGATCATTCCATTAATTAAGTCATCCAAATATAATACTATAGCCATGTTTGGTTGATGGGAAAGTAAAGTTGGCAAGGAAAATGATTTCTAGGAAAATGAATCCTGGGAATATAATTCTTAATAACTTTAACTTTATTGTGTTTGGAAATATCAAGATTTTAAATTTTATATTTAATTTAAATATCAAACTAAAAATATACTAATTATTCTTATATTTATAAAAAAGAATAATAATATAAAAAATTTAATAAATTATTAATTACAAATAATAATAATTATATAATTATATTTATCATTACAATGTATAGTTTAAATATTGATTATTCACCATAATATATAAGAGCATCTGCATCGGTGTCTCGATGCGGGCTCGGTCTCGTCCCGGCAGACGAGACCGCATCGAGACACCGATGTGGATGCTCCGTCTCATCGCGTAGCCAGGGGGAAGGTAGGGGCGGCGGGTTGTCTCGCCACGCGCCAGCGCCACGTAGCGAGCTCTGGCCTGCGGCGTGACGCCCACTGGCCGGCACGCGAGTGGGCGTCGTTATGCTGACGCACTAAATATTTTTAAAAAAAATTGATTTTCTGAAAAAAAAAATTTAACTGTAATTTTTTTTTCTTATTCAATAAATACTCCTATTAATCTCTTTCATTTTGCACACAAACACACTATCTCTCATATTTTTTTCTTCTCATCAGTATCATATCATCTCTCTTTTCTCTCCAATTCTTCTTCCAAATTTAATCCATTCATGGATCCATTTCAGCAAATGTGTCGAATGATGGAAGAATCACTAGAAGGGTCTAACGGAGCACATTTGGACAAAATTTGACAACCGTTAGACGATCACCGCATCACTTTCCATGATTATGCGGATTTCAATAAATTGTATTATTAGGATTTCAATTATGTATTTTTCGTATTTTCGGATGTTGTATTTTTAGTGATTTTAATGATTTTATGAATTATAAGTATTAATTTAATATTTCAATGAAATATTAATTGAATTTGTTGGAAATTAAAAAAAATAAAATTGAATGAATAGTTAAAGGATGAGATGGTTAAGAGATGCATGAGTGCATGTGTTGTCTCTTAGTTAAGAGATTGAGTAAAAAGAGCAATGGGGCCCATGAATAGCTAATGGATGAGACAGTTAAGAGACGGTATTAAAACATGGATGTGGATGGCTAATCATAATAAATATTATTATTATTATTATATTTAAAAATATTATAATTGAATAAATGTTATAATTAAAAATTTCACTATGAATTTATTGATTAATTATTAATGTATAAAATAATTATTATTATTTATTATTATTATATGATATATATTATATAATCATATTTTAATTATTTATTAAATTATTAATTATAATAATAATAACAATTATATATAAATATTATAATAATACAATTATAATTATGATAATTTAATTATAGTTATTTATTATACTGAAATGAGTATGATTTATAATTTTAAATTATTTAGAAAAAATTGTAATTAATAATAATAATAATAATAATATTGCATTAAATATATAAGAATCCTAAAATTGGGAAAAAGAATACCTAAGAAAAGTTAGGATTCAGAATTCTAGAAAGTTGTACTAACTTTCCTTGTTCTCGGGATTCTGATTACTTTCTCGGTTTGATTAAAAACCAAAACAAACACAGGAATTTAAAATTTAAGGAATCCGATTACTTTCCCAGACACCAGACAGAATCCTGACAACCAAACATGGCCTATATGTTTTTAAATTACCAGTTAAGATAAAACTAATTTTCCCGTGGATAATTAAGTACTCGAAGGTATATACCACTTCTCCATATTCACTTATTTATAAACTAATGAAACATGTATTAATTCACTTATGTATAGCATTTAAAGTTGTCATTAACCGAGAATTTCCTTAAGCATAATGTTGCAATCTTAACAATGGCGTTTTAGGAGAATGTATTTATTTCATTTGGTCAAACATAAATAGTTTCTAATAAGGTATTTTATATGTTTATATTTGAGGAATAACTTTAGTTCATAATTGATGGGTGTATACAGATAGAAGATGCAGTCCACGATAAATTATTACTCCCTCCGTCCTATAATACAAAACTTACTTGGCTAATGACATGAGATTTTAAGAAATTTGTTTTATATATTAAGCGGAGAGAGAAAATATTATATTCATACTAATGTAAAATAGAATTTTTTCTAAAAATTAAAATATAATATTTTTTTAGGATAAACTAAAAAGAAGAAACAAAATGAGGCAGCTATTCATTTTCAACCCCAAAGAAATTGGGGTTGGGTCGAGAGCCCACTAAGTAAGCTTTCACACAAAATATTGTTATGGAGCATTAAAATACTAGTACTGAAATTCTCCACTTTTTATATTTTTTATAAATAAATATTATACTAACGGGCCAGTGATAGTATATTGGGCCCAGAGCCCAAGGACGGGCCCACACATCAGAATGAAAAAATGAAAATGACTAGTCCCACATCGGAACACATTATAATGAACAAGTGAAAATGACTGCCCCCATCGAAATGGATAATTGAAAATAAGGAATCAACTCTGGTATTATTTAATTTATAAGAAGTTCTAGTACAATATCTTATAAATCAAATAATACCAAAGCTGAAACTGCTCCGATGCTTTCTATTGTATTTCTTACTTATTTCTTGTTAAAATCACCCATTAAATAAGTGTTACAATAGGAATAACTAGAATTTCTTATAAATCAAATAATACCAGAGTTGAATCTGCTCTGATGCCATCATTGTATTTCTTGCTTGTGATTCTTCTGTAAAAATAAGTGTTACAATCAACTATACAAAGAATAACTAGAATTTCTTATAAATCGAGCAGTACCAGAGTTGAATCTGCTCTGATGCCATCGATTGTATTTCTTACTTATGATTCTTTTGTAAATCACTCATTAAATATGTGCTACTATCAAGTATACAAGGAATACATTAATCTATTTCTATCAGTATCAAATCTACTCTAAGTCTCTAAGAGTATTATTTTGCTTGATTCTTAGAATATTTTCATTTTCTAACAATATTATTTATTATTTATTTCCATAAAATGTAAGATATGTGTTGTTGGACAAATTTACTTATGTGGAAATCTAATTGGTGTGCTCTTTACTTTTTCCTCAAAAGAATCGGAACCTTGTCATTATTACCACATATTGATTTTGTTTTGAATTACAATATCGAATATTTAATTATTTTTGCATGCATTAAATCTATCAATAATTGGAAATGAGAATGTTATCAAATACGAGTGTCATTGCTATGAAATTCGTGGCTTAAGAATCCTCAAATAACATAAATATTTGATAACGGGTGTCTTACGTGGCTAACGCATCCTTAAATTACAAATTATAACTCAATGATAGAGATTGAATCATTAAATCAGCCCTATCATTCATTAAATCAACTAGGGTTGGCAAATCGTGCGGATTGGGTTGCTATCGGGTCAACCCAATATCGACCCAACTTTATCGGGACCCAACCCAACCCAACCCGAAATCATCGTGTTCTTATCGGGTACAACCCAACAGATTCGTGTCGGATTCGTGCGGATTTCGTGTCATCCAAAAAAATATCTGTCATCTTTTAATGATTGTAAGTTACTACACAATATAGTTTAACGCTATACGATAACGACCGACATATGATATCATATAATTAAAATTTGATATTACACGATAAAATAAGATATTACAAAATTAAAATAATTGAATTAAATAATTTTTAAATCCAAATAATAAAATTAAATTATATTAAAATTAAATCTAAATAATAAAGTTAAAATAATTATTTTTTAATAAAATTCAAGTATGCAGTAATATTTTTTTATCGTAAAAAATAATTAATAATAGTATTAATCATATTTTTACTAATAAAATTAAAATATAATATTTTTAAATTAATAAAATTTAATAAAATTAAAATTTAATATATTATTTTAATTAATAAAAATAATAAAAATAATTATTTTTTTTCTTAACGGATAACCCAACCCGACCCAAATCCGACCCAGCCCAACCCAAAATTTTCGAGTTCTTATTGGGTCGACCCTATTATGACCCAAATCCTAAACGTGCGTATTCGTGTCGGGTTAACTTCGTGCGGATTCGTGTCGGATTATCGCGTTGGATCAAAAATTGCCAGCCCTAAAATCAAGTAATAAGATCATTCACCCATAGTATCAATACAATGAAAAAAAATGTGGTATCAATACAACTTTACAAATTATTTCAAAACTTTAAATGATTATAACTATCTCAAATTAAATTATTTTTCTACACAACATATATCAAATTAAAAGTAATTTTATTAGGAATCTAACGAGATCACTCTTCCATATGTTCCGATGCCAAAATTTAAAAAAAATTCCCCAATTTTCGTATTTTTCAAGATTCAATTAAATATCAATATAGCATACATAATATGTCAATATAAAGCTTGTACAATGTCAATATGAAATTGTGTTCGACATTGTCATGTCTTGGTGTTGATATAATTAACACACGACATTGACATTGAGTTCCTAAACCTAAATTTGATAGTTGTTATTATCTTTTTAATGTTAATAAATGAAAAAACGAAATTACACATGGCAGATTATAAACCACTAGATTTCTAAAATCATATGGTCTTAAATTAGTTGTAGTTACCAATTGAACACATCCATATTGGATAAGGTGAACACGAATTTCTCGCTACTCTATTTATTCTTTTGCTCCAATCTCCAAATGCAGAATGCTCTTTTTAGAAAGGAATTCTTTGACAGTCTCTCCTAAATGATGAGACAAGAGGAGTATTTATAAAGTTGTGAGCGTTTTTCTCAGTATGGTAGTATTTCTAGCTCTGAAAGGTAAGTCTTGGAAAAGAATAGGTCAAACTTATTCTGCCGCCTGCTTTCAGCGGCCCACTAACACCATCTCAGCTGATCGCTGACTTTGTTCCGGACTCTCTCGGGCACTTCTTGGCGGCCGCTGCCTTGTGCTCGGTGGTCGATGGTCGTAACTCCGTTGTAGGCACAAATTCGATGCATCAACCGTCGATGAAGAACTTGGTGGCCACTAAGTTGAACTCAGCGGACCGCTCATCTGGTCCATTTTCTCCAGACTTCATTTCTCTCTTTTCTATGTATATTTTACACATTTATCTCAAAACACATAATAATACCAAAATGTATCAAATATACAAATAAAGGACACTATTTGCATGATTGACATTCAAAAATGGCCAAATAAAGGCCCTAAAAACATGTAAAATATGTGTTTATAACTTACTTTATTACATTTCTTGTTAAAATAATAAAGAAAGAGAATAAAGGAGAGAGGTGTATTGAGAATGGATTCTCTCATAAAGATAGGATCATTTTGTCCACTTTATAGTAGAAAATGTATTAGGTGATCCTTAATGCGCATGGGTGGACAAGAATTGACATCGAACTTCCACATGTGACAAGACAAGGGAAAAGGGATCCATCATCGATGTGGGCTAAAATAAACATTAGACTTCCACTCGTTAAATCATCTACTAGGGTCACCCTAATACCATATTAGAAATGAGTCATTCATTACAGGCTTCTAAAATCTAATGCCATTTTAAACTACTTTTTACTACTTCCATTAACTTATCATACTCACATAAGCAGTGCATACTTCATGTACATAGGAATGAAAAATAACATAAGAGAGGTACATCATACTACTAAATCAAAAGGGAAAAACAAACCTCAACTCAGGTACCATTTGCACATAGAAAAAATGATGATCTTCGATATCTCAAAGAAAAGCAGAGATAACTCCACGTAAAGTAGAATGCTCCAATATTTGATGCACTACTCAGTAACCATTAGCCTTTGACCAATTTGCATAGGCAGGCCCTCGAGGCAACAACTAAGACTAGTCACGAGATATTCACCATTCTGAATCAGGAACTGGTTCAATCAATCTCTCCAACCTACACTACAGCAGAAACTACATAAACCGGAGAATTAGGGAACTACATGTATAAAGCATTGCTGATTTTTCAGACATATAATCATATAGCTGATCCCAGGGCTTAGATGGTCGTTGGAATGAAGAATGTGGATGTCCACCTCAAAACCTTGGCAAATACGATGTTCCCTTGGACGGGAAACCAAAAAATCGTATAAGATTTTGGCGATCTCTTTTCGTTACTTCTTCATTGTCAATTGGATGGCGATCTCTTTTCTTTACTTCTTCATTGTCAATTGGATGACTCAAGTAAGTCTTTCCAACATATATCAAACCAGTTCCCACTGAGAAACTAACAATAAATAGATAAACAAGAACAACTCAAACTAATAACAGTTCATGCTTCTCAAGTTAGTCTCTTGCAACTCAAGCCATAAATCATTAACAAAAAATAATGTTGTTGGCTTGGCTTGTTGCCAAATGAGATGAGACCTAATTGATACCAATCCAATCATAAACATCTATGAGATGAGACCTAATTGATACTAATTGCACCAACTCAGGATTGACCTCATTACTTTTCTTTATACCAACTGATAAGTCACCTTAAATATAGCTAATATGTCAATACAATTCCAAAATGCATGTCTAAATGGAAAATATTTATGTTTCAAATAGCATAATGCACACATACTGATCCTACAGTTTCGCATGTGCAATATCTGTAATTGCTTCCAAGAATTAGAACTTTTCAAAAGTAAACATCTTTGAAAACAGATACAGAGTAACAGAGCTAGGAATTACAGCTAGGTATTCTATTCTAAGGGACCAAGTTGAAGTAAATAAAATAGGAGTAGTTAAATCCCAACTAACATGAAACATTTTCCTTTTTATTTAGTCCCAACTAAAATGATACTCTCTCTGTCCAGCTACAAGTGAGGCACTCCAAATCGGACGTTGTTTTACAAAAATAATAATAATAAATAGTTAGAATAGAAATAAAGTAAAGTAAGTAAGTTAATAATGTGTGTACGACTTTCTTTTATACCATTTTTTCTCTTACTTTACTTTCTTTACTTTAACTATTTATTATTATCTTTGCAAAACAACTGCCAGAAAGAAACGCATCACTTGTAATGGGACAGAGGGAGTACTATATTTCTATTTTTGGTAACTTTCTCTCTCCAATTAATACAGTCAACCATTTTTCCTCTCTCCTATTAAATATTCACCTCTCTTTCTCTCTGCATTTAATATCTACACCTACTTTTTATCTCTCCAATAAACCAAACTAATCAACAATTTCTAAAAATCTTACGACGACTAAGAAATATATCATCTTAGCTGGAACGAAGGGTAGTAAGTTACAATAATGCCCCTAGAATATCCAGAAATCTAAAGCATACATAACTGATACAGCCATCAATGCTCATCATAATTAGTGTGAGCAAAATTTCTAGCATCAAATAAGAGTGTTTCTAGAAAGGAACAAAAGCGAAATTTCTTATTCCGCCTAAAACCAACAGAATTTATTGGCTAAACTCAATATCCAAACCCAAACCGCCAAACAAAAAGCTATTCCGGGAATACAAAATTAATATTCGTGTCACTCTCCGTACACATCCACGTGTCTCCATGGCCATGAGCTTTTTCCATAAGACCGCCGCTTTCAAAATCGGCGGCATTAGGCATTAATTAAGAGCTAATTTTTCCTTCACAAAGAAATTAATTGGCGCTGAAATGAGGATCTATGTGAACCTGTTACAAGGCAGAGGTGTCGCAGTGAAGAACTCGTACGTGAAGTTGAAAGTCGGGAAGCAGAAATCGAAGACGGCCGTTTTCAGGAACTCGGAAAATCCGGTTTGGAATGAGGAATTCGTTTTCAGAGTGCACGATTTGAACGACGAGCTGCTTGTTTCCGTCTACAAATGCGACGATCACGGTCACCCCTTTTTTCATGTCTCCGCTGCTGGGGAGCTGGCGGGTCGGGTCAGGATTCCGGTTTGGCGGGTTGCGGAGGACCCGAATCAGACCTTGCCGCCGACTTGGTTTACGCTCGAGAGGCCTAAGAATGGAAAATCACTTCACAATGATTCTGGTCAGTTTTTTTTTTTCAGTTGAACGAATTCCTTTTACTTATAATATGTAGCTATAAGCTATGGATTGATTTGAAGTTGTTACCTTCGTTTATTTTGTTACTCCCTCCTATTCTCATTGAATGTCTCATATTTGACCAGTGCGGGTTTTAAAAAATGGTGTGACTTTTAGTAAAAATGGAGTGAAAAAGTTAGTAGAATGTGGTCCTACTTTTATATAGTACTACTCCCTCTATCCCATTCAAGATGGTCACATTCTTGAGTGGCACGGTATTTTAAGAAGTGTTGTTAGGTGGAATAAAGTAGAGAGGAAAAAGATAGTTGAATATTTTAATAAAGAGAGATGAAAGAGGATGTTATTTTCAAAATAGGAAAGTGGTCATCTTGATTGGGACAAATAAAAAAGGAAAGGTGGTCATCTTAAATGGGACGGAGGGAGTATTAGTTTTACACTCTATCAGTTCTATAGAAATATGTCATATTTCCTTTTCGTTCGTCCCATAGAAATAGTTAATATCCATTTATGACAACTTTTTTTCCTTATTAACTTGTGATTGCTTTCTAGATTCATTTGATCATGTTTATAGGTAGATTATACTAAAACACATTATTTATTGACAAGTTTTGCGAGTGATTGAGCATTTTCGATGTTGAGTTATGGTAATTTCATCAAAGTGGGAAAGGTTATCATGGCTGCCTTTTTATCAATAATGTAGGTGAACTTCTTCTCGCGCTATCCCTGCACGGTAGGCATCAGGAGACATCGATGTCGACGTCTCCGGAGAGTCATAATCACTTACAAGGGGAAAGTAGGATTCAAAACGGTTACGCATCCCCCCCTGCACCCAGAAAGTCGAACGAAGGGAAACATTTGATGAAGGCGCTTGCTGGTCGCTTGGAGAAACTCTTCCATAACAAGGACGAGGCACCGCGAGACGAAACTTCCTCTGACCTGTCTACGCAGTCTGATAACGAAGACCGTGTCATGGAGACCTCTTCAGAGGATTCCACTTTTGAGGAATTGATCGAGCAACTTCTGCAATCAGGAAACGGGAATGGAGAAATGCCAGAGGATCTGCGGGGAGGCATCCTTCTCGATCAAACTTACAGAGTGTCGCCAAAGGATCTTAACGTGGTTCTCTTTGGTCCGAATTCTGAGTTCCGCAGAAATTTGGCCGAGTTGCAAGGAACATCAGATATGCAGGAGGAATTGTGGAGGTGGAGGTTGGAAAGAGAAAAGTCGTATTTGAGAAGAGTCGTTACGTACACGAAACCAGCATCCAAGCTAGTTAAGGCCGTGAAAGCCACAGAAGAGCAAACCTATGTCAAAGCCGATTGTAGTGAATTCGCTGTTCGAGTTAAAGTGAGCACTCCAGATGTTCCATATGGTAACACTTTCAATGTTGAACTGCTGTATAAGATAATGCCGGGTGTCACGTCCTCTTCAGAAGGGGAATCTGCTCGTCTCGTTATTTCTTGGGCTGTAACTTTTAGTCAAACCACAATGATGAAGGGGATGATTGAAAGCGGAGCAAGACAAGGTTTGAAGGAAAGTTTCGAGCAATTCTCTACATTACTGTCTCAGAGGTTCGAAGTGGTAAAAGATGTGGATACATTAGACAAAGATCGTGTTTTGGCAACTATGGAGACTGAAAACCAAGGGGATTCAGATTTGGGAATCCATTACTTTTGGAATTTCACGGTGGTGTCAACCGTTTTCTTGTTGTTACACGTCGTTGTTCACATTTGCCTCTGCCAACCGAGCGTGATACAAGGACTGGAGTTTGAAGGGCTCGATTTACCTGACAGTTTTGGAGAACTTATCACCAGTGGCATATTGATCATTCAATTGGAGCGAGTTTATAGCATGGTTTCGCATTTTGTTGAAGCTAAACTTCGGAGAGGTGATGCCACTGAAATTTAGTTCAAGTATTTTTTCTCGTACTATATATTTTCTGCACATTTAGATAAATTGGCAATATTGCAGGAAGTGATCATAGAGTCAAAGGTCAGGGAGATGGATGGGTTCTAACAGTAGCATTAATCGAGGGGTCAAATTTAGCTTCTACAAATCCAACCGAGGTTCCAGACCCTTACGTTTTGCTCACTTGTAATGGCAAAACACGAACTAGCTCGGTGAAGCTTCAAACTCTTGATCCTCAATGGAATGGTATATCTATCTGCTTGTTGTTGGTCTAATTTTTATCATGCTGTTTCCTCATTTGGATTGTGGTCATCAGAGATACTTGAGTTTGACGCTATAGAAGAACCCCCGTCTGTGTTGGATGTTGAAGTTTATAACTTTGAAGGCCCATTCGACCAATCTTACTCACTCGGTCACGCTGAGATCAATTTCTTGAAGCACACAGCTGCGGAGCTTGCAGATATTTGGGTGCCTCTGGATGGAAAACTCGCTCAGACTGCTCAGTCGAAGCTGCACTTGAGGATCTTCTTGGACAATAATAACGGAGTCGAAACACTTAGAGATTATCTAGCAAGTTTGGAGAAGGAGGTTGGGAAAAAGGTGTAGCAACCATGCTGTTCTGTGCTGAATTATACCAGTTAACTAAATGGAGTTGTAAGTTATTTATGTGTATGTTGTTGCAGTTGAGCCTACGTTCACCGCATAGGAATTCAACTTTTCAAAAGATCTTTACATTGCCTTCAGACGAATTTCTCATCAGTGATTTTTCTTGCTCGTTGAAGAGAAAGTTGCCATTGCAGGTAAAAACTAACCCGTTTTAGCCAAGTAGCGTGCAAGAAACTTGGTTCAGTTTGTTTTCATTATTGTATTGCTCGATAGAGTTGGTTTGAAAAGCGACCTAATCCTACAGGGCCGACTGTTCCTTTCTGCCAGAATCGTTGGATTCTATGCGAACTTGTTTGGGCACAAAACAAGATTCTTCTTCCTCTGGGAGGACATCGAAGATATTCAAGTCCTACCTCCTTCGCTTGCAACAGTAGGGAGCCCGTCGATCGTTATAATTCTGCACAAGGGTCGAGGTCTTGATTCTAGACACGGAGCCAAGGTTTTGGATGAGCAAGGGAGGCTGCACTTTTACTTCCATTCGTTCCCTTCGTTTAATGTTGCAAGCAGGTATACCTTTTATCTCTGATTTTTACGTTGTAAGGAAAAAAACGAAATGTAAATTTTCCTATGCTGCAAGAATAGGACCATTATGGCCTTGTGGAGAACAAGAACACTCGAGCCTGATCAGAAGGCAAGAATCGCCGAGGAGCAACTGCAAGATGATGAGGATGGCAATGATGTGAAGCCTCTCCTGCTCGAAGACACGCCATCCTATTTGGTGGCCGAGGATGTGAAGATGACGAAGGTTTATTCGATAGAACTGCCTTTGAACGTAAGCTGCATAACCTGTTTCTTCGAGTTTTAGCCTTCTTTAACAAAATTGTTTAAAAAATCGATTTTTCATTAATTTACAGCCGAAATCGCTAATGGAAATGTTTGATGGAGGTGAGTTGGAACACAAAGTCATGAGCATGTCCGGGTGCCTCAACTATGTCACGACCACGTGGGAGCAAGCAACTCCCGGCATTCAAGAAAGACGCGTCAACTACAGGCTGAGCCGCCGTATCTCAAACTTTGGCGGGGAGGTGACTAGCACGCAGCAGAAGTCACCCTTGCCAGACGACAACGGATGGGTGGTGAACGAGATCATGACCCTCCACGACGTCCCCCTGAGCAATCACTTCAGAGTAAGCAGCATCGTTCGACTAAGGTCTGTCAATCTCGTCGACTAATGACTCTTCTTTCGTCCTCACGTGTGCAGGTCCAGTTTCGACACCAAATCGAGAGATCTTCGTTCATGTATAATGCGTGCAAGTGTGATGTTTATATTGGGATTGTGTGGCTAAGAAACACCATTTTTGAGTCAAGAATTACTAGGAATATTATTGATAAGTTCACTAGTCGTTCAGAGGAAATATTGCAGTTGGTGGAGAGAGAGGCTTTGCTGACTACTAAATAGCAGTAGTTCATAGTTCATATGGTGTATCCAAAGCTTGTTTAGTCATATAATTAGGTCATAATCTCATTGAATGTAGCCTTGTTATTCGAAGTAGTATTCTCAAATTCCTCACCTTATAAGAACAGCATACATATTGATGTAAAATATTATACTACCTTCGTTTTTTATAAATAGAAATTTTTGGAATAACATCAATTTTAATACATAATTAGTTTTTATAAATAAATTTTTTTGAAATAACATGAATTTTAATATATAATTATAAAAGAAAGTGAGTAGAGTATTTTTAATAAAGTTAAAGAGTATTTTTTTTTAATAAAGAATGAGTCGGCTCCTCATTATATTAGTAGTGCAGTGAATGATATAAAGGCTAGTGTAGTGAATGATATAAGGCTCCTTATTAGTATTGTAGTGAATGATAGAAGTTCCTCATTATTAGTAGCCTAGTGTAATGATATAAGCGGTAAATAAATTGAGGTATAAGGATAATGTGTTGTTTAACTATTTCAAAATTAAAAAATTCATACTTTCGGATAAAATAATAAAAAAATAGTTATATTTTTCAGGGACAAACAGTATAAAGGTATATTTTCTTATCAACCATTATTTCCAAATACTCTCTCCGTCCCTCTGTAGTAGAAGCGTTTATTTTCGGTACGAGAATTAAGAAAAGTTGTGTTAAGTGAGGTAAGTAAATGAATAATAAAGTAGAAAAAGAAAAAGGTAGAGAGATGTAGACAGAATAAAGTAAGAGGGAAGAAAAGTTGTTGCTTTTTGCTAAAAAAGGAAACGATTAAGCTATAGTGGGACAACCCAAAAAGAAATAGGATTCAGCTACAGAGGGACGGATGGAGTAATAAATAACCAAACATACATTTTCAGTATCCAATCATAGAATCAATCATTCACCGCATTAAAATCATTATCTTTAGAAAAAATGAAAAAAAAATTAATACGTTTCATGCATACTGGAAATAATGGATATTGAAAACTTAATCAAATAAAAAAATTAATACGTTTCACCATCCTCATTTTCCACTTCACCACTATTTTTTATCTTTTTTAAAATTTATGTTACTAAATAAAATATCAAAATAACACAAATTAAAAGGCAATACCTAAAATACTTAGTTTTAAAAACGAGTTACAACATACTCCCTTCGTCCCGGCTAAGATGACATATTCCTTGGCCGGCATGAGATTTTAGGAGTTATTAATTAATATATTTAATTGGAGAGAGGAAAAATGAGTGCAAGTATTAAAATAGAGAGAGAAAGGGAGATGAATATTTTAATAGGAGTGAGAAAAAATGGTTGAGTGTATTAATTGGAGAGAGAAAGTTCTTAGTTGAGACAAATTAAAAAGGAAAACGTGTCATCTTAAGTGGGACGGAGGGAGTAGATGAGATGTATATATAGAGTTAAAATAGTAAAAAAAAATTGAAAATCTATCGTCTAGGCTCCCGCACCGAACGATGATCGTCCGGCTTGAAGGGCGTGGACCTGTGTAGGGCGTGGACGATGGGGAAAGTCCCTGCTATAATAGACGATAGCTCCTCGCAATTTAGTTGTGTTTGTTAGTAAATGTAATACAAAGCTCTTTCCCATTAAGAAAATATGCAGTGCTCCAATATGCACAAAACATCTACACCAGAATACCTCGCCTCAAATCTACTTCACCATTTCCCAGTGACCTCTTTGGCATCTTATCACAAAAGTAAAATAAAAATGGACGTTGGCTGATAATAAGAGGGAAAAAAATGAGCCTTCCAACGCCAATTAAGCTTGTATCTGCTGCAGTGAATCTATTCAGTAACCTTAACCTGTAGTTTCGAGACACTTGAGGCAACAGGTAAGCCGGCCAGACACGAGATTTTTACCATTCCAAACTCACACGCAGTTCTTGAGCGCCAGTTGGACATTTACATATCTAATAAGTCTTGGGTGAGACAGCAAACATAAGAAATGAATCAGGGAACAGGTTCAATCAATCTCTCCTACCTATACAAAGTACACGAGAAACTACATAAGCTGAATAATTAGGGAACTCTTTCTTACAAGAACATTGTGGGCAAGCATTGAAAAAAATAACTAGATATATAAAGCATTGCTGATTTTTCAGGCATATAATCATATAGCTGATCCCGGATCTTACATCTTAGATGATCGTTGGAATGAAAACATGGAATGTATCTATTGGTCAAAGTAAAGGCAACTCATTTGCATTATCAAGAATATTGATGCTAAGGAAAATGCCTACCTCTCGATCTCACTTCTCGTGAGCTTTCCTCGACTTCCAATAACTTGGCAAATACGCTGTTGTCTTGGACGGAAAACCAAAAAATCGTATAAGATTTTGGCAATCTCTTTCCGTTACTTCTTCATTGTCAACTGAAATTAGATGACTCAAGTAAGTCTTTCCAACATATATGAAACTAAGTTGCTGCCACAACAGCACACTCAAACCAGTTCCCACTGAGAAACTAGCAATAAATAGATACACAAGAACAACTCCTCTTGCAGACAGAAACACCGCTGATCTCAAGAAAGCCAGAATATTTCTCTTTACGACTCCAAAATTAAACTCAGGGCTAGCAAACCCACTCAATCTGCTTAGAGATCTATTATGCTCCACAGGCGGCCAGACGTGAAGTGCAGAATAAAAAGTCATAATAACAATATAAATTGTACTTATGACTGTTGATAAAAGAAAGAGAATAAAAGACCGATGATTTGCGGAACCAACACAGTTGCCAATCTGCATAAAGTCAAGAAAATTTTGGTTATACATGTGAATCACCTTTTTTTTAATGAAAAAAGACAATGTATACCGTGAAGCCCATCACCAACATAATGGTATCAACATATCCCCAATCAGAGCTGCAATGTCATGATGTAAAAATATGCTATACTATTAAAGTATCTAAAAGAACAGATTGTCCTAATAACAAGTCTGTTCCGTGGCATACCAAAATGTAAAAGTTTGTTACATTCTCTATGTCTTCGGTCATCCAACTTCAAAATTTTGACATGACATTAAGAGCAGAACTAAAAACAGTTCACGCTTCTCAATTTATCTCTTGCAACTCAAGCCATAAATCATTTTAACAAATATAATGTTTTTAGCTTGTTGCCACATGAGATAAGATCTAATTATACAAATCCATTTATAAATGCATTCATGCATAAACCTTTTAACACAATTAAAAAATATTTCAAGACTTACAAAAGGGCAATGATGATCCATGCCCAATACACACGTCCCACATGAACGGCAATGGTGCACTAGAGGTGATTTTGGCTTTGAACAATAATGGCAGAACGCGTAGTTCTGAAGTCCACCTTGTCCCACTGCTGGATAGCTACCCCAGATTATAATAGGTGGAACACCAGCAGGTTGAAATGCCGAAAGGCAAAATGAAGATAAAGTACATAACGACAATATCACTGTAATTGCCAGGTGGAAAACACCACAGAAGTAACTAATGGAGAAGATGACAGGGTAAACAGCCCAAACGCCTGCACCTGTATCACCAATATCATTATATACAAGATACACAGTCCAAGAAATAAAAACGTAAAAGCAGTTCTCAGTCTTAAATAGACGTAAGACAAGACAGTGTTATGATCATGAAACGATCAATTGATCAGAAAAAGTACCAACTCAGGATTGAATTCATTACTTCTTTATATAATTATATTGATAAGTCAGCTTAAATATAATTAATCTTAGCTAATATGTCAATACAATTCCAAAATGCATCGAAAAATGGAAAATAATGATGTTTCAAATAACATAATGCACATACTCATCCTACAGTTTGCATGTGCAACATCTTTATATGCTTCTAAGAATTATAGTTTTCAAAAGTAAACATCTATATTTGTCGAGGACCCATGTGTCAGAATATCAACATGCACAGAGACAAAACTAGAACAGGTAGAAAACAGATACAGAGTAACAGAGATATCTACAACATTTTCTATCATACCAGAGCTAGGAATTACAGTCATTATTCTATTTGCAAAGGAACAAGTTGACGTAAATGCATAGGACGCCAATGTCCGTGATGGTATAAATTTAGCTCGTATCGACGTGCTTAGTTCAAGAGCATATCACAATGAAATTGCACTTAGCCCCTAAGGGCGGGAAAGGTAGAAGGAATTAAAGACATTAGAGATATGAACATGCTTACAAATAAAGAAGAGCATAAATGAAATGACGACAGTAACAAAGCAACGGTCGCGCCAACGTCTCAATCGGATGCTATCATTTTTCACCACATGTTCCTTAGTTATAGCTCCGCACCAGCCACATTTAAAAACTGATGCATGAGCAGCAACACTGACACGAAGCCCACAACCCCAACAATTCGTTTCACGGTCCTCGCTAGCACATGCCAATTGATCTTCCTCCTGCATTTCAGCATAGAATAAGCAACCAGCACGAATGGAGTTGCATATGAGGTGTTTGAGGGCGTGGACTGCTGTGTGACTTCAGGAAGTGATATTATAAGGTTACAATAATGCCCTAGAACATCCAGCAATTTAAAGCTGGCACTAACTGATACACTCAGAATGAAAAATTACATCTAAAAGACCCTCTTTCCATAAAACAAGAAATTCTCCATTTTTCCAATAACTGAATGCATAACTGAAATGGGATTGGGACAATACAAAAACAAAAGTACTCTTTTCTGTCTAAATCTTCTTCAATTATCTGTAGCATCTGAGCAAGCACAAAAACAAGACATACTCAACAAAATAATATTCCCCTTTCTTCTCTACGTAAGACAAAATTGAATTAACAGGTAGCAGCTAACCAGCACAAAAGCAATACACTTCAAAATTTAGGAGGACGTTGTCATGAACTAGTCTGAATCAAAATCAAAATCAAAATTTCAGTCAACGCATAAACATGCCGCAAATCGATCAAATAATTCTACGCTAAACGACTCTGTATTGATTGAAACACAAAACATAATAACTAACTCAGAAATTAGGGTTTTAATTGGTAAACAGCATCAAAATACGATCATGTCAGTAGATATTGCTAGATTCCATCCGAAGGTTTCAATTACTACGAGCATTACCGTCTGAGTGATATCATAGTCGGAGGTGCTGCGGCCAGAGAAGGTTGCAAAATCCATGGCAGAAGGAACCGAGGAATCCCCAAAATTGAAGTGAGCAAAAAAGCGAAACTGAAGAAACTGGGGATTATTTGGAGAAAAAAAAATCTTAACTTGTCGTCCGCGCCAAAAGGCAGAATCTTATTCCATTCAACACTGTGTTACTGTGATTCCATTCAAAACTAGAAAGGTGCAATGAATCATTCCAAGTCCAATTCTCGGTGGAGTTTTCGATACAAATCCAATTCTTACCTATTTTAAAAGATTTAATTCTCTCCCAATTCTTTTTTATAGTGTGGGCCCTCCGCCATGTGGAAGATCCCCAATAATTAATTAGTGTACAGTGAACAATCATAAGAGCATGCACTATTGGCGGCCTTCCCCGATAGCCCCGCCCCTTTTTTATCCATAGCCCCAATTTTTTCCTCCACTGCCCCACTGTGGCGGACACTTCCAATAGCCCCAAAATTTAATAACCAATTTTCATTTTAATTTTTTCGTTTCGTTTTTAAATCGGCTGAATTGAAATAATTATAAAACGAGGTAATTGAGACAGAATATCCCGACGGCTGGGAAGGATTGCCGCCATATCCTGATTCGTGCGAGCCAGGAGATTCGTCGTCTCCACCGTGCATTTTTTTAGAGTGAAGGTGTAGATAGTGAATGAAGGGAAAGTGTATGAAAATAAAGGGTGTGAAAGTGTGTAAAAATAGATGGTGGAGGAGTAGTATTTATAGGGTGATTTTCGAAATTAAAAAAAAATTCAAATGGGGCGGACGCCCATCGCCCGTCGCCCCACTATAGGATCGCCCGCCATCGCCCCGGACTCGCCCCGCGGCTACCACCATCGCCCCGTCCTCGCCCCCTAGTCGCCGAATCCTCTACCGCCCCAGCCCCGCCCCCTTTTTTCTGTCCGCCCCGGGGCGGACGTCCGGTCCACTATAGACCGCCCCCTCCTCGCCCCGATTTTCCGTCCGCCCCCTTTGAGCCTATAGTGGATGCTCTAATATCAAGGATTGACTAATGAATTGGCCAATTGTTCCATAGTGAACACGCCCACGCCCACGCCCTTATTGGAATGAGTTATTGTGCTTCATAAGTAAGAAAATAATTTTGGCTTTGGCAAAGGTAAGAGTATAGTGTTCAAAGATCTCGGATTCCGTGTGACACGGTGTATAAATTTAAATTGATTTACCAATAATTAGAAAAAAAAGATTGCTTTTGCAGCGACCATATCAATCAATTTAATTATAGAGTTCTAGACAGACCCTCACCCTGTTACAGTTAATTCCGGTAATTTGGTTGGATGTTCAGTAACATAACTCCTGCGTTAAATCTCTTATAATTAATATAGGAGTAGTATTTTTCAAAACCCACCTCAATAGTCTCCTCAAAATCAGACCTTTAAATCTGATGATGATCTCAAAATCTGGCCTCATAGGATGTTACACCTTTGAATCTTATGGATGTTAGTTAAAACCAAGAATTTGATATCAGATAGTATAAGGTGAATTGTTTCTCTTGATTATTATAGCATCTCTTTACTACAGCATTTTAGTGAAATTAAATAGTGGTAGTATTTGGTTTGATCATCAGTGAGGTGAGAGTAGAGGCTAGAGGGGTTGGAAACTCTTGACTATCCTCTCAAGCAAAGAGCGTTTCACACAGAACAAAACGACGCCTTGACATTTGAATCCGAGGTAGTCCATCACATTTCTTGATTCTATCAAGTGGTTGTCTGTGTGGATAGGTACATCGTGTTTATCTTAGCTCTAGAGACGCTGTTTGGTCACGCGAGAAACACAACTTTAGAACAAATGCCTAATAATGGTTGTGATGGCAGTGGTCTGGAACAAAAGAGAACTCTCAAGCCCGGTGAGGAGTGGACAGGACCGGTCGAGCTGTCTCTTGTCGCCTCCTTACAACAGTTGATTCCTCATCCACTCTTCTTCAGACTAACAGCAGACTAACCATGCTCAACCTCAAACAACAATGCTCAAAGTAGAAGCCAATTTGGCAAAGCCATTTTCCAAGCAAAAATGATTCCAAAATCCAAATAAATTATGAGACAGATACATAATTAAACAAAAGATTTAGCAACCCATATATCAGAGCCAGGTTTCGATCCTGGGACCTGTGGGTTATGGGCCCACCACGCTTCCGCTGCGCCACTCTGATTTGTTGCTTATTTTGAGTTTAGATGATATATGAATAATCTTTGATCACATTATTATAAAGTTAATTAAACAGCAAAACATTACTATTAACCAAAGCACCAAAAACCAAAAGTATGAGATGATAGTTTTGCCTTAAGAATTTGTATCTATTGTAAAGTAAACCACGAATGGATTGTATATTTCAATTCATATTTTATCTCACTCCACACAACACAATAATTTAATTCCAAAAAAACAATGCATACCATTATTATTCTTGAAAATCAATAATCACTTTGTTAATAGAATCTGGCATTGGTTAGAACTACATTTTCATCATCGATATGTATAACCTATTTGCCTTGTATTTTTTTCGTTACTAGAGTTTTTGAAATTCTAGTACCATTTTAATAGACCGTGAATTAAATAAGTGGAAATAGTCTATGATAACATCTTAAATTATTAACAATTTAATAATAATATCTTGAAATCTAACAATAAAATTACGAATCATCTGAAAACTAGTACGTTTACTATATCCCTTGCGGTGATACTCCACAATTTATATCTGGTTGTTCGATTTTCGGCGGATTATTCCCACACTGCCCAAAACTCACATTCCATTTATTTATTTATTTATTAACCATTTCCAAAAATAGAACTAAAATTGCATCTGAGGATTTAGAATGGGAATGAAAGTTTGATTTCTCTCTCTCGTAGAGTCATTTCATCACTAAAGTAGCACCTAAAGAAAAATGTACATTAACTTTGGCATCTTCCCTATGACAATAACTTAGATAATGCTGCAAATGAAACGAATAGCATTCAATTATATTAGACTTCAACTGTTTTTGTCTTCTCAACAACAAAGTATTAGTACTTTCTTTATTTGCAACATATATTAAAAACCCACGCAGCTAGAATGATACTAGCCTTATCTAGTTTAGCATATCTTCTTTTATTATTTTTTTTAGATATTATATGGATTTAGCAAACAAGAAATCTCTCCTAAGGCTGCCGACGAGTGAATCTCGCGCTCAGCCGCCCCTTTTGCCGTCCAAGTCGCCGACCCAAACGTTGGGCGCTCGACAACGACGACAACCGTTTCTTGATTGTGTGTGGAATTCAACGTTTAGGAAGGTTATCCTTAACAACTGGTGCTTTCATCGTGATCTCACCCTCCACAACACCGATCGAACCATAGCTACGTCGCTGCCCGACGGGAAACCACCGTGCACAGCAACTAGCCACATCGATCGAGCCACATCTATGTTGCTGCTCGACGGGAATCCACCCGCGCACAGCAACTAGCCGCTGCCTAGCTTCACCGCCACCGGTAAGGGAACCACCTTCACCCCTTATCATCCACCTCTGTCCGACACCACAAATCTCATCAACCCTCCATTTTCTTTCATCCATAACAATAAAAAAAAACACCGAACAACAAGAAATTCCCAAACCCCTCCACTCCAACTTCATTCTTTCCGTAATTAATTATTCCTATTCACCACCAATATCAACCCTCGCACCAGATGCACCCTATTATTGCAAAATTTGATCGCTTATTGGACATGAAGGAATCCCGTATGGACGTGGTAGATCGGCGCGTGGAAAACCTTCGTCGGAAACAATACCCCAGCCCGCACTAATCTGGGCGGTCGCGCAACCTCTGTCCACCCATTCAGCCCGAGCCAAAACCACCCTACATCTCACGCCGTTGGGATCCACCTGATCATCGCCCACGGACGAGATACCCGCCCATCGGGTACCGCGATCGCGTGCAGGATGCACGGTTTCGACACCGCGGCGGCTACCCCGAGAGGGACCACCTATTTGATCGCGGAGATCAACGAATCCAATTAGGGTTCGATCGCCACCCGATTCATGCAACGCAGTCGCATCGCCCAACGTGCTGGGACCCACCGACGCAGTGGCAGGACCACAGTTACCTAGCCTTTGATCACTGGCCCCGCCGCGCAGAGACGTGCTGGGACCGACCTCACCATTATGAGGAGGTGTGAGGCCAGTCTGCCTGCAACCAGCCCCACCACACCGCCGACTAGCCACCGCGCTTGAGCCTCCCACCGCGGGACCTGTACGGTCAATCCGGGCGTGTGACCAATCAGACCCCGTACCAGCCTTCGCGCTCGCCTACCTGTTGGGACCCGTCTGGATTGCGCACGCAACAGGGATACCCGGTAGACGACATATCTTTTGAGAGATTTGGAAGTGATGATCTATGTTGGGGGAGAAGGTCGTCTCTCTCTCATAATAGGTATATTGAGTGTTCAATGCCAAGTCCAGCGACGAAGAAGAAAGCTACTCCTGGTCTTTGTTCACTTGGGAGTCGGTGTGAACCAGATTACCAAGTTAGTGTTGAATTGAGGGAACAAGAAGGATATGAAACTTCTGATTCCTCGAGTTTAGATGAGAAGATTTCATATTCATGTATGGAAGCCAGAGTTTTCGACTACGTTTATGATCGTGGTACGGGCGAGGAGGAGCATTATGATTCAGAGAACTCCATATTAGAGACAGTAGCAAAGAAACTCATGGATCGTGGCTTGCCTAGTGAGAATCGGGGATCTAGAGAAGGTAGAGATGGCAGACTCGAAGACCAACAAGTTTCATCTTTTGATGAAATCTACCCACCGTGCAGCCCTGATATGAGTAAAGAGAAGGAGGAAGAGGCATTGTTAGACGATGTAGAGGAGGACGATTCCACCGATGAAGTGAAGAAGGTCATCGCCTCATTCAATGTTGTTCAAGTGTCATCTAAAAATGTTTTTGGAAATTGTTGGGGCAAGAAAGGATATGGTGCCTACACCGATTTGCCCGTAATTGCTTGTGTCTATGTAGATTTGAATGTCGGTGATGTTCCAAGTATGAATCATCGATCAACATCGCTCAACACAAATGCAAGGTTGATCCCTCCACGTAATGACATGTCATGTTTGAGCATTTTGGGAGGCGTTGACAAACTTGTCGAATTGGCAAGGAATTTTTCCGACAAAATTGGGTCTCATTTGTTGATTTTTGATGAAGATGATGGGAGACGTTCGCCTATTTGGTTTGCGTTTGATCCAGGAGGAGAAGCCTCTCCAAAGTTGTTGCTTTCAACTGTCATCGTTGCTTCGTGGTTCCCACCTTGAGGACAAGGTGGATTTTAACCATGGGGGAGTTGATACGAGCCTTATCTAGTTTAGCATATCTTTTTTTATTATTTTGTTTAGATATTATAGGGATTTAGCATATCTTTTTTCTATCCACACATATTATAAATATGTGTGGAGTCTTCCATAATATGCAGTCAATCAATATATGAAATTATCATTATTTGGCTCACTTGCTTAGCAAACAAGAAATCTCTCCTAAGGCTGCCGACGAGTGAATCTCGCGCTCAGCCACCCCTTTTGCCGTCCAAGTCGCTGACCCAAACGTTGGGCGCTCGACAACGACGACAATCGTTTCTTGATTGTGTGTGGAATTCGACGTTAAGGAAGGTTATCCTTAACATTGAACTACATGCGTCGCGAAAAATATAGATTCGTCTAAATTTAAAATAACTATATAACCTTTGAAAGATAGGTAATTTAAAATGACAAAAAAAAGTAAGTTGAGGATTCAAAATGGAAATTCAGAATTTATATTGACTTTTGTCAAAAATCATATCTTCAAATAACAAAAACAAATACTTGTCTTGTTGGGCAGAAAGTATAGCCAGCCCATTGAGTTGGATAAATTATTTAAATGGGTTGGGCTAGGTTGGGCCCAACCCATTGAGTTGGATAAATTATTTTTGACTTTTGTCAAAAATCATATCTTCAAATAACAAAAACAAATACTTGTCTTGTTGGGCAGAAAGTATAGCCAGCCCATTGAGTTAGGATAAATTATTTAACTGAACTTTTATAAATCTGAGCCCAATACAAGTCCGTTTAGTAAGTGGAATGTTCTGAACAAGATAGAAATAAATTTTATGCATTTTTTAAATTTGTTATATACTTTAACCGTCCCAACATAAGTGATTTCTCATTCTTTTTAGGAAGCCCACCTAAATTGAATCATTTTCCTTTTTCTTGGCAAAAAATAACACATTTACTATATCCTACTTTATTCTTTCTCTAAACATTATTGTCCGCAACGCATCTCTTAACCGTCTCTTATCTCGTCTCTCCGAGACGAGACGGTTAAGAGACGCGTTGCAGCGTCCCGTCTCATCCCTGTCTCGCCGAGACGCTTGTCCCTCCGAGACGGCTGGCGCGCGCTGGCGCTAGGCGTGACGCCCACTCGCCGGCCCGCGAGGGGGCGTCGTCACGCTGACGCAATAAATTATTTTTTTTAAATTTGATTTTAATTAAAAAAAATAAAAATTAAAAAACGGTCATATGACCGTTCAACAGTTATTTTTTTAATTTTTTTCTTTTTTTCTTTTTTTCTTTTTTTATTATATAAATACTCATCTTTCATCCTCATTACACACACAAACACACATCTATTCTTCTCAAATCATCTATTTTTCCTCTCCAATTTTCATCTCAAATCATCTCTTTTATTCTTCTCCCAAATTTAATCCATTCATGGATCCATTTGAGCAAATGCGTCAAATAATGGAAGAATCGCTAGAAGAAGATCGACGTAGGGAGGTGGAGGAAGTCGCGCCGCCCCAAAGGCTATCCCGGACTTACATCCATCGTAACCGGGAGGAAGCCGTCGTAAGATTGGTACACGACTACTTCTGTGAGAACCCGGTATGGGAGAGAGACCTACTTCCGTCGCCGTTTCCGCATGCGAAAACGGCTATTTATGCACATCGCAAATACGTCGGCAGCCAGGGAAGAGTTCTTCCAAGAAGGGTTCGACGCCGTTGGCCATCCCAGTCACACGACGCTGCAGAAATGTACTGCAGCAATCCGTCAGCTTGCTACTGGACAAACGGCGTATGTGTTCGACGAATATCTGCACATTGGGGAAAGCACGGGAAGAATGTTTCTGATAAACTTCTGCAAAGGCGTCCGGGCAGCCTTCACCGACGAATTTCTCCGGAGGCCAAGCACGGCAGATTGTCAGTTTCTGCTCCGACTTCATGAAGAAGTGCACGGATTCTCCGGGATGCTTGTCAGCGTCGATTGCATGCATTGACAATTGAAGAATTGCCCTGTGGCGTGGAGGGGGTCATACACGAGCGGCCACAAAGGCACCCACCCCACTGTTATACTCGAGGCCGTTGCCGACTACCGGCTATGGATTTGGCATGTGTATTTCGGGGTCCCCGGATAGAACAACGACGTCAACGTGCTCAACCAATCCGACCTCTTCACCGAAGTTTTGAATGGTAAAGCGCCGGCCATCAACTTCATCGCTAACAACCGGCAGTATTAAATGGGGTACTATCTTGCCGACAGCATCTACCCGAAGTGGCCAACCTTCGTGAAGACGTTCAACAGGCTCTTTTTGCGCATAAGCAAGATGCTGCTCGCAAGGATGTGGAGAGAGCGTTCGGGGTTCTCCAAGCTGGATTCAACATTATCAAAGTCCCGGCTCGTACATGGTTTATGGAGAAATGGTCGACATCATGTATACGTGCATAATCTTGCACAACATGATTGTCGCCGACGAAGGACCTGAGGGGGGAAATTGGTTCGACCCTGAAACCCCGGGAAGCTCTACCGCAAGTAGTCCGCCTCGTAGTGGAGTGCATCCGTCTACGCAAGATCGGTTGTCTATTCGGTATCCATTTCTTATCAAACGGATCACATTTAACTTTAGTTTTTATTTTAAATCTACTTATATATGAATGAGGGAGGGATAAAGATTGTGTCCGCGCGCTAGAATTAAATTTTCCATTAGGTTGAAGTTATATGTTTGTTTGGACATAATCACATAATGATAATATAATTCGTAGAAGGGAATGTAATTATAAACAAATTTCCCTGCAGTCTTTTCTTAACTAAATGCCATAAGTTTCACTATTATAGGCGGCATAAAAGCACTTGCCCACAATATGACAATTTTGACAACTTAGTGGTCAAATTATTTATTTTTTAAGTTATTATTATGATTTAAATATTTCATATCACTACAAAATTCACCTATTATATGTATACACCTCGCCATATTATATCTCATGGTCTAGGTGGATCTGTGTTTGAGAATCATTCTTATACTTCTAATAAATATTCTCTCTGTTTTATAGTTTGTCGTAATGTGAACACAATGATCCAGACTTCGTTTGACCACCCATAACACAGAAAATCATTCTTAAATATATGAGCAATCGGTAAATATAGTTGTGTTTCGAAATAAACAAAGAATTGTAGTCAAGGCCATGAGTTTTTTTTATATAAAATAGCATATACTACTAGATGGGGTGTAATCAATTGCTAATTTTCTTAGATTGTCAACTTATCAATGTAGTGTATTAAAAATGTCTATACGATGATATTAATATGCCAATACATAATTTTATTGATATTTCGATATATTGTGTTGACATTATGTGTGTACATTTTAATGTCTTCGTATTGACAGTTTTAATATACTGCGTTAATGAGTTAGCAGAGTGAACAACTTAAATAGTTAGCAATATAACGCACGAGATATGATCAATTGCTAACTCTCCCTAAATTGCTAACTACAACTAATTAGAGATCATAGGATCTTTAAAGATCTAGCGGTCTATAATTTGTTGTCACGCCCGCATTTTCTAAGGATAGAAAGCACGGTTAATCGCGACTAGGGGAGGGTTAAAGAAGCGGGGAAGAAGGGGGAAAACAACACAACTTGACCATAGCTCGAAACAAATTAGAATAGCTCGACTAAAATCAGAGTATCTCAACGATCAACAACTCACAATGAAAATATCTCAACAATACACAACTCAAAAGAAACAATATTCAGCGGAAGCATTTCGAGAGTAGAATAATGCTATGTATGAAGACACACCATATTCTAGACATTTGATAGACATTCTTCACTTTTATGCTCAACACCCACTGCGCTCGTCACCGCTCAACCTGCACATAGGGAAAACATATGCAGGGGCTGAGTACTTTAATGCACTCAGTGAACTCATGCCCAAAATACATTCATCATTTAAGTTATGTCAAGCCATCATTGAGTGAAACTCGGGTTTTACTTTAAAAGGCCGAGAATCACTAAAACCATTCCATAAAAAGTTGTCTGCAGACAAATATCATTATCATCCCCATTCATGTACCATATCTGAACCATCATGTGAAACGAGAATGTGGCCACAAACTCGATCACTGGACCGGTCGACCACAAAGGACGGCTCACGATCCCCATCAGTGCACTAGTCTGAGTAGGGACTCTGATACGATTACTATTATTATTATTATTTAGTTAGTTAATTATAGATTGACATATCTTTTTCATATCTTTTGTCTTGCTCATTAAGTTAGTATCCACTATTATAAATAGTGGACATTGTTCTTTAGTTCATTAATTCAAGAAATAAACTACTTCCTCTCAATCTCTCTATTCTTCTCTCTCTCTCGTCCGCACCTTCCCTCAAACTCTAGTTCTTGCAAAATCGTGAAGTTGAGGAACTTCTTCCTTAACAATTGGTGCTTTCATTGAGAGCCCAAACGGCTCGGAGTGGTGGCCGGGCAACGAACTCGCCGTGACCAACGAGCGCGTTTGGGGCAGCTCGGAGTGGTGACCCACGGAGTGGTGGCCGGACAAAGAATCCGCCGTGACCAGGCCGTGACCAACGAGAACTCGGAGTGGTGGCCCACGGAGTGGTGGCCTGGCAAAGAACCAGCCGTGACCAACTTGGCCGTGACCAACGAGGACGTTGGCCCTTAAAGGAGGGTCGAATGTTACGGACTCAATTCCCACATCGGTTGTGAGAACAATTGATGTGGGGTATATAGACTAAATGAGCTCTCTCTCCTAACAGGCTAGTCTTTTGGGATGCGTTCTCCTGTTTGGTCTGTATCAATTGGTGCTTTCATTGAATCATCGATCAACATCGCTCAACGCCGATGCCCGGTTGATTCCTCCGCAAAATGACACTCTATGCTTGAGCATTCATGGACGCATTGATGCAGGGAGACGCTTAACTATTCGGTGTATGTTTGACCCAGGAGGATTCCTCGACACTCATCGTTGCTTCATGGTGCCCACCTTGAGGACAAGGTGGATTTCAACCGAGGAGGAGTTGATACGATTACTATTATTATTATTATTTAGTTAGTTAATTATAGATTGACATATCTTTTTCATATCTTTTGTCTTGCTCATTAAGTTAGTATCCACTATTATAAATAGTGGACATTGTTCTTTAGTTCATTAATTCAAGAAATAAACTACTTCCTCTCAATCTCTCTATTCTTCTCTCTCTCTCTCGTCCGCACCTTCCCCCAAACTCTAGTTCTTGCAAAATCGTGAAGTTGAGGAACTTCTTCCTTAACAGACTCACTCCCTAGTCAGACCCGAATTCGTTAACCATAAACATATCATTTCAAATAAACATATCATTTCAAATAAAAGAGTTTAAGTAGTAAAGCCCACCTCAACAGCTTAGGTTTTCCGTAAAATTCCTCGTTCCGACTTTTAGCGTGCGTGCGAACCACCTTTTCGCAAAATACATAAAATTCATATCAAAAATCGGTAACGACGATAATTAGAATGCATGCACTCTAATTAATATCCTTTAAATTCTCTTTCTCGATTTTCGTGCATGTTCGATTATTCGGCGGCCGCCCAAGGCGTCGCGTGCGACGCCGGTCGGCCGCTTACGCTCGCTCTTCCTTCGTTGACTCCTCGTATTTTTCCTTAGCATCGAAAATAATTTTTAAAAAAAATTATTTAAGCGCTTACTTAAATTTTCCGTAATTATTTACCGGAGAAAAGTATTATCTCAAACCTAGGTAAATTATTCATTCTTCAAGAAGTCTTCCGGAAATTAATTAAATAATTTCCCCCGATTAGATTTTAATTTACGGCCCAAAAGATTAAGCTCAGCCCACCTTATTCCTCCAAAAATTGATTAGGAAGCCCATCATTTAAATTAGAGTTCCAATTAATTATAAAAAGGCCCAACAACAACCAAACTAAACCAAGGCCCAATTAACTAAAAATTACATGGCCCAAAACTCTCTCTATCACCTTCCTCTCTCTCTTCTCTCTCTCTCTCCTCCCTCTTTTCTCTCTCCCCGTCTCCTCCCCTCACCGCCGTCTGCCGTCCACGAAGCCCCGCCGCCGTCGCCCTCTCTCCGGCTCGACGCCATCGACGGGGTCGTCGCCACTGCACCATCGTCGAGGAGTCTCCACTCGCGCCGCCGTCGCAGGGTCGCCGTTGGGAAGCTGCTGTCCGTCGTGGAGTTACCGCCGCTGCTGCCTCGCCGTGACACCGCTGCTGCCGCGACGCCGCTGCTGGGTCGCCACGACGCTGCCGCTGCTGCCACGGGGACGAGGAGCTGCCGCCATCGCCACCGGGAACCGTCGCCTGCCCCGGATCGTCGAGCACGGCTGCCCGCCGTTGCCCGTCGCCGGCGGTGGTTCTTTCTCCACCGAAACCACTCCGAATCGTTACGCAAAACACGTTATGTTTATAAAGTCACGTTCTTTATTAGTTTCGGTTACGCGCGGCGATCGTTTGGTCGATTCTTACGGATTGTTACATGGTTTGGTTATGGAAGAAAACTATGGAACAAGAAGGTATAACATGTATGCAAAGCTACTACCATACATGCTTTGAGATAGAAAAGAATTATACCTCCAAAATGGTTGAAAATGGTGGAAGAAAAACAACGAATGGTGGCTTCAAAGCTTCCTCCTTCTTCCCGTCGGCTTCCTCTCGGCGCCTCTCCTTCTTCTCTCTTCTTCTCTTTTTTTTTTGCCAAATGAAAGTGGTGTGTGGTGCTAGAGGGGTTTGAGGAGGGTGTAGGTGTTGATGAGGGGAGTGGAGAGGTGGAGAAAACCGTTCGGTCATGGGGGGGGTGAAAAACCGTCGGTCATGGAGAAAGAAGAAGGAGAAGGGTTCTTGGGCTTGCTCCCTTTTTTTGGAAAAGAAATGGACTCCCACTTTAATTAGATTGGTTTGGGCTCATTTAGTTGAAAGCCCAAGTTTGTAAAATTCTTTATCAATGGGTTGGATTTCTTTAAATAATTAGGGTCCAAACCATTTTGTAGATAGACAATTGGACTCTAATTAAATTTGCAAAGCCCAATATAAATTCATACTTTATATTTTCGTATTTTCCTTCGATAATTAAAAATCACAAAACTTTATTAACTTTCGTTATCTTGTTCTTCGCAAAATTAAAGAACATCTAACGTCACAACTTATATTTGGTGTTGTTCCAAATATAATTTCTTCGACCGTTCCTCGATTTACGTGTGTCGTCTTCCATAAAAAAAAAATATCCATCTCCACGTATTTCATCCTTCTTGCCAAAAATAGCAACTTCATCGTCATTCTTTCAACGAGTCCTTCAAACACGTCTCCAAGAAAACTCTATTATTTAACTAAAAGAGACGTCGTTACTTCACGACATATTTTAATTAGTACTTAAAAAGTACGGGCGTTACATTCTATCCACCTTAACAGAAATTTCGTCCCGAAATTTGCTTACATCATTCTAATAAAATATTTCTCCATGAACTTGTAATCCAATTTCCAAACAGCTTCCTCGTAACTCTTTAAGATTAATAACCATTGCTGAAAAATTTAACACCTCGTGTTCTTGGTTATATCGATGCCTCTAGTTGGTGTATCACTTTTACGCATATCTGATTATAGAAACTTATTCCCCCGTGTGCATTCGAAAAGCTCAACCTCACCCTTTCCTCCAAGTCTAGTATCAAGAACTCGGAAATTGATCAAGCAGTCTTACTTGGATATGGACTGATTTCAAAATTGTTGCAACATTGCTGAAAGTGTCTTAATCAGAAAGGCTGCAGAATTAATCAAGAAAACAAGAACAACATTTCTAGCTCGACTCCTTTAGATCTCATCACCAACTTGCAAAAATTGGTTTGAAGAAAAATAAAGCAGGGTCTAAGTTCCATTGAACTTATCATGTTCATTCTGGGAATTAAGGTTTCAGATAAACTCATAAAGCTTGAGACTTTACTTCTGATGAGAGCTCAAAAGAATATGAGATAGGTCTTAAAAACAGGATGAAACCGAATTAAGTCTCATATTCCATAGTAGGCTGCCAAATAAGATATTTCAATTGCCAATCAACTTAGCAAAATTCCGGCATCAATGAATGACGGTTCAAACATGTCATGACATGAGATGATCAATCGTGGGAGGATTTAGGAGCATAGAAAAATGTCATGAAGTAGCACTGATCATGGTTCGACGACATCATGCTATTGAATAATGAAATCACATCAATGGATTCACAGGTTTGCAACCGATGTGAAGTGAACTTTTTAGGAAAACCAGCTAGATCAAACAAGTTAAGGAAAAAGAGAACACGATAGCCTTAACTTGGTGTTGCAAGCAAGAAAAATCATTGCATGAGACAATATATGTAGTGAAACTGAGTTAAAAACTATTTCACTTCTGCAAGAAAGAACTTGCCACATGCATAGTTACGAAATAAAAAGGTGTACAAAAAGTTCCAAGAGGAATATTTCATTCTTTGAAAAAAACATGTATGGAAGATGTAATCATACTGAAGGTCATAACTGCAAACAACTTTAGGAATGAAGTTCAATGAGGGAAGCTCATAAGGTCAAAATATTTTCCTTACGAAAGATGAATCAAAGAGGACTACTAATCAAGATATCCAAAGATACCAAGGTAAGCACCAATTTTCAAGAAATAAAAGTGAGTTATGACTCGATATAGGAAAAGAAATAATTGGCACTACTTGCAAAGCATGAGTCAACCAAGGTGTTTAAATAGGCAAGGGCTCACGGTTATTCAATACGTATCGAAAAGAACTTAGAATCCAAGTAAGTACTGTTGATTTAAAATCGTTCATTCTAGCTACGAAGGTCGCACTCGTTCGCTTGTCTTTCTGAGGCCGAACGTGGTAACATCGTTCTAAGAATCCGTATATTCAACGTTGATATTCATCACGCCATTACAACAAAATAATTGTAGTCAGTCAAAAGCCATATCTTCATAATATTATTGCATATTATAACAATCATTCTCTTAAAACATTTTAATCATTTGTGTGCTTCTCCGCCTGCTATAAAGGTCGTCTCCATCGTGTCGCCACTTTTAGCAAAATTATGCGAGGTAATGTTATATTAATTTGCATCGCGAGTATGATCTCTTGTCGTTGCACAGCTACATCACTTAGCATCAGTTCTTCTTGTCTCGCACCTTTTTCGTGTTTGAAGCTTCATTTCATCTTCTCTATCCTCATCTTCTTGAAATCTTCCTCGCATTTTTTTTTCCTTATCGTTCACGAAAAACGATAGAGAATAGTAAAATGGTTCACACACTAAGCTTGCTCTAACGTTTCGCGTCATTCCAAAGAAATAACAAAAGTTCCATGGTCCACCGACCTCCATTCGCATTCTCGCTCTCCTTGCCTCGTCATGCCTTGACACATTAGGGATTCACCCCACACTTTCAGATTCTCGTTGGTTTTCATCGCTCGGGAAAGCGATAGATAAATTGTCAACTTACAACTATGGTTCGCGCATGTTCCATCTAGCTTAGTCTTAGGCACTCTAAGTTCACAACATATTTTATCAACTCATAGATCAACAAATATCACATTTAAAGTCATCATACTTCAAATAACAAGTATAATACCCAACATTTCGCTTCCCAGAACCCAGTGCTTTCACATTTCACATCTACTTTCAAAACAACCATTTTCTTCAAAACTCACGCTTTTCTCAAATATTTCAACATCTCACTTTCAACTTTGAAGTACAAGTTTTAACTCAAAACTCAAAACATACTTGAACATCAACTTTCATCTTTCATGTAAAAACAAACAATCCATCGTCCCTCATCAAAACTCATTCCTTTCTCAAACATCAACAAATACTCTTCTCAACCCGAAATCAATCCCTCGCAGAAAGATTCTACTTCATCATTCTTGTAAAAAAAAAATTCCTCCTCTTTCTTTCTCAATTTTTTTTTTCGTCGTCCTTTCTTCGAAACTTTTTCATAAAAATTTTCACATAAAAAAAATATATTACCTCATTCTTTGTTGAGCGTGGCGAAGTGGGATGTTGAGCCTTCCAAATTTAACCTTCTTTAAGTCTAGCGAAACAAGTCTAAACTAAGACTGAAAAAGACTCTCGGGTCCAGAGCGGAAAGAAAAATTGCTCTGATACCACTCTGTCACGCCCGCATTTTCTAAGGATAGAAAGCACGGTTAATCGCGACTAGGGGAGGGTTAAAGAAGCGGGGAAGAAGGGGGAAAACAACACAACTTGACCATAGCTCGAAACAAATTAGAATAGCTCGACTAAAATCAGAGTATCTCAACGATCAACAACTCACAATGAAAATATCTCAACAATACACAACTCAAAAGAAACAATATTCAGCGGAAGCATTTCGAGAGTAGAATAATGCTATGTATGAAGACACACCATATTCTAGACATTTGATAGACATTCTTCACTTTTATGCTCAACACCCACTGCGCTCGTCACCGCTCAACCTGCACATAGGGAAAACATATGCAGGGGCTGAGTACTTTAATGCACTCAGTGAACTCATGCCCAAAATACATTCATCATTTAAGTTATGTCAAGCCATCATTGAGTGAAACTCGGGTTTTACTTTAAAAGGCCGAGAATCACTAAAACCATTCCATAAAAAGTTGTCTGCAGACAAATATCATTATCATCCCCATTCATGTACCATATCTGAACCATCATGTGAAACGAGAATGTGGCCACAAACTCGATCACTGGACCGGTCGACCACAAAGGACGGCTCACGATCCCCATCAGTGCACTAGTCTGAGTAGGGACTCTGATACGATTACTATTATTATTATTATTTAGTTAGTTAATTATAGATTGACATATCTTTTTCATATCTTTTGTCTTGCTCATTAAGTTAGTATCCACTATTATAAATAGTGGACATTGTTCTTTAGTTCATTAATTCAAGAAATAAACTACTTCCTCTCAATCTCCTCCCTCTTTTCTCTCTCCCCGTCTCCTCCCCTCACCGCCGTCTGCCGTCCACGAAGCCCCGCCGCCGTCGCCCTCTCTCCGGCTCGACGCCATCGACGGGGTCGTCGCCACTGCACCATCGTCGAGGAGTCTCCACTCGCGCCGCCGTCGCAGGGTCGCCGTTGGGAAGCTGCTGTCCGTCGTGGAGTTACCGCCGCTGCTGCCTCGCCGTGACACCGCTGCTGCCGCGACGCCGCTGCTGGGTCGCCACGACGCTGCCGCTGCTGCCACGGGGACGAGGAGCTGCCGCCATCGCCACCGGGAACCGTCGCCTGCCCCGGATCGTCGAGCACGGCTGCCCGCCGTTGCCCGTCGCCGGCGGTGGTTCTTTCTCCACCGAAACCACTCCGAATCGTTACGCAAAACACGTTATGTTTATAAAGTCACGTTCTTTATTAGTTTCGGTTACGCGCGGCGATCGTTTGGTCGATTCTTACGGATTGTTACATGGTTTGGTTATGGAAGAAAACTATGGAACAAGAAGGTATAACATGTATGCAAAGCTACTACCATACATGCTTTGAGATAGAAAAGAATTATACCTCCAAAATGGTTGAAAATGGTGGAAGAAAAACAACGAATGGTGGCTTCAAAGCTTCCTCCTTCTTCCCGTCGGCTTCCTCTCGGCGCCTCTCCTTCTTCTCTCTTCTTCTCTTTTTTTTTTGCCAAATGAAAGTGGTGTGTGGTGCTAGAGGGGTTTGAGGAGGGTGTAGGTGTTGATGAGGGGAGTGGAGAGGTGGAGAAAACCGTTCGGTCATGGGGGGGGTGAAAAACCGTCGGTCATGGAGAAAGAAGAAGGAGAAGGGTTCTTGGGCTTGCTCCCTTTTTTTGGAAAAGAAATGGACTCCCACTTTAATTAGATTGGTTTGGGCTCATTTAGTTGAAAGCCCAAGTTTGTAAAATTCTTTATCAATGGTTGGATTTCTTTAAATAATTAGGGTCCAAACCATTTTGTAGATAGACAATTGGACTCTAATTAAATTTGCAAAGCCCAATATAAATTCATACTTTATATTTTCGTATTTTCCTTCGATAATTAAAAATCACAAAACTTTATTAACTTTCGTTATCTTGTTCTTCGCAAAATTAAAGAACGTCTAACGTCACAACTTATATTTGGTGTTGTTCCAAATATAATTTCTTCGACCGTTCCTCGATTTACGTGTGTCGTCTTCCATAAAAAAAAATATCCATCTCCACGTATTTCATCCTTCTTGCCAAAAATAGCAACTTCATCGTCATTCTTTCAACGAGTCCTTCAAACACGTCTCCAAGAAAACTCTATTATTTAACTAAAAGAGACGGCGTTACTTCACGACATATTTTAATTAGTACTTAAAAAGTACGGGCGTTACATTTGTCAAGTGTAAATTCATTTTATTATTTTTAAATATAAAAAGATAAAAATATCTACTAAATTTAGGATTTTGGTCAAAATGTCAATATAGTTTATTAAACATATCAATATAATGTCTCGAATGTGTCAACACAATTTCGAATTAACATTTTATATGTATTATGTTGACATATTATGATGGTTATATTTACATTAAGTGTTTCAAGAAAAATACGAAAATTCAAGATTTTTTTTCAAATTTTGACATCTAAACATAAGCAAGTGAGATCTCGTTAGAATCCTTACAAAATTATCTTTAATTTTATATATGTTTTGTGAAAAAATAATTTAAATTGAGATTGTTATATGCATTTAAAATTATAATTTATTTTTTAAAAGTTAGTTATAACTAATTTGTTGTTAATTGGCATAAGAGCATCCACAGCGGTGTCCTTGCCGACGGACGTGCTCTTGCCGTCGGCAAGGACAAGCCATGTCCGCCGCTGTGCTCTTGCCGACGGCAGGGCGCTGCTCTATGCATAGAGCACGTCCGTGCCAACGGCAAGAGCACGAGGCGCCGACGAGGCATGCTCTGATTGGCCCGTTGGTTTATCATTTTTTATTATTATTTTTTAAAAAAATCAAAAAAATCTGAAAAAATTCAGATTTAATAAAAAAAATATTTTCCCGCTTCCTAATAAAATATATCCATTTTTTCTACACTTTTAATTTATTTTTTCATTATTTTTACCCCAAAATTTATACTGTCATCTATAAATACTCTCATTTCAAACACAAAAAAATGACACTATACCAAACAACTCTCTCAATCTCAATTTTTAGGATTTTAATTATGTAATTTTTAATTTTTAGGATTTTAATTATGTAATTTTTAAATTTTTTTATAATTTGTAATATTATTCCGGGTAATTTTAATGCATTTTAATATTGCGAAAATGTTTTTATTTAAATTGAATAATAGAATGGTGGGACCCTTGAGCTTGTCCTTGCGGAAGAGCACGGATGTGGGTGGTGTGCTCTTGCCTAAGAGCAGGGAGTAAAAGTGGGTCTGGGCCCACATCTGTGCTCGTTGGCAAGAGCGCGGATGTGGATGCTCTAAATACCCTAATTGATATTTTTGTTCATTGTATTGATACCCGAAATTGAATAATCATAACCCTTGATCTGAGGATATAATGTCTATCATTTAGTTGTAGTTACCAATTTAAGGATGAGTTAGCAATATAACACACCCCTATAACGCACCTCCTACTAGATATATACTACTAAATATAAATAATCTCAAATTACTATTTTGGAAAGTCAATTACTCCATTCGTACCTTAATTTGTCACATATCATTTTCTGCACTCATTTTGAAAAAATGATACTCCCTACGTTCCTAGGAAGATGACTCATTCCTTGAGCGACACGAGATTTTATGCAACTTTATTTTGTGTGTTGACTGAAGAGAGTAAAATAAGAGAGAGAGAATAAAGTAGAGATAAATGTGTTTCCATTTTAAGTAATGAGTCATCTTTGTTGGGACAAACTAAAAAAGAAAGTTGGTCATCTTCAATGGGACGGAGGGAGTAATAAATAGTTAAAGTGAAGAGAGATAAAATAAGAAGGAGAATAATATAGATAAAAGTCTTCTCTATATTATTCTCTCTCTTACTTTACTATTTCTTCACTTTAACTATTTATTATCATTTTTCCAAAACGATTGCAGAAAATGAAATGTGACAAATTTTCAAGGACGAAGGGAGTACTAAGTACTCCCTCCGTCCCACTAAAGATGACCCACTTTCTTTTTTGGTTTGTCCCAATTAAGATGACACATTATTAAAAATGGAAACATCTTTATCTCTACTTTATTCCCTCTCTTTTACTTTACTCTCTCCACTAACACATAAAATAAAGATGCATAAAATCTCATGCCGCCCAAGAAAAGGGTCATCTTTCTTCCTTGGGACGTAAGGAGTAATAACTTTGGAATAAAAACTAAAATATGCATGTTGTCCCGACTCGTCCCAAAGATTTTACGAAATATAATAAAATATAAGATGCTAATTTTTATAAAATTATCTCTCTATATATATATGGGTGACGAGAATTAACTTTAGGCACAAATATGGACAATAAAAGTACAGAATTGTCTAAACATAAACTGATGAAACATAGTCCAAAATGAGGAGAGTGCAAATCGGCAAATAATTGCTTTATGCCCGAAAATATCACATGCAAGACAAATCTCATTCTAATTATCGGACAATATTGATTATGATAGCTTAACAACTAATCATTATTTGACACCTAATAAGGTTGAATGTGTGCTTTAGCATAAGTGGGCGCTTGAGCAGACAAAACAGTACCTAACAAATGTAACAACTAATCTGAATAATGAGCCTTTAATTAGCTTGTTAAATTTATGCTCTTATTAAAAATATAGTTTCATCACCTTAGACTAAAAAATAAAAAATTCAAGAAGAGTATAATTGGTTTGGACAAACATGAAAACGTGTAGTTTGGTTTTGTACGAGACACTGAATGATTGGAAACACAGCCTAAAATTTGACATCTTTTAGTTCATCTTGGATGCTACTAAACACATGAAGATATATTTCGGTATCTAGGAATCTAGTACACTTTTTTTTGTCACTTTATCTTATGCAAAAGATTGAACCCCAACCCAATGGCATCTCACATTCCGGCCCGACAGTATTGTGAAGGATGTTCAATCAGTGGCCCGCTAAGAGAGAGGGTTGTAACCCATTGTCCTGCCAGAAGCACACCTTCTAAGCCTCACACTTGTGTATGAGAGATGTTGCAACCAGTGGAAATCAATCATTGCCCACTTATGTAACTCTGCCCCTCCGCCCGGAACCAACTGCGTTATCCTTGCGAGAAAAAGAAGGATTCTAAGACCAAATACAATGTCACCTGCACTTAACAGATTATACTTTTTTTACATTGTCTTTCTATCTAATAAAGTACTCCATTCGTCCCATAATAAATGACACACTTGGGTAATGACACGAGATTTTATGAAATGTTATTTTGTAGGTTAAGTGGGGAGAGAAGAGTGTACTCTCTCCGTCCACGAAAAATAGTCTCATTTTGCCATTTTGGGATGTATCGACTAAGTTGAGTCACTTCCTTTTTTTGACGAAAAAACAAAACATGAACATCTAATCACTATTACTTTTTTCATCACCTAGTTTACTCTCTCTTATCTATCCTACTTTATTCCTCTTTCAATTTTATTTTATTTTTATTTATTTCATTCAACACAATTTCTTAATCTTCGTGTCCCAAAATTTTATCTTAACTTAGTTGAAACAATGGCGGAGCCAAGGTTTTAATCTTGGGGGACCCAAATTACTAGTAGTGTTTAATTTGTTGAGTGTTTTTAGTGTTAACGACACAGAAAAAACTCAAACATAAGTAATATAGAGTTGCGTGTAAAAAAAGGATAATGTGATAAATAATTAGAGGTCCCGTAGTAGAAACTAGAGATACAATGACAACGTTGACATCGAAATAATTAAGACTAATTTTTTTATAATAAAGAGAAACTATTGAAAGTGTTATTGCTAATATTAGTAAATTTATTTGTTTATATGATTATTTCTATTCTAGATTTTTAAATAATATTATTTGACACATTTACATGTTTACGAGATAAAGAAATCATTTCTCTTCTTAAATTATGAAAAGTTATAAAATATAATTATTTGTACAAAATTATTAGCTATAACTAGAGAAAATAAATAAAATTACAAATATTAGAAAATCCAAATAGAGCATAAATGAAATTTAAGAGAACATAGAAAAATAAAACATTAAAAACAAGGACATACAATTCGAACTCCAATGCATATGGTTGCTAGTCCAACTTCTAGAATCTAGACCAACTGGGCTATAGTACATACAATATTACTTTGTCGATGACATAGTTGGAGAATATCATGAGATTTTAGGAGATGTTGTTTTGTGTGTTAGATGGAAAGAGAAAATAGTATATTTATATTAATATGAGAGAAAACTTTTTCCACAAAAGAAAATGTGACATCTTTTGTGTTACAAACTAAAAGAGAAATACATCTATTATGAGATGGATGAAGTACATAGGTAAATACAAATGGGGGAGGGGCCCAAGGGCCCCCTGGCCCCACCCTGGCTCCGCCAATGGTTGGAAAGGAAGAGTACTATACTCTTAGTCTCACAATAGATGTCACACTTTCCTTTTCAATTTGTCCCACAAACGATATCATATTTTTTTATTTGGAAAAAGTCCTCTCTCACATTAATATAAACATACTCCCTCCGTCCCATAATAGACGACACACTTGAGAAATGGCACAGGATTTTAGGAGATGTTGTTATGTGTGTTAGGTGGAGAGAGAAAATAATATACTCCCTCCGTCCTACCTCAAGTGATCAACTGTCCATTTTGGGTTGTCTCATCTCAAGTGATTGATTTCCTTTTTTAGCTAAAAACAAAACTTCAACCATCTCTTACTTTATTCTCTCTTTCTTATTTTATTCTCTCTCTATCTCTCTTATTTTTTCCTCTGTCATACTTTACTCTCTCTAATTTAACTCAATACATATCATTTTATTAATTCAAGTGCCGAAAAGAAATTCATCACATGAGATGGAACGGGGGGAGTATATATTTATCTTCATGTGTGAGGGGGCTTTTTCCATAAAAGAAAATGTGACATATTTTGTGGGACAAACTAAAAAGGAAAGTGTGACCAGGGGCGTATCTACATGTAATCAAAGAGGGGCAATTGCCCACCTCACGTTTTCCAGCTCATGTATTTATATACCTATTTTAAATTAATTTCTTTTAATCTTCTACTTAATGCCCCTCCTCAAAATTTTAAAATTCCTTCATATATAAATTTGCCCCATTTTCTATAAATTCCTAGCTCCGCCCCTGAGTGTGATATTTATTATGGGACAGAGGGGGTACTATTTTCTCTCTACACTCAACACACAAAATAAAATCTCATAAAATCTCATATTATTATCCAAGTGTGCCATCTATTATGGGACAAATGAAGTAATATTTTATAAGAACAAGTGGTCGATGGCCTGGGGGGGTTGGATTCTCTTATAGTGCAAAACAGCATGTTGTGTACCAAAACAAGAGGGTTTTGAAAGTTTCTATGGTTTTGATGCACATAATGAAGTTGTGCATGCATTGCAAATGATATTTTTCCTAGTGGTGGAATCGATGATTTTGATAGTAAGGCCACCTGCAACGCGTCACACGAGTGGCCCGTAATCCGTCACTAAGGGACGAGACGGGGGCGTGACGCGTTGCAGCGCCCTGTCTCGTCCCCAGCCCGCCACACGTTCCGTCCCGCCGTGACGGATGGCGAGACGTCTCGCCACGCGCCAGGGCGACATGGCGCGCTCCGGCACCATGCGTGACGCCCACTCGCCGATCCGCGAGTGGGCATCGTCACGCTGACGCAATAAATCAGTTTTTTTAAATTCGAATTAAAAAAAATTAAAAAATGAAAAATGGTAATATTACCGTTTTTTTTTTGTTTTTTTTACTCTATAAATACTCCTAATTCATCCTCATTTCAAACACAAATACACATCTCGCATGACGCCTCCCCTATACCAAGCCTATCTTGCCGGAATTGAGTTTATGGCAAGACAACTTGGTATTCCGCCTCCAGGTGGCTTCAATGCACCTCCACCGCCTTCGGGGGATGATTCGCCGGCGGAGTAGTTTTTTTATTCTCTATAAAATTGTATTTTAAATTATGTAATTTTTATTTTTTTAGGATTTTAATTATGTGTTTTTTTTGTTTTTTTTGAATTCTAAGTTGTATTTTTATTTTATGTTGTAATTTTATTTTATTTTTAATGAAGTGTGTTTTTATTAATTGAATTTGTTGGAAATAAAAATAAAAATTGAAATTGAATGAATAGTAATTTAAGGGACGGTTAAGGGACGACTAAGAGATGAAAGGTTCCCTTAATTAAGAGATGGAGTAAAAAAGTACAGTGGGGCCCATGAATAGTAATTTAAGGGAGAACGTTGTCACTTAAGGTCTTATTAGGTTTAAAACATGAACAAAGCATCTATATGGAGTATCATATTTTGATTTCTAATTTAAAGGATGATTTGCGAAAATATATTTATCTACTGCACATCGAAGGTAGCCATGGTGTTAATCTCTTAAACTAAGAAAAATTATTGTTTTGTATGATGCTTGTTCTTTAGTTGTAATCTATCTTGAGAAAAGGAAGGTAAGAAAATATGAAAAAAAAATTATCACATTTAATTATAGTGGTCTCAAAATAATATTTATGATATGAAATACAACAGAAATTAATATACAAACAAATAGAAAAACAGCAATTAATCCATGCTCAACTTCACGTCCAACCATTCTAAACCAAGAAATCACTTTAATTTTATCTTTTTACTAGCATCGTGATCGTTTGATGAAATTATTGATTTGATGTAGCTAATGAATATTAATTAATTTTGCCAATGGGGATCTAGATGAAAGATTTTGCATTGATTACAAGAAGGCCTATGAGCAAACTTAATCTGGAATTAAAGAATTAATTTGTTGGAAGGGATATTTATTATGGGTTGAGGGATAAGAAATTTGGGTGATAATGATACAACCTCGTTATATTGGGATTGAGCACACACGCTTGAGATCAAAAGGAAGATAAAATCTAGTTGAAGTGCTAGAGGGCGATTTCTGCCAGAACCAGGAAATGTGAATAATTTGTTTATTATTTCTCGATTGTTGAAAATACTGTAGAATTCTATTATTTATAGAATTCTAAACTCGAAGACTATCTTGCTAACCAAGCAAGATAAATAAATTAAAAGCTTACAAAAGATATGGAAAATAAATAAGGATAACTAACTAAAATAAAAAATACTGAATTAAATAAAATCAAGAAATGTATATTGGAAATGATCTTCGGGAAGATTTGCTAAATCGAGGACCCTATCATATAAGTATGTGTAGTAGAAGCACTATTAGGCCATCCACAACGCTGTCTCTATACCGTCTCTTAAACCGTCTCTTAACTACTATTTGAGCACTATTTGAGGGCCCCACTGTCCTTTTTTCCTCCATCTCTTAACTAAGAGACGGAACCTGCAACGCTCCGTCTCTTAACCGTCTCTATACCGTCTCTTAATTACTATTCATTCAATTTAATTTATAATTTTTTTTAAAACCCAATTCAATTTAAACAAACACACTTTATTAAAATTAAAACAATATTACAACTTAACATTAAAAAAAACGAAGACATAATTAAAATTCTAAAAAAATAAAAATGACATAATTTAATCTTCTCCGCCAAAGTTTTCCCAAATGTGCTCAATTAGATCCTCTTGGAGTTGGGTGTGGGCGCTAGAGTCGCGTGTCCTTGCCCGAATAGCCAACCGTTCTTGTATAGATGGATGCGCTCCACTTCGTGGCGGACTACTTGCGGTTGAGCTTCCGGGGGATTCGGGGTCGAACCAATTTCCGGCATCGGGTCCTTCGTCTCGGACAATCATGTTGTGCAAGATTATGCACGTATACATGATGTCGACCATGCTCTCCATGAACCACGAACGAGCCGGGGCTTTGATGATGTTGAAGCGCGCTTGGAGAACCCCGAACGCCCTCTCCACATCCTTGCGCGCAGCCTCCTGCTTCTGCGCAAAAAGAGCCTGCTTTGGGTTCGCTGGCCTGCCGCACGTCTTCACGAAGGTCGGCCACTTCGGGTAGATGCCGTCGGCGAGATAGTACCCCATTTTATACCGCCGGTTGTTGGCGACGAAGTTGATGGCCGGCGCTTTACCATCCAAAACTTCGGTAAAGAGGTCGGACTGTTGGAGCACGTTTACGTCGTTGTTCGAGCCAGGGACCCCGAAGTACGCGTGCCAGATCCAAAGTCGGTAGTCGGCAACGGCCTCGAGTACAACGGTTGGGTGGGTGCCTTTGTGGCCGCTCGTGTAGGAACCCCTCCAAGCCACCGGGCAATTCTTCCATTGCCAGTGCATGCAATCGACACTGCCAAGCATCCCGGGGAATCCGTGCACTTGTTCGTGCAGGTTGAGGAGGAACTGACAATCCTCCGTGGTTGGCCTCCGGAGAAATTCGTCACTGAAGGCTGCCCGGACGCCTCTGCAGAAGTTGAGCAAGCACAAGCGCCCAGTGCTGTCTCCGATGTGCAGGTATTCGTCGAATATGTCGGCCGTTTGTCCAGTCGCAAGCTGCCGGATGGCTGCAGTACATTTCTGCAGCGTCGTGTGGCTGGGACGACCGACCGCGTCGAACCCTTCTCGGAAGAACTCCTCCCTGGCCGCCAAAGTATTCGCTATGTGGAGAAATAGCGGTTTCTGCATGCGGAAACGGCGACGGAAATAGGTATCTCCCCAAATCGGGTTATCGCAGAAGTAGTCGCGTACTAACCGTGCGGCGGCTTCCTCCCGGTTCCGATTGATGTACTTCCGGGAGCGTCGTGGGGGTGGTGCGGCTTCCTCCGCCTCTCGTCGTCGATCTTCTTCGAGTGATTGTTCCATTAATTGGCGCATTTGCTCAAAAGGATCCATTTGTTTGAGTTGATTGAAGATGGAAATTGGAGTGATAGAGAGGATTTGAGAGGAATAGATGTGTGTTTGTGTTTGAAATGAGTATGGAATAGAATTATTTATAGAGTAAAAAAATTAAAAATTTAAAAAATGAAAATAAATATTTAACGGTAATATTACCGTTTGAAAAAAAAAAAAATTTTTTATTAAAAATCGATTTTTTTTTTAAAAAAATGAATTATTGCGTCATCAGTGACGACGCCCACTCGCGGGCCAGCGAGTGGGCGTCACGCACGCATGGGGACGTGCCACGTGTCTCGGGCGCGTGGCGAGACAGCTCGTCTCGTGTCTCTCCGAGACGAGACGCGAGCCCGGCGCGAGACGCGTTGTGGATGGTCTTATGCCAATGAAAATCTAATAATCATTGATGGAAGACACCGATATCTTGGTGCATACTAAATGATAGTATTAATTGTGAACACCCAAAGCATTAAATCTTGTAATAAATCTAATACCTAAAGACTGAAATTTGAATTCATTTTATATAGCAGTAGTATACTAACTGTACGGTCGCAATTACGGCTGAAACCAATAAATTCTCTCATTTTCACATCTGACATATTATATGTAGATGTTCGCTTATGTATACAGACATATCTTATGCATTAGTTACTTAAACTAGGGCTGTAAATTTAATTCTCAAAGTTCCGGGTATCCAAAACCTGAATTTACGGATTCGGGTATGGTTTCGAATAATTGGTGTAGAAAGTTTTTGGATTTTAGGTACCCAAACGGGTAGTGGCAGATTTAAGGGGTAGTAGGGGTCGGCCTCTCCCTCCCGACCGTCTCGAGAATCTACATATTTACTAGAGTCGAGCCAAAAATAGCATATCCCCCGTGTGTATATATTTATAGTATTGTTAGTGAAGAATGAGGTCCACCTTATCAGAGAGAAAAAGTTACTAATAATAGGAGATATTTTTATGGGATATAACATAATGGAAAATGTCCTTATTTTTATGGGATGGATAGAGTATAAATTTAATAGGCCACTTCTTATATGACCATTTGATTATGAATTTCTATCATAAGGTATTAGAGCGGGTCTTCGACTGTGAAATGAATTTAACTAATCCCCAATGGTATATCGAGACTGAAACTAAAAATTGATTGCCCAACGGTATATTTGGACTTGAAAATTTGGATCAATTCGATAGAACGCTACTATATAAATCTAATGGTCAGTTGGTCACTTCTTATATCACTAATGAATCTTAGGATAAAAGTCTATGGAATTATGTCAATCTCAAGCTCACATTGCTTTTAAACAATGTCTTCCCCGCAAGAATAACTCCAAAATGATGATTTTCTTACAAACTAATCTCTTGAGTGAGTTGCACGATGAAAAAAGAGTCTAACATTATGTATTGTATACCCGCTACTGATAAGTAATCCAAAAACTCTGCATAGAGATATTCACCCTCACGATCAAATTATAAACACTTGATAGTTTTAATATGAATGTTCTCGACAAGTGCCCTGAATTCCTTGAATTTCTTATAGGATTCTGAATTGAAAAAAAGACAGAAATATAAATTACATATAAAATTTCAATTAACAAGCATAATTTAAAAAAAAATCTGAGCATATAATCTAACTCTAATACCAATTGGTGGGGATATACCGATGATCCTCGTTCCAATGGTCTCACATGATGATTTCTGAAAATTCATAAGTTATCTCACGGAATTAACTATATTTTCTATACTGCAATTAGGCATGAAGGCGATTAGATAAAAATATATCATAGGCATACAGCATACTCCTAAGGATCAAGAATAACATTTTATTCAAATTTTCTTTATGTAGACAAGGACTTGCAATTCCGATCACTCCATTAGTTGGATTCAAACTCAAATCTTGCCAATTACTCTTACTCAAAGGTTCGATAATTGCGCGTGCAATAATAAACTTCTAAACCTAGGGAATTTTATTATTCCTTTGACCGAGAATTTAAAGTACTCACTTCAACCCCCATTTAAAGACATACAAGATATTTTTGATTTGATACGAGTTTTAAAAAATTATTTGACTTTATAAAAAAAATTAGTTACAAAATTAATAAAATGTATGTTCCATTTATATATATTAATTTTATAATAGAATTAGATTATGATGAGTTAGTGAAATACTTCCTCTTTCCCACAAGAATATACACTTCACTAATAATACTTTAATTACTTTTTCTCTCTACCTCTCTCTTATTTTCCTAATTTTACATTAAAACTCGTGTCGAACCCAAAATGCATATTCTTTGGAGACAGAGGGAGTACGAGATTTACTTATTTAAAATAAAAAAATTTATTGTATTTTTAAATATCAGACCGTCCAAAATAACAAAATATTTTAGATTTTAGCAGACAAAGAGAACACCTCATAACATTTTATATTCGACTAAAAAGCCATTTTAATTACACAAACATCAATCATCTTCGAAACAGAAAACATTGAGGGAGAAAGCCAATTTAATTATAGACATTTAAGAGGAATGATTATTCCTTTTTAGTCAAAGATAAACTGACGAGTAGCAAACCCATTTATTCTGATTCACCAATATGCAATTTAAATCAAATATTCTGTCCGATATTTCAAGAGTTTAGAGTTGACGTTTTCATAATTTTAGTTTAGCACTACATATGGATTTTGGAAAATAAGCACTTCCTCCTTCCCATTCCATTCCATCCCATTCTAAGCATGAGCAGTAGTAAATTTTTTTCTTTTCAGGATATTATATTAAAATAATAGGTTTCTCAAATACTTTTTACATTTTTTTTCTCTAGATTCTAAAAAACGACGCTGCATAAAATATTGTGTTGAATACAGAACACTTGGCTTATAATACTAAGACGAAAAGAATATTTTCATTTATCAAAGATTCATTAATTAAACACACCATCTCAAAATGAAATTTTAATATGGATGAACTAATAATTTTTATTTTTTTCGTACAATGACACTAGAGTTATGAAAACTCAAAAAGGTGAGTTGTGAAAACTAAAAAGGGCGTTCGTTTTACAAAATTGTATCTTGAGATTAAATATGTAATATGTATGATTTATGAGATTTAATCTCATAACTTAAATTTAGATATATAATAATGGAATGATTAGTAATAATAGTAAAAGTCTTCCAATTGAAATAATCTCACAACTCAATACTAAATTATATTTTAATATTATTTTATCTAGAAACGGAATACCAACATAAAGTTATTATATCCAGAGTTAAACTGAATCAACGAAAATAGGGAAAAAAATATATACTCCCCATACAGCCATTTTGTGTAAAATCCTCAAATCTACCCACCCGACATTAGGTGTGAGGGTACACGTGTCATAATCCCAGACCCCATTAAATGCGGCGGCTGGTTTTAGAATATCTCCCTAACTTATAATTTAACTATTCTTAAAATTATAATTAAACATGTTTGAGAAAGTTTAAATTTCTAATAAATCTACATATTCTGAGCTATCGGATCCTATAAAATAGTGGCCTCTTCGCGCTCTCCACCTTGCCTCAACCCAACTTTCCTCTCTCACACAAACACTCTCTGTTGGGGGAAGAGAAAATCAAAGGAATCCGAGTTCTGGTCTTGGTTGTACTTGTACTCAAATTAGATAAACAAAAACCAACGGAAATTACAATACTCCCATTTCCATTTGTGTTATCTTCTTCTGCCTACATTCTCTGTTCCCTTTTCTTCACCACTTTACCTCTCTCTGTTTTTCAACTACTTTTTCCTTGTCAATATACCCATATTTTCACCCCCTTTTTCCCTGTGCCTCAATACTTGTCTCTTTAACGTTTCGCTTTCTCTTTATTCTCAAAGAATCTCTCAATTCTCCTTTATTTTCAATGCAAATCTAAACAAAAAGGGGGAAAAAAGTCCTCTGTTTCTGAGATGCAAGAACAGAAAACAATGTTTTCTACAACCAGGGTTAAGTACATCACCACCAGGAGGCGGGAAAATCCAATTTCCGGCGGAAAAACTGTTTTTCCGGCGAGGACGGTGCGCTTCTCCGTCGCCGACCCCGACGCCACCGACTCCTCCAGCGACGACGAAGAGAGAGGCTTCAGTGTGAAGCGCCGAAGAGTCAGAAAATTCATCAACGAGGTCAGAATCCAGCCCTACTGCAGAGACGGCGCCGCCGCCGTCAAGATAAGCCGCCCCCGCCGCCCCCGGATGAAGAAGTTCCGCGGCGTGCGGCAGCGGCCGTGGGGGAAATGGGCGGCGGAGATTCGCGACCCACGGCGGCGCGTGAGGCTGTGGCTCGGCACCTACGACACGGCGGAAGAAGCCGCTATGGTGTACGACCACGCGGCTGTCCAGCTGCGTGGCCCCGACGCGCTCACCAACTTCTCCACTCCGGGTCACAACACGCCCGAGTCGCCCAAGTCTGTGCTACGGTTCGTTTCCGTGGCTGACTCCCAAGCGGAAGCCGAGCCTGAAACCGAACCCGAGGAGTCGTCTTGTGCTTTCCCCAAAACCGTCGGGAAAGATGCCGAGAGCTTGTCGAATTTCGCGATATTTCCCCCGAGCGACGATATTTTCGCCGAGTTTAACTTGTTTGACGAAGCCGGTTTCTTAGGCGACATTTTGGGTGTGGATTTCAGCAGCAGCAGCGATTTGCTTATCGGGTCAAGTACAGATTTCGGGCTCGGGTCATTCAGCGGGCAAACCGACGACTTCTTCCATGAGTTTGGAGATATATTCGGGTCGGATCCACTAGTTGCACTTTGAGTATTTTAACTTAGAATTTTTGTTGATTTCTTCGGCAGTTTTGGTTAATTAGTGTTTTATTTTATTTATTTGTGAGGTAAATTCGAATGTTTATTGTGCTAATAATTAATCTTCGCTTATTAGCTCCTGAAAATTTTCATGCTATTTTTGTGTTATTTAATTCATAAAAACGATTTGAGGAAAGATTTTTATCTTAATAAGAGGGAAATCACGTGACTTGCGAAGTTATCAATTAGGTGAGAGAAAGAAATGGAATGAATAGCAATAGCATAAAGTCTCAATGAAAACAAAGATACACGTGGTTAATTCAGATAGTTTGCCTACCCTTAATCTGTCACATTATTTATCACAGCGAATCAGATGCTGTAATTGGCATTTAAATTTATATTGTCCTTTGCCACGCTACTTCTATTACCATCAAATAAATTATGACCATAGACAGTTGCAATGGTACTAAATAGAGGAGGCATTATTACCACTAGTGTTGCGCAAAATTGACCACATCTCGACCTCTGTAGTTGCATTATTACTCTCCATTCTCTCTATGTCCGTGCAATGTTATCCATTTTATTTTATTTTTCAATTTTGATAAATAAAACACACTTTCCACTAACTCATTACACTCATATTTTATTATAAAACTAATATATAAATGTGGAACCCACATTCTACTAACTTTTTCCACTCACTTTTCTTCACATTTCTTAAAACTCGTGCCGAGTCAAACATGAACAACATTTCACAGACGGAGGGAGTATATGCAAATCTCTATTATTGAATAGAGTATATCAGTATATGTGACAATAATTAGACTAATCATTGTAACCTATAATTAGGGCGGGGAAAAATACCGAAATACCTTAATAACGGTCATATCGTACCGAAAACATATCATTTTTCTGCATACCAAGATTTTTGGTACGATATGATACTCAGTTTGGTAACGATATGAATTTTCATATACTACGGTATACTGCGACATCCGAAATTCAGTATATACCGTAAATTAAGATATGTACCGTAAATTAAGGTATGTACCGTAAAATATAAATATAATTATATATAAAATATATTTTTTATATTTTTAAATTGTAAGTTCTATTGTGAAAGATAAATTTAATTATGAATAAAATATACTATTTAATATATTTTTAAAATTATAAATAATGTTCTAAAAATTCAAATATTTTATTTTCTTGATGTTGAAAGTCAGGTATACTGCAAGTACGATATACAGAACTTCGGTAAGGTATACCGAAAATGAGGTATGGTATCAATATGAAAATAAGTTATACCGAAGTTCGGTACACCGGAAATTTTGTTAAGGTAAAGGTATGATTTTTTCGCATACCGAATTTACTATAAGGTATACGAGATGGTGGTTTCGGTAAGATATACAGTACCTACCCACCCCTACCTACATTGAAATACTGCCAGTACTATTGAAGGAAAATAAGTACTCCCCATAATATATGACATACTTGGAGAATGATACGGAATTTTAGGAGATGTTGTTTTGTGTGTTAGGTGGTGAGAGAAAATAGTATATTTATATTAATGTAATGTGAGAGAGTTTTTTCCAAAAAAAGAAGTGTGACATCTTTTGTGGGATAAACTAAAAAGGAAAGTGTGACATCTACAATGGGACGGAGGGATCACTATGTTAGCATAAACATATGAGTTTATGTCAATTTTATTTCTTCTAATTTTGATAAAGGTCAACAAATCATGCTCCATATTCGTAAACAATTTTCCATTTCCCCTTTACTGGATATAAACTAATAAAATAAAAAACTGTATAGTTCATTATTTGTTCAATATAAAATTAAAAAAATACTAGCAATGTTGTAACATTTTCATAAAAGAAGCAATTAGATGCATGCCCAAATCAAATTTTCATGCTTTTAAACACGAGATATACACCATTACTCATGAAAATTTACGTGGTGTCACGCTTTAAGTGTTCCTTTATTTCCACTTAGAGACATGAAAATTTCAAAATGCATGTTTTATGATGTTTACTTATCTAGAATTCAATGGATTTATATTTCCATGGCACTCCGGAGCAGGTGGGTAGAGACGCGCCGCCGTGCCAAAGTAGGGGCGGATCCGGCTGAACAGATTCAAAACCGTTCCATGATCAGGTGGTTAATTAGTGTAAACTCGACTAGATAGAATATCGATTCACAATCAATTAACCACTCAAAATGATCGATCTAGTCCGATTTTTAAAACATTGGATTAAATGTTCTTATCAGTTCCTATCTAGCTAGTCTTATCATATTGGGATGGATTATCCTGAAACTTGCATTTTTTGTGATCGTGATAGTATAGTACATATAGGAAATGTTCGGTTGGCAAGATTATATCTTATGATAATTAGTCATAGTCGCTAAAATAATCTCACAACTTAGTCCTAGAGGGATACTTATATGATAATGAGTCATGTCAACCGAACGATACCATAAAGTTGTTACAATTACAATACATAAAAAATCGCCTCTTATGGGATTAGAACATTGACCCTGCATTCATCTAGGAAGGCGATCTATGCATTCCCTATAAACTTTTTTAGTTGAATGGTCGAAAATATTTAGGGCTTCTCAAGTGAACCCTCTCCTATATTAACGAGTTCAAGAAATATTCTATATTCTATAAATAGGAGATGGGAAAAAAGTAGGTGAATCAAGTTGAGAAATAAAGTAAGATATCCACAAACAGAAAGGAGGAGGAAATAATGGTGTGTTTGACGACATTTTTGTTTGGGACACTGTAATGTAAGAAAAGAATGGTGCTGAGTATTGCAAGTATAAACGGTTGAGCGTATTGAGTGATACACGTTGGGACCCTTCACTCTTGTGTTCAGTATGGTTAGGAAATTTTAAACATTAATTTCAGGCTTATAAATTATAACCAAAGAGTGTTTAAATTTGTTTATATTAATATTTAATTTTGTTTATTTTACAAATAAGAATCCTTTTGTATAAATTTTTAATAAAATATGATAAAAAAATTGTTTACTTTTAACACTCCCCCGTCCCACTCTAAAGTAAAACATTTTTATTTCGGCACGAGATTTTATGTAGTGTTGTTTTGTGAGTAAATTGGAAAAAAATAAAGTAAGAGAAGTAAAAAGTAGAGATAGTGATATTTCTATATTTAGAGATGTATCATTTAAAGTGGAACGTCCAAAAAAAAAGAAAATGTTTCAATTATAGTGGTAGGGAGAGAGTAATAATACTTCCTCCGTCCCACAAGAATATGCACTTTGGATTGAGCATGAGTTTTAATGTACAATTGGTAAAGCAAGAGAGATGTAGAAAGAAAAACTAATTAAAGTATTATTAGTAGATAATGAGTCCATCATATTAGAAAGAAAAGAGTTTTTAAAATTAGAAAGTGCATATTATTGTGGGAAGGAGAGAATATGATCGTATGAATCATAGGATATATATTTACATTGTTATACGTGCTCCTATTTTATGTTATCATTAACTAGCTACTGTGACTACGACAATGGAAAATGGTTATAATTAGAAAGTTGTAAATGAAGTATAATAGCAGCCAAACACGCATTATACATAGAAGCATGTAATAAGAAATATAAAGTCATACTACCGGGTGATGTTCAAGGAAACGCACGTGTACTCCCTCCGTCTTAAAGAAGATGACCTATTTATTGGGCGGCATGGAAATTTATGTAATTTTATTATGTATGTGAAGTGGAAAGAGTAAAGTAAGAGAAATGTAATAAATTAGAGAAAAAAATATTTCTATTTTTAGTAATTGATCATCTTGGTTGGGACAAATCGAAAAAAGGAAAGTGGGTAATTTTTAATGGGATAGAGAGAGTAGCAAATATTGAATTCGTATAGCTTAGTTGGTAAGATGTTTATTTCATTCAATAGACTAGAGGATCAAATCTTTAAGAGGGAAAATGAGAAATCGTTATTGACCTTGTTAAGTATCGATCTCAATATTTGGTACTCCTCCGTCCCAACTAGGTTGAGACAAATTTTTTAGGCACAGAAATTAAAAAATTCTGTTCAAAAGTAGGGGAGATGAATAAAGTAGGAAATATAAAAAGAGCGTAAAGTAGATGGTGGAATCAAGTAAGAATGATTGGATGTTTTGTTTTTTGTTAAAAAGAAAATGACTCAACTTAGGTAGAACGCTTCAACTTAATTAGGATGGATGGAGTATTTTATTGCAACAGTCATGGGAACGAAGTCAAAATTTAGAAGCTAAGTTATTTTTATTTCACATTCCTTTAATACACTCCTAATGACTTAATGAGTTCATATAGATTATAGAGTGTGTTGTGAGTGTAAGCACATTCAATTTCGAAGCGAGTTATCTTAATTTTCTCATCCCATTAATAAAATGAGATTATAAAGTGTTGTGAATGGAGAAATTTTGAGAATATTCACAACAAACGTTGAGTCTCATCCTATCGCTTATTCATGCGTCCACATTGACTTTCCCCTTCATATTTTAACACCCACAGCAGAGGAAATTGACATTTTCCTTCTCTTATCACCATGCGTGTGTCATGTGTCTTATTTTTTATTTTATTTTCTTATTTTATACTCTCTCCGTTCTATATAGTATATTCCTAGATTCTCCACTAACTCGTTCCTCAAAGGCATGCACCATTACTTCAATTTTGTATCATTCGATTGAAAACGATGTTCTATTTAGTAACATCATGTACATTTGCTATCAAACACAATATCAATTAAGTTCTCAATACAAATTCAGGAAGCTAAAGCAATTCTCATAGATTCCTGAATTTGTGGTGCTCGGATATCAAAGGATGATCCGCACGCCCTAAGCCGAATTCAAGTCATAACCTTCTAACTCTTGAAGATACAAAAAAGAGTCATATTCTTAAAATCAAACAAAACAATAATCACACAAACACAAGATATGATCAAATTTGTGCGGTATATGATTTTTTTTCTCTAAAAAGACATGTTACCTACTTACCTTGCCTGACCCCTACCGTCACCTTACTCTCTTCCTCTCATGTTCAAAGTCGATGGCTTGATTTTTATTTTACATTTTGTGGATATTACGTAATTTATACTTTAAATTTGGATTTGTATAAACCAAATTAAAGATTTGTGCATTGTGCATGTTAATCACTAGTAGTAGTAGTTACTAAAAGTCATCCTCTGATTTATTTGAGAAAAACTTGTATTACTTTTTATTTATATAAAAAAAAGTAAAAAAGACATATGCATCATTACATTTACTATGTAAGAGAATTAATATAATTTACCTCTACTGTATTTATCTCGAAATGAGCATTGTAGTACATGTTAATTTAAATTTATTGTAAGTTTTTACTAATAGACTGTTTATATTTCTTTATAAAAACAAGATTTTAGTGTAATAGTATTAGCTAAAATTTTGGAGTGTAGTTGTACTCTTTGTTCTCTACCAAGTCCACCGATAAACCCGAGCTTAAAATTGATATTAATTAGGTGGCTATAGTCGAGCTAAACACTACATGTAATGTTGTGTGGTCTTAGGCATTTTCATCGAATTTTGATAATTTATAATTTGATATATTTTTTAATTAAATAAATAAACAATTAAAAATAAATAGATAGATAGTATAATAATTATTCATGATCTAAGCAAGTATGTGTGTTCTTGCTTGGCTTTGTATCTATTTAATTCATTGATCCACAAAATGCAAATTGGAAATGAAAAGTAAGTCTTTATTATATACTCTCAGTGAAAAAAAAACCATTAAATTAACAATCATGTTCACAAATACACAATCTTGGGCCAACAATTCCAGAACAACTTGACCTGCCTCCATAAAAACTTACTTGACACTTAATTTTACAACATTCTATCACTACAAACTCATTCAACTAATTAATGAAATCAGTATTTAGCCCAACTTGGCTTGAATCACAAAACTGTAATTCATCACTACAAACTCCTGCACCACAACATATCTCATCTCCACATGTACCCAATCCACTTAACATTTTTCGGCTCTTCCAACTTCAACTGCCAAAAAGATAACCATAAAGTTCATATCATCAGTTGATTGGGTCACAAAATAAATCAAAATATTTAAAATAAGAATTAAAAATTAATGATACTTAGCATAGATCATATCAGTACAATTATGCACCTAATCAGTCATTTGGCATTAATCTTAAAACAAGTTTTACGAGGAAAGAGAGAACTCGAATAACAAAGCATGTACTTTATTTTTACTTTTCTTTAATATCATTAACCTCCTCATTATACTTAATTGTTCATCTTAGTATATAATGTATTCTACATTTTGAGTTTTGAATATTGGACAATAATATTCTTATGTTTCGTAGTGATTAATTATAGAGGTTTTTGCACCACGATTACACGAAATACTAAACTTGCGAGATAACATACAAATTAAAAAATGTTTTTTTAAAACTTTATAAATCCCCTCAATTCTTGCATGTGTTTATGCCATTGGATACGGGATAAGACACAAATAAAATTTAGAAAAAATTATAAACAATAATAAAAATACAACTCAAACTATAGATTAAAACTGAAAGTTAATTAAAACTCTAGTACAATATTGTATAATATGTTGGAAATGCGAATAACTAAATAATTTACCTTTGACAAAAGTAAGAATCAACGGAATGCAAATGGATTAATAGATTGAAGCCATTTTCGTAATTAGTTGATTGTGTTTAAGAATTGGAAGATAGTGATGATATATATATCTATGGGCCATGATAATCTACAGACCCCCTAAGATACAAACTATGCAAACTTTAATCCTACACATTTAATAGAAATAATCTTCGGTTAGTATAGATTATATTCCTAATGTCAACATTATCTACACAACGGTCCACTAAGGGAAATTTAGTGATAAAATTAAGCAGCCCAAATAATTAGTTTCATTGAGATTTGCAATCCCGTCAATTACGCCTTTTTAACACCCCACCCCTTAATCACATATCATCTCTCTCCTTTCCTCCATTCCAACCTTTCGACTTTCCACTCCACTCAATCGCCGTTCTTCGAAGCGCCAATCCTCCAGCAATTCGTCGTCGGTGTTGACGCGACCACTCTTCCGGCGGTGACATGAGTTCTGCGAGGCGAGCGGGCCAAGCGGCAGGAGAGTCATCCGGAGGTGAGGTTTCCGACTAAAAACCCTAGTTTTCAAGACTGGTGACATTCTGTAGCCATGGGTTTTTTGTTTAATTTTTAACAGTCACTATTTTTCGGTTTTCTTTTTCTTTTTAATTTGCGTGGTTAAATATGCTGCAAGTAGTGAACCGATTAAAATTCGTTTCATTGAACTCTGAATTTTGGTCGAAATTGTGTTATTGACATTCTGAAGTGTATAAGAGCATTTGGTTGTGCGTTGTAAATGTTTTGTTGTGGCTGATGGTGGATTTTGGTTTGTTTTCTTTGAATAAAATCTTGCTGACATGGTTCGGGATGAATACCTAATTTGTATTTCGGTTCCGGTCGTTTCCAGTGACGAATGCATCAGGATTAGTATTTGGATAAGTTCCCGTTGACCTTAAAAGTGAAATTGATGTAAACAGTTTGTTGGTCTCTAATCATGTTGACATTAAATTAGGATAAGTCCCGTTTGTTGATCTGTGCTTGATCTGGTATGTAGACATAATATGCTGGTGACATTGAATTGGACATGGTAGTCTAGCTTTGTTTGGCTGATCCTATTGAGTTTATCATTGTTTGTTCTGCTGGATATGTTTTAATGTTTGAGTGACATATTGCATATGCGTGGTGGATTGGTCTGTTGACCTAGATTTTATAGTGGTTTTTTATGAAATGTCCATGGTGATAATACACATGTCGGGGTGTTGATGTGTATTCTTGCTATGTTATTATTGGTTTTCAATTTTTTTATTTTCATTTACGTCACTTATTGACGGTTGTTATTTGATCAGCGAAACGTCTACGAAAATGGAAATCAGTAGACGATGGGGAGTCCAGTGGGAAGAGGACAAGACTGGCTGGAAAGCCTTCAACAACTGTTGTTGGCGTCCCTGTACAAGTCAAGAGACCTCAATTGAGGATCAAGAGAACCGCTCATTTTTTCCAGCGCATCCTGAAGTCTCTGAACGAAAGGCAAAAAACTGCTGTTAGGCAGCTCGGCTTCGGCAGTTCCGGGAACATTAGCGTATTGGCTATTAGAGCATTTTGACCACCTACGGTGTAGTCTTATGCTTTCTAATGATGTTGAGGTAGTTGTTGACACGAAGGACGTCGAGCTTATTTTTAGTTTCCCAAATGGTGGGATTACAATTGATCGATGCGACAGAAACACATGCATCAAATTCCTGGAAACCGTTCCACTTGATGAGGAGGCTGATATGAATGCTATGCAGACAAAGGTCCTAGAAATGAAGATGCTACAAGAAACTGGGGGGGGGGGGACTTTTTAAGAAAATATTCATGTTATTGCTGGAAACTGCTCTCATTGAGACCTCCCCTTGTGGCTATGTCAGACCCCGGATTGTTGACACTTTTGGTGATTTGCAGAAGGTAAAGAAGCACAATTGGTGTAGGTACTTGCTAGACAATCTATTGAGGACACGCGAGCTGTGGAAGAATAACAAATCCAAGGTTTTCAGCGGGCCAATAGTTTTCCTAGTGGTATGTCGTTCGTCTATTCCATCCATGCCGTTGAATTGTTGCTATTATGTTGACATGGTTTTGTGTGTGAATATGTATCTGTTGTTGACATTTGGGGTTGAGCTCAAAGCACTGTTTTTTTATCTGATTTTGGGGTTGGTGATGACATTTTTTTCTGAATTGATTTTTTTATTTACTGCAGGCCTTCTACGTTGATCGAGTAGTGCATCGTAGGAGATGTGTGGCACGTGCCATTCATAGAATAAAGGGATGGACGGCCGAACTGTTGAGAGAGAGAGGAAGAGGAAATGAAAGAAGCTGATTTTGGTATTGGACGAGTGACTTCACAGTTGGATGAGAATGAAATGGGTGGTGCGGAAATGACAACAGGAGTGCAACCGCTGGCTACTGAAGATGTTGTTGAACCGCCGGCCACTGAAGATGGTGAACTGCTGTCCATTGAAGATGTTGTTGAAGAGAGATATTCTTCGGATGAAGTGGTGTATATGAGGGGTGTTTTGGGGGCAACCAAACACATAGGCGACGGTTTGAAGATGCTGGCCAAGGAATTAAATCAAGCTCCTCTATAAATCAGGAAGAAAGACAGCTTTAGAATAACGTGTGACACTCTCCGGAGGGCGTTTAGGTTGGACGAAAAGGACTTTGACCCTGTGGAGTCAATGACGCAGTCGCAGACTGCGAATTATAGAGCAGCGGAAGACTGGTCAGAGTCCTTGAAATCTCTGTTGGACGCAGCTGATGAAATGGAAATTCTAGAAAACAAAGACGATTACCCAAGCTTCAGCCTTGGGTTCGATTCCAGCCAGGTTAAGTATATATCATACATTGTTTCCTGTTATAAAAACACATCCCAGATAACATATCTGTTGATATACTTAATGAAAGTGTGATGTTGTGTACATTGTAGGATCATGACGCTTGTCAACCTGAAGCAGAACCTCAACCCGAGACAGACAATACAACACATGATGAAGAGGTTTGATGGCCACCGTTTTTTTTTTACTTTTTGTCTTTTAATTTGATTGCTTACTGAATCATCCTATCTTACTTTCCGTGAAGGGTGATGCGTCGAAATACAAGCTAAGGGAGCCAACCGACCTTTTTTTAAGTGGGGATGATGTGGTATCCCAGGACGGGGAGAGAGAGGACACTGCTGATTGAGAGGTTGCGGTATGGAATTGATTGTTGTTAGTGACATTGGAAAAGAGTTGGCTGGCATAGAGCCTGTGGCTAATGCGCAAGTAGGAACGGTTGTGAATGAGGAGAATGCAATCGATGTGGCTAGTGCTATTGCGCGTGATGTTGTGTCGGAGGTACGTAAAACAACTGAAATTAAACTTGTTGGCTCTAAGTAGGGGTATTTACATTTGGCAACAATTAGTGATGTTGTATATTTCCCTGTTTTTAATGATGCAACACGACGCCGTAGACGTAGCCGTTTGCTCTGCCGTGGAAGCAGTCCTGGAGCTAGGTGATGCTGCTTTCGAAACACAAATAGATACGGTGGGTGCTGATGCATGAATATTACCTGTACGTCGAGATGCAGAGATGACTCGTGAACAGAGCACGTATGCTGAAATACAACCTGCTCCAGCAAGGAGACTCAGACTGCCTACAGGGAGAAGAGAGGGTGCAGCATCAACGCGTATCAGCTCAACATGGACTCGAGAAGAGATGGATTGTTACCAATTCCTTCTTGCGACACCCTACATGTAGACGTAAGAAAAAATCTTATTAACTTTTGTTGTTTTAATCAAAGTGACCAACGTTAATAACTTATGGTTGAAATCCAGGGATCATGTTATTTACGCTGACGATGTTGTGGAAGTTACTAAAAAGAAATTTAGCTCGTTGAAGCCACATGAGGCTGTTGACGCTGAAGTTATCGATGTTTGGGCTTCTTATCTGAATGGCATGGAGGTGCATAAACCAACACAGAAGCCCATCAGATTGTTTGTCACAACGGCTGCTACAGTGAGTGTACTGTTAATATAATGTACTTTTGTTTTTGTCTAATGACAATATGTAACAATTGCAGACATACAATGTGGTTGAACGGAGAGCTAGTTGGGAAAAATCTGAAGCTGAATTAACATTCTACGATGAAATAGATGGTCAATTCAACGGCGCTGGACCTTTTGACATCACACATTATGATTTGGTACTTGTTCTCTTGTTTAACCAAAAGCGAACTCCTTGAAAAATGAAAAACTCATAAATTGTATTGCTGTGTGCAGATTTTTTCCCTATATATTCAAAGAGGCATTACTATTTGGTGTGCTTTTCATTGAAGACTGGGGTTGCAGATGTGCTAGCCAGGTTGTGCCTGAGAACGGTATTCCAGATCAGGCCAAATATGGGAGGGACTTGGATCTGCTATTAAGTATACTGTGTGAACTAGATTGAAACTCGGATGTGTTCGTTGTTTTTTATGATAAATTAGCATTTATATTGCCGTTAGTGTTGTGGTATGACATTTAATTACCTAGCACTGCTGAAGTACCGAAACTTGGATGCATAACGTGACATTTTTTGTTGAAATTTATCGGGATATACATCTGCTGAAATCTGCATATCTGTTGTGCGAACTTGTGAAATGCAACATGTGGTGGTATTTGTTTGTATGGAAATGGTCGGATGTGTTTGGCACTCCTTGACACGGCCTTCACATGTTGACATTTTTTGTTGATATATATCGGTATATAAATCTGCTGAAATCTGCATATCGGCTGTGTGAACTTGTGAAATGCAAACTGTGGTGACATTTGCTTACATCTGCTTACATTTGTACGTTTGTTTTGTCATTGGCTATTTATATTTGGATTACACTGAAATTTGTCTTTACATAATTTTTTAATCGGCCAAGGCTGACATAAAGGATCTTACTTAACCCCTGAACTGTTTTGCAGAGGGATTGTCTTGGTTTTTATCTCAAGTCAAAGGGATTCGACGAACTGTCTTGGACTTTCCTTTCTCCCTGCCACAATTCCTTGCATCGTGATGACCCATTTCTCGACACATTGCACATCGCCTCTTAGGTTTGTTCTATAGAATGATAGCCTTTGTACTCACTACATCAGGAGGGTGCACGCTAACAACATTTGGTCGAGCTAACCCATACAGGTTCTCAATCCTCTGTGCTTTACCCATGGAAGACACGGAAGGTACTGTATCACCGAAGAGTTTATGACTTAATTCTTCCATTCCGTCGAATAATGCAAAAATGTCGTCGCCATTGCTCTGTGCTCGTTGAAATAAACGAAAGTATAACGAATATAGTTTGGTTGCTACAACACGTTTATCATCGACTTGGGAATCTGCGTATACCCAACATCAGTAGTATAGCAATATGATGACATTACATGTGAACGAAGCATGTGAAAAAAAACTGAATAACGTTGAATACGAACCTGCAGATGTCGATGCCTCCTCACACGGATCATTGTGTAGTGATTTCAACAAAGGCGTCTTCAACCACCTTGTACCAATATATGTTCCTGGTATTTCTTTCACATCATGGTTTTTGAACAACCAAAAAATATGAGAACATAATATTCCACACCGCTGAAACAACTTGCAATCGCAGTGGTACGATTCAGTGCCAACTTCATGACGGACGACACCTTTGTTTCGATGGCTGTCCATTATTGTGTAAATCTCAGTATTGTCCACCATCTCAAAGTGAGACATTCTGCAACGACGATGAGCCTCGACGATCGCGTCTTGAACTTGCTGAAAGATGCGATCTGTATACATAGCCGCTGCGTGTTTCTCAAATAAAAGCTCTGTTGACAGAATGGGGACTTTTGAAGCATCAGAGAAATTGAGCCATTCAGTTATGTTACGCTGAGCATCCAACGCGCTATTGTAGTGCATCACAAAGTCAGCGAGATTAAAATGCGGTTTTTTGTACCTTTTTAAAAAGCTGTTCTCGGACTCAGAGAATGATGTTGTCTTCAACAACGACCCCATTGGGAAATCCCTAAAATATGCTGGAATCCAATACTCTCGTTGTGTGAATATGGTAGTGAACCAAGATTCATTTTGTAAACCATATTGGTCCACAATGGTCAGCCAAGTTTCTTTAAATTCCTCTGGCTCCAACGATTTATACCATATACAAGAGTCCAAATCCTTCTTCAACTCTTCGTTAGCAAGTACTCTTTTGGGAACCTTTTCAGGAAGCTTCATCATTATGTGTCACATGCACCAATGATGCCTGGTACTAGTTAGGACCCGTTCTATAGCAAGTTTCACCCCCAATCCTGGTCGGTAATTATCAACTTAGGCGCAAAACCCATACAATCGACAAACTCACTGAGCAACCAAGAAAATGCGTCAGCTCCCTCATTTGACACGAATCCGGCACCAAACGTAACAGGGCATCCGTGGTTGTCTTTTCTAGTGAATGGCCCAAACACCATGCAATACCTGTTCAACAAGCATATCAAGCAACGAACATTAGCAAACTGTCAACAAGAACTCAACACAACACCTTAATTGTGAGCCTAATAAAAAGATTAAAGAAAATGCCAGACACGTGAGATTACCTGTTTGTTGAGTAGGTAGTATCGAAGGATACAATGTCACCGAACATCTTGTAGTTCTTTCGCGACACAGCGTCACACCAAAAAAGGCTAATTAACTTTCCATCACTACCTTGCTGGAATTTGTAATGGAAGCCATCACATGTGTTCTTCTTCTCCTCCATTTGATTTAAAATCATTTGGACGTCAGCGCCTTTTATTTCTTGCAAAATGTCACGCTTGCCATTCCGTATGTCAGTAACGGTGCAACTCACCGCATCGTAGCCACCCAAGAACTCCTTCAATAAATTGAAAGTCATTGTAGGTCCAATGTTGGCCTTTGAGCAGTCCTGCATGAATTTATAATGGATATCCCCAAGGTTGAGGTTGGATTTCATGTATCGGACATGCTTTTTATCGACCATCTCGTGATTGTGTTGGTCTACAAAGTTGCTGACAACATAGCAAGTACTGCCAGGATCGGTTGAATACTTCAACGTAAGTTTGGCATTGCAATGACACATGCTAGAACGACGTCTACGTTTGGTAGAACTCCCCTCTTCGTCGACATCCCACTTTTCACCTTGCCGGCTGCATACAATAGTCTGCCAGGTTTTGACACCATTGAGTATTTGTGTCCGAATCTACGAGTATCAAAATGTCATTCGTTGGCGTATGCTTCATAAAAGGAAATTCCTTCGTCTAATGTTTCAAACACCTGACCAATGTAAGGTTGCATGTCGGGTCTGCAATCTGGGTTAACTGCATCTATAGACAAAACAAATAAGTGTCAACATGACAACGGAAAAGAAATGAATATAACAAACAAATAGGGTGCTGTCATCGCCTAATTGTAAATGATAACAAATGTGCTGTCATGTTATCAAATAGCAAGCGCAAACATGGAATGATTGAGATTAGTATTTCCCCTATTTCCTTTTCATTCATTTCATCTACCATTTATCCAACAAAATCAAACTTAATTGTACATTTACGCATCGATCTCTGCCACAGAAAAAAGAATCCCCCATTTATGAAAAAGATGTTTAAGAAGAAGGCAAAATAGGGGTGTGGAGTTGTGTTAAGACCCTAGAACTGTTATCACAGCCAAAAAAATGCACCAAATCAGAAAATCAGAGCAAATGTCAACAACAAACATCAATAAGATTTCAGCCAACATCAACATCAAGATGTCAGTTAAGTACTCGATATCTATGCACAATGTCAACAGCCAACAACAATCAAAATTGATGCAGAACACAAAATCATGGGTGATTACAACAGCAACATCAATCTCTCCAAAAACAACATATGGGTGACACACAAACATAATAGCCGATAACAAAGAAGGCAACCACAACCAATTCGATATATAGCCCACAACTCAACTTCCTTCATCAACTAACGCAGAACCATCAAACATAATCTTCATTGGTTTCAACATTATGATACCCCTCTAGTTCAAATAAGCATGAAAAATACCATGAGCGTCGTCAAATATCTCCATTTCAACACAAATGTGAACTTTGAGCGTACGCCGGACAAATATACTCTATAGAAGAACGCGTGAGAAGATTTATGAGATTAATTACCACCGGATAATTTTGATGGCTGAATGAGAGAGAGATGCTTCTTTTTGAATTAAATCTCTTTCTAAAAATGAAAATAATGGTAGTTTGTTAGATTGGAGATAAATTAGGGACTTAACTTTGACAATTCACGTCAACTAAGCTGTACACTATTTAGTTAGCATGTTATGGAAGGGTGGAGTGAAATTAGGGATGAAGTAACCGATGCATGGCATGAATTCCATATACAACCCCAGTGACATAACTTGTATTAGGTGTTGACATAGATAGGTGAATCCAATTTCTAACCGTTGATTATTTACCAAGAGTGATTAGGATTAAAGTTTGTAGTTTGTATTATATATAGAGGTTTGTATTTGATCACACCTATATATATATATATATATATATATATATATATATATATATATAGGGATGTATTCATTTCCTTTTCTCATATTTCCTCCTATTTCCTTCTTGATCTTAACCGTTGATTTTCGAAATCCTATGGCCTAAATTTGTTTGTAAAAACATTAAATTAAATGATTAAAATACCCGAAAAAGGGCTAAATAGGAAAGCAATATGTGGGTTGGTTATGGAAATTCCATAATTCACGCTAATGAAGATCTCGACGGTTATTCATCCCTGCAACACGCTCCAGACGTGAAATTCTCCACACTCCCCTCGCTGCAATTGATTTTTTTCGATCATCACTGTTCGCAATTATCGGATATCCGTTAACGCGTCCTCGTCATTAGTATTTTTTTCTCTTGTTTGGGATTGCACCTTCCATCTTCAGCGTGTTTAATTCGGTGCAGATGTATCAGAAAGCTCTTAAGGCTGACCCTACATACAAGCTTGCAGCGGAATGCTTGGCCATTGTTTTAACGGACCTTGGAACCAGCTTAAAGCTTGCTGGTAATACTCAAGAGGGAATTCAAAAGTATTACGAAGCTGTCAAAATTGATCCACACTATGATGTAATTCAACATTTTCCTGACTTCCATGATTAGTTTTCGTTACTTGATTTTTTGTTCTGGTATTTGAATTTTGATGTATCAGTTCATTGCCTGCAGCCTGCTTATTATAACCTCGGTGTCGTCTATTCTGAAATGATGCAATATGACACAACCCTTAATTGCTACGAGAAAGCTGCAATAGAGCGACCTATGTATGTTGAAGCATATTGCAACATGGGCGTTATCTACAAAAATCGTGGGGATCTGGAGTCAGCAATTGCCTATGTATGACACAGCCCTTCCTTTGTTTATGTATGACACAACCCTTCCTTTGTTTATTAAGTTGCGAAAAAGTACGAATAAGATTTGACTAATGGATATATTTGACTATATAATGATCAAAATCTGAACTGCAATGCATACGAATAAGATGTACCGTGATACGATGTTTGGCACATGTTTCTTGTTTCCCCCCAGGGTTTAATAACAGTTTATGTCTGACAACATATGGTATTGAGTAATGGATATATTTGACTATATAATGATCAAAATCTGAACTGCAATGCATATGAATAAGATTTACCATGTTTCGTTGTTTGGCACACGGTTCTTGTTTCCCCCAAGGGTTTAATAATATTAGGGGCTAGGGTATAGTACATACACATTAATTACAAATAGTAAAACAATTCGAATAATGCACCAAATTGTAGCGAGTAATGCATATTATTGACTTTATAATGCAAATTATGTGAACTGCAATGCATACGAATAAAATGTACGGTGATACGATGTTTGGCACACGTTTCTTGTTCCCCCCAGGGTTTAATAAGACTAGGGGCTAGGGTATAGTACGTACATATAGCAACTTCTTGTGTCTTGCAATAGGTCATGTTTTTGTTTTTGTTATTGGAACTTTATATCTGTCATAATGCAATGTTTGGTTTTTATTTAAAGAAGTCAACTTTGTATCAGTTGTGTTCTGATGAATTATTTTGTTTGTTCCCAATTTTTTTTTCTAGGTCATAAAGCAACGTTTTAATAAAATAATGCACTAAAATGTCTATTGCAGAATTGATATCCGATTTTAATATTCCATGGACCCCTGAATTCTGGTGAAATGATTAAATTAAAAAATTCACTTATTGGAATAAATAATGCAGCCCGTTGATATGTCTTATTCAATACAAAATTTTAAATAATGATAATTTCTTGGACAATTTACACAGTCTCAAAATCATTAGCTAATATCCAAACGCACTTATTAAGTTGCGAAAAAGTACAGTTTTAAATTGAAACATCTATCCGAATATCAGTTTACCCATTAACCAAGATCTCATTATAGCCGAACCAAGACTCACTCCAAACCATAATTCTCGTCAACTAGAATAACATCGTCAACTGCATCGTCAATGTCTGATCTTAGCCGCTTCTCTGATATGGAACAAACAAAGTAATACATCAAAACATTATCAATAAATCAGAATACATAATGCTGCTAGCTTTTTACAGATTAATGCATATATCATATGAAATAATGCATAACACAACCTCATAATGCATTAAAAATTACTCATAATGCATTGTCTAAACACAAAAATGCACATGTGTTACACAGAAAATGTATTAAACAATATAAATAATACCACTCATATAATGCACACAATACTACAAAAAAATGCACTATTACAGATTCACAATGCAGTACCCACACAACATAATAAAAAACTTTCATACTAACTGGGCAGCTATTACAACACACCCAATACCCTTACTAATGCATAATTTAGTAAACATAATGCATAAATTATGTTCCATAATGCACAGTCTATACTAAAAAATGCACATATGTACTATTTCCTGAGTTTAGTCACTAAAACACACAACACCCTACATATTGCATAATTTACTGCACATAATGAATACCACTCATATAATGCACAATATACTCCAACAAATGTACTATTACAGATTCTCAATGCAGTACCCACACAAATTAATAAACATATTTCATCCTGACTGAGTAAATATTAGTACACACCCAATACGCTTAGTAATGCATAATTTAGTAAACATAATGCATAAATCATGTTCAATAATGCACATTACAAACTAAAAAAATGCACATATGTACTATTTACTGATTGTAGTCACTAAAACACACAACACCATACATATTGCATACTTTTCTGCAAATAATGACGGTTTCAGTATAGACATAATGCACTAATCAAACCATATAATATATAAAAGTAAGCTTCAATGATTTACGTAAACAATACACGCAATACCCATAAATTGCATCATATACTGCAGGTTATGTCAATACATTTCTACATAATGCATTACATATACAAAATAATGCAAGAATATTGACCAATAATGTAGTACATCCAACGAATACTGCATCAGAACAATGGAAACAATTATGTAACCTTCAGTTTGTGTTGGTTGACTATTGAAGGGTCTGCCTCTCTTCATCATTGATGCTCTGTAATACACACCAACGAAATTAGTTAAATTCCTTCATCCAAATCGACAAAAAACATAGATACAACTCAATAATCAACCAAATCGTCATTACTGGACGAAATCGACATCACACTGAACACAAAATCGACAATTTCCAGAAACATCTACAAAATCCGTATGGTTTCAATTGGAATTATCGAACATATACCAAATACAACTCAGAAATAAACTAAAAAAATTAAATAATGGACAGAACCCTAGATCAAAAGTTTACAATTTCATTTTTTACGGAAAAAATTGACCCAAAATATTAAATAATGGACAGAACCCTAATTTAAATGCCCCAAAACAAGTCAAGGAGTGTAGATTTGGGTAATATTTTACCACCGGTGGACTTTAATCGCCGAAATCTTGGATCGCTGCTGTCAATTCTTCACCCTCGATGAACTGCTAGGGTTTTAGAGAGTGGAGGGAGTGGGGAGAGTGGAATAGGTTGAGAGAGTAATGAATGAGAGAGGTTGAAGAGATGGATACTTTCAAATCGCTGAAAATTCGCGATTGCCAAAAATAGGGCGCTTCGAATTTCTCCCATAAACTATATTACCCCCATAATGCATAAGGTTAGGTTCTATAATGCAACGCGAACTGAGAATTTCAGCATCAATGTGGTCCGTTGATTCATAGGATCTAATGGTTAATATTAAGAAGAGAAAAGGAGCTTAGGTATGAAAAGGAGAATAATGCTCCCCTATATATATAGGGGAGTGTTAAGGTCCTTTTGCTCCCTTAGAGTTAAGTTCCTATATAATGTGAACCATTAGATAAGGATGGACGGACCGGATGAAAACTTGATAAATGATCCCATGTTGCATTATTAGGCCTAATCTGTGCATTATATGGGTAAAATAGTAAAACAGCAGTGAATAAAAAACCGCCCAAAACGGAAGGAGCGGAAATTAAGCGGGATTTTGTTGTGACCTTCCATCTACTCACTTTCTCTCTCACTCCAAACGTCTCACCCTCAATCCATCACTGCAAATCGTCTCCCCAAATTCCCCCCACTTTCCAAACCCTAGCCGCCACTGGAAGCAACCGGAAATTTACAGAGAGCGCCGAATTTCATCCGTTTCACTGTCCAAACCTCACTCACGTAGTGCGCGACCATCTAGTTGAAGGCGACGAAAAGGTAGGGTTGAAAAAGGTTATTTTTCGTCTGAATACCCACCGTTAATTGCCGATATTCACCGCCTACCACACCACCTACTCGTCGATTCACTAATTTTTCCCCAAAAAGTTACTGTTTTCAAACTCACTTTGGTCGCGATTTTCTGTAATCATAATAGCTTTATTTTGGTTAGGGTTCTATCTATTATTGAATGTGTAATTATTTACTGGTATACAATTGTGTATTTGGCGATTATGTAGAGGAAATTTTACATTTTTGTTGATTTTTCGTTCGTCTCACAGAGCTAGTATGACGAAAAGAGGCAGACCTTCAAGAACTCAACCAATCCAGGGTGCAGGTGAGCAATCTATTGCATTTGCATTTAGAATTCCTGTAGTAGTTGTACATTATTGTAAGCAGTGGCGTGCATTATGTTTTTTGGTTAAGCTAGACCAGTCGGTTTAATCAAGTATTATTCCTTTGTGCAATATTTGACTGCTTGTGTACATGGGTAAATGGGTTTCGTGTAATATTCCTTTTTGTATTATTTGATTGATTGTGTACATTATGTATCAAGTTTTATACATTATTTATCAAGTATTATGCATTATTTGACTGCTTGTGTACATGGGTAAATGGGTTTCGTGTAATATTCCTTTGTGCATTATTTGATTGATTGTGTACATTATGTATCTAGTATTATATATTATTTATCAAGTATTATGCATTATTTGACTGCTTGTGTACATGAACCCAACGGGTGAATGTAATATTCCTTTGTGCATTATTTGATTGCTTGTGTACATTATGTATCAAGTATTATACATTATTTAATATAAATGCGACACAATATTGATACATTCCATTATAATCATGTTCTGATGTTGTATGTTGGACAGCAGCGAAGCAGTCTAGATTGGACATCGGCTGTAACGACCCGCTAAACCAATATTATTAGAAACAATATTATTAGCCTGATTATCTATATAAGTGGCTTTTATGCGATTAAATCCGATCTACGTTAGATTGTCGTTGTTCGTTTGACGATAGGGAAGTGAAAAAAAAATAATTAAGACCCCAAAATTTATTTATTTTAATGTCCGATACATCCAACAAAAGTCCAACAAAATATAATTTATACATTGTATATTTTAAGAAAGCGGGTACTTCAACGCGGACGGCCACGAACTTGAACCGATTATACCTACACCAAATTAAATAAACAAGTAAACAAATATTCAAATAATTATTTTTTTTAATAAACAAATAACATATTAAAAAGAGAGAGGGCCGATCTTTTCGGACACAGCATTAAATGCTGCGTTAATGGTTTGCAGAGAAATCATATCCTCTGACACATATGGATAACATCCCTCTGACAAAGAATATTTTAATGATACATGTCCCACTTGCCATCTTTTTCTGTATATGTACAAATCATTTTTTCAGTCAAACACATCACCATTAGACATCCTAAATTCTCTATACACACTAACACCACATCAGATAGAGGAGTCCGAGTAGAGAGATTTGCACACAAGTCATGCACTACAATCTAACAATACTTTATTTCCACATCAAAAGGTAAAGCTCAAACCCTTCTTTTCCTTCAAATATGTAAGAGCATGCATATATAAATATGGTTGGAAGTAGAATCTGGCACATCAAGTTCAACAGCGTATTTCAATTTTAAATCTTCATATAACAAGGCATATACCACTCCAAATTCACCAAAATTTAGTAAATCAAAATAAAATAGAATCCTACTGCCTTAACAACTAGAAGGAAGGAGAAAAACTTACCTCTATGAATCTGCCGGATTTCTGCAGCGAGCTCGGCAGCCCGGAGACGACGTAGGCAGCCTCACACCTCTATGACTTTCAATAAAATCTTGACAAATCTATAAAGTTAAAACACAAAACAAATAAATGAAAGATTAAATCTTTTTAGAAGATAAAAAAAAAGAGAGAGAGAAGAAGAAGAGAAGGAAATTTAAGTATTCACCTTCCGGGAGTTCGGCGAGGAGGCGGCGGCCGGGGCTGGAGTGACGCCGGGAAGCTGCTCCGGCTGTGCGAGACGTGGAGGAGGCCGAAGCCGCCACCTGTGCATGCACAGTGGCGGAGGCGGCGGCGGCTGATCTGAACGGGAGGAGATCTAGAGGTGGCGGCGGCGTCTGTGTTGCGCACGGTGGTGACGGTGCGTCGTCGGGCTCGCTGCGGTGGTGGTGGTGGAGTGGTCTCTGAGAGAGAGATAGGAGAGGGAGAGAGAGGGAAATCGACACAGAGAGAGAAGAGAGAAGAAAGAAGGTGAGAAGGGAGAAAGAGGGGAGGAGGAAGGAGGACCACCGCCGGAGGTGGCGGTGGCGCGACGGCGGCACCGGAGGGAGGCTGGGGGCGGCGGCGATGTGAGAGAGAGAGAGGGAGGCTGCTGTGTTCTTTTAGGGATTTCAATTATGAAGAATGTGATTTGGGGAAGGGAAAGTCACGTATAAGAGGCAGTGTAATTTGGGCTTCTCACAAATTAATTAGTTGGGCCTAGAGGTTATAAGTTGGGCCAAATTAATTATCTTTGGGTTAGTTCTTCTTTAACTTGGGCTAATGAATTAAATGGTTTTGGGCCATGAATATAATTAGCAATAGGCTATGCAAAATAAATCTGAGCCCAATCCCCTTCAAATTAATTTAGGGCTGCAATACATAGTGAGTGTGAGGCCCATTTTCGAATTTATTTAATTTCTGGGCTTAATAAATTAATTGGATGATCTATTTAAGTTGGGCTCCCCTTAAATTGTTTTGGTGCTTTAAAATATTAATTTGAGTGATAAGGTGGAGAATTTGGGTTTTGTAAATAAATCATTGGGTTGATAATTGAATTAATTGTGGGGACTTGTTTATTTAATTTTAGAATATTTTTCCAAGGCCGAAATAAATATATATTCTCGGTGGGAAATTATTACGATAAGTTAATCATGGGATTGAATAAATTTTTAGGAGTTATTTAATTAATTTCGAAATAATTTTGAAATGTGAATAATTTATCCCAAGCCCGGAAAACATATAATTTTTCTTAGCAAAGGGGAAATAGTTGCGATAATTCAATTATGCGCTTAAATAAATTTTGGGATTTTTGTTCGATATTATGATGGAAAATACGAGGAGCTAACGGAGGAATTATGAGCGTAAGCGGCCGACCGGCATCGCCCCGCGACGCCTCGGGCGGCCGCTAAGGAAATGGAAAGAAAGAGGGAAACGACGTTCTCAAGTCACAGAAATAATTAAGTTTAATAAAGAAGTGCTATTAATTAAATTTTCCAATTTAATTAATATACAAGTTTCTAAAATTTTCTAACGGTGAACAAATGATAAAAGAAATAAAGTAGGGGCATGCATTTCTATAAGTATGTGAATTTCTATTAAGTACGTTGTTTGTTTTCAAAAAGCTATCTCCGTGAGTTAAGGGTGGAGTCGGAACGAAAGATTCAAATGAAGGAGTTTTAAGCGAACGAGGTGAGCTTTCTTATACTAAAATACAAATCGTATTTTATGAAAACACGAATACATGTTCGTGATCTTTAAAGATGTTGTCATGCCATAAATGTTTTGTGTATGATGCCTATCTGTTTGGCTAAGGCCAAGTGAATTATGAACGATGGTATAAGTCGAATTCGGGTCCCAGTGAGGGTGGTGTCCCCGCTCGGACTAGTGTACACAAGCTACCTCTGACATGTTGGGCAGAGCAGGTGACCGTGGAAGGTGGCCACCTTCCCGGCACAAGAATACCTCTGACATGATGGGCAGAGAAGGTGACCGTGCGAGAACACCATCTCGACGGCATAATGTGATCAGATATGGCTAAGTACCGAAAAAAGGGTTGCAACCCAATGTGATATTTTTAGTAAGCTCGGGTCTTTTCAACAACTCCCCGAGTGTTACTGTGATGATGGCTTGATAATATTTTCAAATGTATATGTGTAATTTTTGGCAATGTGTTCACTGAGTACTTTTGTACTCAACCCTGTATATATTTCTAAATGTGCAGGTTGAGCAGCGAAGTGGTGGAGGAAGTGCTATTGAGACAAGACAATTTATTCAGTCAGATTTTGACTCTCGGAGGTTCATGTCTTCACACATGGAACCGCGTTCATTTGCTTCCGTTGTGCATCTTAAAAGACTCAAGTCTATTTTGTTCAAAACTCTGATTTTATTTCGAGTTATTCCCATTTGTTTCGAGCTATGGTCGAATTGTGTTTTCCCCTTTCTTCCCCGCTTCTTTAATCCTCCCCTAGTCGCGATCAACCGTGTTTTCTATCCTTAGAAAATGCGGTCGTGACAGAGTGGTATCAGAGCATTCTTCCTAGTTCTGAACCCGAGAGTCTTCTTTGAAAATCTTTGGTCTAGCCTTGTTCCACTAGACTGTCTAATCGATGAAAATGCTCTTAGCACTCCCACCAATCGCACTCAACGAGGAAAAAGGTAACTTGTTCTTTTTCAAAAGAAAGTCAAGATGTTTAAAAGTTTGAAATGGAGAAATAACTCATGCAGTTAATTTGAGTGAACAGATGAAAATACTGAGTTTAAAGAAAGATTTGATGTTTCTTGATTTGGTACCGTGCTTAAAGAAAGAGTTAGTATGTCTTTTCTTGGCTAAAGACTGCGAATGTATGAATAAAAGAAGTAACTTTCCTAAATGGAAAAAGGTACTGAAATATGAAAATATAAAGTATACGAGTCTGGTACTAATTGTTGAAATGATGTCTCCTTTTGAGTTTGTGAAATGATACCTCTTTTTGAGTTAGTCATTGAATCATGTTGCTAGAATGGGGAAATCGAAATTTCCAAAGAACATAGAATACTTAGTTATGCATTCCTTTTAGAACACAATATGAACTCGAACTTAGAAGTACAGTATGAACATTTCTCGCTTTCCCGAGCGACGAAAAGAAAGTACGTAATAAGAAAGAAACTTTGTCACGAGAAAAGCAATCCAGCATAGAACAAAACAAAACGATGTTTCTCGAAAGATGGTAGGGACTAAAGGCCATTTTCTAAGTCCAATGACATGAATAATCTGGGTTAGCCATTGTCTTTCTTGACAATCCAATCACTCTCAAGGATCGTACCTTTGATCCAACTAAGCGACGTACACATACATAGCAAGAGAATATGATTACAATGTAAACAAAGAACCTAGCTTTACAATATAAGTAAACAGAAATGACGTGTTACGAGGATGAGCGTTACGACGAGCCGGGATTACCAAAGAGTCATAATCCTCACATATGGTCATCTGACGTGATCGTAAGGTGCAAGTAGCTTGTGACCAAAGTTTTCCATAACTCATTTACCATCTATAAAGAGTTAAACAAGGGAATACCACCATTGTAATTAACCAAAAAGATTCATCAACAACGCTCACTTGGATTCCCATGAATTTCATTTTCTCGCCTCCCTCTTGATCAAAATACTTTTGTTGAATTAAGAACTTAAATGACTCCTTTTGCAGGGTAATATGCCATTATTTTTCCCTCTTCTATGTCAAGGTTGTGAATCACTTTCAGTTTTGAGCTTGCTCCCTCGTGTTTTCAGTTTCTACTCGTTCTCTGAAGAAGCAATATTTTGACTCACTGATTTCCTGCCACCAAACTCCTATGCTAGAAGTTGATTTAGTTATGGTCTTCAGAATGGTCACGCTTCTTAAGCAATTGTATCTTCAATGATACTATGTTCTTTAAAAATCGTTAGTAGACCTTTTGTGATTTCAAAAGTGCTTGTTGACAAGCTCTTTAATTTATAAAGAACAATCCCCTCTTCTTAATTCCACTATGATTATTCCATCAAGCTGTGAGATCTTCAGCAACTCCAGGTCTAAAGCAAATTACTCTCTCCCTGAACTAGTTTGCTCTTATTGTCTTCTCTACTAGTTAATTTCCGTGATTTGGTTATAAACTGTGAATTCGTTAACATGATATAGTATCACGATATTGTTGACCCAAAAGGGTAGCTGTTTGTTATTCTTCTTTCTCAAATCCAATTGAGCCCAGTCATTTTCAGTCTTACCATATTGGAGCAGCCATCTGGTGAGACCTTAAATTTTTTTTTAATTTGACCTTTTGTGTTTTCAGACATACTTATTGACAAGCTCTTTCTTTTATATGAGTACTCTCATCTTCTAAATTCAATTATGACTATTATCTCTTGATTTGAGCTTTTCTGCAGCTCCATATTTAAAGATGGCATATTGCTTCTCCCTTGGCTAGTTTCCTCTTGTTGCCCTCTTTATTAGTTAGTTTCTCTGAATTGCTTATAAACTCTAAAATTTCGTTGATATGATCTTCTATCACAGTGTTGTCGAGCAAATTGCAATTGTTTGTTTTTCCTATTCTTTTCAAATCCATTTGTAAACCACCATCTCAGGTCTTCCTGTTATCATCTGGAGATACTGGAAACTTTTCTACTTCACTGTTCATTTTGATTATTTTATTGGCAACCTATTATTGGTATCTGCATTCTATTCATTATACCCCCCAATTTTGCAATTTATTCCATCTGACAAGCTATTCCTACAATAAAATTTTCAAACTCTATGGGTATAGCTCAAGGCCTTTGAAGTTATATCTTTTTCTTTTCTGGGAGTGAGCATAATGAGTCCAATTGAGCCTAGTCTTTGCACTTCCTGAAAATCTTTGTTGCAAGCTACTGATGAATGTTTGCGGTGAACCAAACCCTCACGTAATTGAAATAATTATAATCGTTTTATTTTCATGACTACTTTGGAGCCTACACAAAGCAAGAACGATACGAATATTTCTCTTGGAATCCCAAATTCAGTTCCTATCAAAGTTAAAACGGTTAGATCAACTCCATATTTCCTCGCGTGAGACCCTCATGGGAGGCAAGACATTGACCACTGCAGAAAACGCAAAAAAAAAAAAACTAAATAATCTGAAGTTGACATCCATAAAAATAATGAGTCGACCAAATGTGTCAAGACTAAAACGACAAGTCGAAGGTACGTGTTCGACCCAAAACATGTGATTCGCCACGAAGAAAATCGCCCTAGAGCCTAACCTGAGTTACGAAGAAATGCCGGTAGAAATACTAGACCGAAAGGTGCAGCAAGTTCGGAACAAGTCAATTACTACATTGAAGGTTTTGTGGAAAAACCACGGACAGGAAGAAGCTATATGAGAGCTAGAAGAGAAAATGAAGAAGAAATATCCTGAACTTTTTGCCTAAATACTTTCTAAATTTCGGGACGAAATTTCTTTTAAGAGGGGTAGAATGTAACGACCCGCTAAACCAATATTATTAGAAACAATATTATTAGCCTGATTATCTATATAAGTGGCTTTTATGCGATTAAATCTGATATACGTTAGATTGTCGTTGTTCGTTTGACGATAGGGAAGTGAAAAAAAAATAATTAAGACCCCAAAATTTATTTATTTTAATGTCCGATACATCCAACAAAAGTCCAACAAAATATAATTTATACATTGTATGTTTTAAGAAAGCGGGTACTTCAACGCGGACGGCCACGAACTTGAACCGATTATACCTACACCAAATTAAATAAACAAGTAAACAAATATTCAAATAATTATTTTTTTTAATAAACAAATAACATATTAAAAAGAGAGAGGGCCGATCTTTTCGGACACAGCATTAAATGCTGCGTTAATGGTTTGCAGAGAAATCATATCCTCTGACACATATGGATAACATCCCTCTGACAAAGAATATTTTAATGATACATGTCCCACTTGCCATCTTTTTCTATATATGTACAAATCATTTTTTCCAGTCACACACATCACCATTAGACATCCTAAATTCTCTATACACACTAACACCACATCGGATAGAGGAGTCCGAGTAGAGAGATTTGCACACAAGTCATGCACTACAATCTAACAATACTTTATTTCCACATCAAAAGGTAAATCACAAACCCTTCTTTTCCTTCAAATATGTAAGAGCATGCATATATAAATATGGTTGGAAGTAGAATCTGGCACATCAAGTTAAACAGCATATTTCAATTTTAAATCTTCATATAACAAGGCATATACCACTCCAAATTCACCAAAATTTAGTAAATCAAAATAAAATAGAATCCTACTGCCTTAACAACTAGAAAGAAGGAGAAAAACTTACCTCTATGAATCTGCCGGATTTCGGCAGCGAGCTCGGCAGCCCGGAGACGACGTAGGCAGCCTCACACCTCTATGACTTTCAATAAAATCTTGACAAATCTATAAAGTTAAAACACAAAACAAATAAATGAAAGATTAAATCTTTTTAGAAGATAAAAAAAAGAGAGAGAGAAGAAGAAGAGAAGGAAATTTAAGTATTTACCTTCCGGGAGTTCGGCGAGGAGGCGGCGGCCGGGGCTGGAGTGACGCCGGGAAGCTGCTCCGGCTGTGCGAGACGTGGAGGAGGCCGAAGCCGCCACCTGTGCATGCACAGTGGCGGAGGCGGCGGCGGCTGATCTGAACGGGAGGAGATCTAGAGGTGGCGGCGGCGTCTGTGTTGCGCACGGTGGTGACGGTGCGTCGTCGGGCTCGCTGCGGTGGTGGTGGTGGAGTGGTCTCTGAGAGAGAGATAGGAGAGGGAGAGAGAGGGAAATCGACACAGAGAGAGAAGAGAGAAGAAAGAAGGTGAGAAGGGAGAAAGAGGGGAGGAGGAAGGAGGACCACCGCCGGAGGTGGCGGTGGCGCGACGGCGGCACCGGAGGGAGGCTGGCGGCGGCGGCGATGTGAGAGAGAGAGGGAGGCTGCTGTGTTCTTTTAGGGATTTCAATTATGAAGAATGTGATTTGGGGAAGGGAAAGTCACGTATAAGAGGCAGTGTAATTTGGGCTTCTCACAAATTAATTAGTTGGGCCTAGAGGTTATAAGTTGGGCCAAATTAATTATCTTTGGGTTAGTTCTTCTTTAACTTGGGCTAATGAATTAAATGGTTTTGGGCCATGAATATAATTAGCAATAGGCTATGCAAAATAAATCCGAGCTCAATCCCCTTCAAATTAATTTAGGGCTGCAATACATAGTGAGTGTGAGGCCCATTTTCGAATTTATTTAATTTCTGGGCTTAATAAATTAATTGGATGATCTATTTAAGTTGGGCTCCCCTTAAATTGTTTTGGTGCTTTAAAATATTAATTTGAGTGATAAGGTGGAGAATTTGGGTTTTGTAAATAAATCATTGGGTTGATAATTGAATTAATTGTGGGGACTTGTTTATTTAATTTTAGAATATTTTTCCAAGGCCGAAATAAATATATATTCTCGGTGGGAAATTATTACGATAAGTTAATCATGGGATTGAATAAATTTTTAGGAGTTATTTAATTAATTTCGAAATAATTTTGAAATGTGAATAATTTATCCCAAGCCCGGAAAACATATAATTTTTCTTAGCAAAGGGGAAATAGTTGCGATAATTCAATTATGCGCTTAAATAAATTTTGGGATTTTTGTTCGATATTATGATGGAAAATACGAGGAGCTAACGGAGGAATTATGAGCGTAAGCGGCCGACCGGCATCGCCCCGCGACGCCTCGGGCGGCCGCTAAGGAAATGGAAAGAAAGAGGGAAACGACGTTCTCAAGTCACAGAAATAATTAAGTTTAATAAAGAAGTGCTATTAATTAAATTTTCTAATTTAATTAATATACAAGTTTCTAAAATTTTCTAACGGTGAACAAATGATAAAAGAAATAAAGTAGGGGCATGCATTTCTATAAGTATGTGAATTTCTATTAAGTACGTTGTTTGTTTTCAAAAAGCTATCTCCGTGAGTTAAGGGTGGAGTCGGAACGAAAGATTCAAATGAAGGAGTTTTAAGCGAACGAGGTGAGCTTTCTTATACTAAAATACAAATCGTATTTTATGAAAACACGAATACATGTTCGTGATCTTTAAAGATGTTGTCATGCCATAAATGTTTTGTGTATGATGCCTATCTGTTTGGCTAAGGCCAAGTGAATTATGAACGATGGTATAAGTCGAATTCGGGTCCCAGTGAGGGTGATGTCCCCGCTCGGACTAGTGTACACAAGCTACCTCTGACATGTTGGGCAGAGCAGGTGACCGTGGAAGGTGGCCACAAGAATACCTCTGACATGATGGGCAGAGAAGGTGACCGTGCGAGAACACCATCTCGACGGCATAATGTGATCAGATATGGCTAAGTACCGAAAAAAGGGTTGCAACCCAATGTGATATTTTTAGTAAGCTCGGGTCTTTTCAACAACACCCCGAGTGTTACTGTGATGATGACTTGACAATATTTTCAAATGTATATGTGCAATTATTGACAATGTGTTCACTGAGTACTTTTGTACTCAACCCTGTATATATTTCTAAATATGCAGGTTGAGCAGGGAAGTGGTGGAGGAAGTGCTATTGAGACAAGACATTTAATTCAGTCAGATTTTGACTCTCGGATGTTCATGTCTTCACACATGGAACCGCGTTCATTTGCTTCCGTTGTGCATCTTAAAAGACTCAAGTCTATTTTGTTCAAAACTCTGATTTTATTTCGAGTTATTCCCATTTGTTTCGAGCTATGGTCGAATTATGTTTTCCCCTTTCTTCCCCGCTTCTTTAATCCTCCCCTAGTCGCGATCAACCGTGTTTTCTATCCTTAGAAAATGCGGTCGTGACATCGGCGAAGCGGTCGATGATGTTATTCCCATTGCGATTGCAGATAAATTCGGGGAGAGATTGGCCTAGCAAAGGGCCGAGACAAGTATCGCTCATGAAGAGGTTGAGCAGAGGAAGAAAAAAAGGCTCAGCAAACAATATGTAGTGTGATTCTTGCAAACAAAATCATTTTTGGGTATTAGTGTATGATGACATTAACTCAAAATATATAATTGATGTATATTACCGAATAATGAAATGTCACTCCATAATAATGGCAAATAGGAAGACAATAAAGTAGAACAAGTTAACTATATTTTAATAATAATGTACAACAAACTGAATAAAATGGATGCAATAAACCGAATAATGAACGTAATGTGCTTATTAATTAACTGTACTAGAATATTAATGTACAGTACATTAAGTGCTTGTGAATAATAATGTACAACTGTAACATCCCAAAATTTTGCGACTTTTATTTTAATATGTCGATTGGAAATTTCATTTATGGAATTAAATTGTTGCTACGGGATTGAGTTTGATTATGTGGAATAAATTGTCATGGATGTTTTGGAATGAAGTGCTTTATATTTTTTTATGTGGGGGATCAATTTAAATAAAATCATGCATTTAGTTCTAGCCAAGTAAAGTGGCTATTGTCGGCCACTCCCATTTATTGGAAATTTTATTCTTTCTTGGATTTGATTAATTGTTTTGGGATATTCATCCAAATCAAATTATCCCTAAATTGTGCGACATGAAATTCGAACTCTAACCTATCGTTTTTGTGAGTTTCGAATATTCTCTATTTTAATTAGGAGGATGGATTAGTTCTTTTGATTTAATTGGTACCTTGTTAATTTTCTTAGTTATTTTAAATCCAATTAAATCTTGCACATTTTATTCCCTCACCCCAAATTAAGTTAAGAGTTGAATTATTTCCTTGTGGCTAATTAAGCCAATGTTCGCCCCCCCCCCCCCTATTTGTAGAGGATAAAATATTTGTTTCCTATTTTGTGGAATTTCTTTTATTCAAATAAATACCCTATTTAATGCCTATGTCTAATTAATTGGGGATGTGAATATTTTCCTTCTATTGTGTCTCCATCCCACACGTTTTTTTGGCTTAATTTCCTTGTGGAAATTTATTTAATTGTTGCCTATTTTATGAGAGTCTTTTCCTATAAAGAAATTACCAAATTTAAATCCCATTCTATTTAATTGAGGATTTAAATAATTTTCTTGTGCACATCATCAAAATTTTTGCCCTCCCTCATTATTTTCCTACTTGGATATTTAATTTATTTTGTTCCCTTGTTTATGTAATATTCATTGGTTTATTTCCTAAATTGTGGATTTATTTCTCTCCAAGTAAATACCAAATAATTCTATGTTAATTCCCAGCCATAATTTTCAAAAATTAGTCTTCTTTAATTGTGGGATTTTAATTATAGGCCTCTATTTTATTCCCCCACAATTAATTAAATTTTGGATTTAACCTAGAACTATAAAATCACCTAAACTAAACCCTAGCCCCCATTTTTCTTCCTACCCTAGCCGTCCACCCCCTCTCTCCCTCTCTCACACGCCTCTCCTCTCCCTCTCCATATTCTCTCCAAAAATCCACCATTCATCCTTGTTCTTGCATCCGTTGGAATTGATTTTCAAGAGTATCCGACGAATACATCAATTCTTGTTTCTACCGATTCGTTTTTATCAAGAAAGGTATATTTGATTCATTCTCCCTCTTTCTTTTCATTTAATCATTGTTCTTGAACCCTACATGCATATAGTGAGTGTAGGAATCATAGATCTCAAAGTTTTATTGGTGGGAATTTGTGTTTGCATGAGAACTTGGATGAATATGCGATTTTGAATGAGTTTATGTGGAGTTTGTTTTGAATCCTTGGTGAATAATGTGAGTTTATGTGAGAGCATGATAGTGATAAACTTTTAAGCATGATTGTGTGTTATAAGCATGGAAAAAATTGTGTTTGGATGATTGAGGAAGAAACCTATTTTCGAAATTCTTAAGCCTGAAATCTGTGATGTTCGGACAGTGGATTCCGACTTGTGTTTGACCAACCAAACGATTGAATTTTGACACGAAATTTTAACTGAGTAAAGTTAAGGTGTTTTCTGTGTTGTGTGTGAATTTCAGCCCTTGTTGATGAAAGATTAATTTTTAATAAATATTTGAAGTTGACTGCGCAAATCTGCCAGAAACTTGTATTCACTCCAGAAAGTTTCGTTTTCTATTTGACCGACCAAATGGCCTCCTTTTTGATGTGAATTTTGTACTAGATGAAATTTGAAGTGTCTTCTGAGTTTTGTGAAAATTTCAGCCTCATTGGACATCGGATGAAGTTTTGGTAAATTTTTCAATGGAACTGCACAATGCTGCCAGAATTTTTGTGTTCCTACCAGAGAGTTACATTATTGTTTTGACTGACCAAATGACGTGATTTTGGTGTGGAATTTTAACTGGATGAACTTGAATGTGTCTTCTGTGTTGTGTCCAATCTTAGTCTCATATGAGGTCGTATGGAGTTTTGGTGATTTTTACAAACCAACCGCGCAGTTCTGCCAGATTTGTTGTTATGTGGAAATATCACTTGTTGCCAAGTTTGAGTGAATTATATGATGCATGTATGATTTAGGAATGTATCCTATGACGTGATTATGTGTGACATGTTGAGAAATATTATGACATGTTCTCCTTATGTTGATGAATGTTTGGGATGGGTAAATTTAAGAGAATGATAAAAGGAACGATAGGACATGCATGATAATGTGAATTGATGGGAGGCTGATTTGTATTGTGGTTTGGCAAGGGTTATTGTGAGTACGTGAGGAAAAGGAACGAGGGTTGCCTTAAGTGGATATTGAATTGTTTAAGCAAACGAGGTGGGCTTTCTTTTTCAAATCTCTTTATTTTCCAAAAATACGATGTGGTGTTATAAGGGTGGTATAATTTGTTATGCCATGCCATGTTATTTTATTTGTGAGATTGTTGTCTGATGCCTAGTTCGTCTGAGCTTGCTCCGTTAGGCTATATGGTTGTGTTGTGAAACGAATTCGGGTCTAAGTAGGGCCGCAAACCCTATCAGGCTGTGTACACTAGTGGGATCGTGAGCCGTCCTTGCTAGTCGGCCGGTCTCGTGGGCGAATAGTGTGGCCACACTTTCGTCGCAACTGTGATATGATGATTGTGATTGATGGATTGATGAGAAAAGTGGGGAGATAAATTGTCTGGCCAGACTTTGAAAAATTTTTGTGTTCTCGTGATATTTCTTACTACATATAAAACTCGAGATCACTGGTATGGATGACATAACTATATTAAAATGTTTTCGGCATGAGCCCATTGAGTACAAGAAGTACTCAGCCCTGCATATTCTTTTTCTTTATGTGCAGGTTGAGATGGATGTTGCGGAGGATGTTGAGTTGGCCCAAGAACTTAGGATGCGTTGTGTCTTCATAATATAGGCGTTATCCTCGACTCCCTTTAAACCTTAGTTCCGCTGCTATATTTTTTAAACCATGCCTCAAGACTTTATTCCATTTCGTACTGTGTTTGAGAATGTTTAATTGTGTTAGGCTTTAATCTGATGTTTACCTTGATTCTCTAAAATGGTTTCTCGTGAACTAAACCAAATGTTATCTTTTGGAAGTTAATTGTTTTTTTTAATTTTCTCCGCTGCTTATTTTGAAAAAACCTTTTGTCTTAAGTCGTTGCTAATTAATAATAAATTTATAACATTAAGTTCGTTAAACTAAAATTTGTTGTCTAAGCTTTTAACGAACCAAAAATATTATTCCTTTAAGCTAATTAAGCTTTCATAAACTGTTATCCTAGTAAGTTGTCGTTTTTGTTGTCCCTTGGTCACGATCGCCTCGTTTGTAGTACCCCTAGTATGGGCGGTTGTGACAACAACTTCATGAATAATAATGTACATTAACAGTTTCATAATGCAATGTATAATTTACAGAATGTGTCTAATAATGAACTGTACTCGAAAAATTGTGAACAGTAAGTAAGTGCTAGTAACCAATAATGTACAACTTTAGTAATAATAATGTACGTTAACAGATTAATAAAGCATAAATATTATGTAGAAAATGTTGACAGTGGTAATACTAATAAGACTAAGACAACGAATTGATTCATAAGACTAAACCGAAAAAAATCCAATAATGTTGTGAGGTGCAAAATACATCAACTTGTACTCTTGCCCTTCCGTAGCTCATTCCTTATTTGCGCGTATCAAAACCAACAGAGCGGCGCATATATATCGTAAAACGCGAAAGCGAAAGCTAGTGTTGGAATTTCTGATCGAAGACTGGCTTCAATTCTGGAGAACATTAAGGTACAACCACCACTGTTTATGAGTTAAAACTACTCCCTAGCTGAGATGATATCTAAACCATAGATGAATGACTGAAACACGTGAACATTGACGACGGTTTTGTTACTTACAACATACTACAACCTAGCCCCAAGGATTTGCTAAACCCTTGGGGAATACACAAAACGTGCGCCGAAACAATCAAAACATGGCCAATGACAAAAAAAAGGCTCAGCAAACATATACATTACAGATCATAAATCATCCATTACTGAGTAAAAAAGCATTACAATGTAATATATGTCCATTATGTTTATGAGTTAAAACTACTCCCTAGCGAGATAATATCTAAACCCTAGATGAATGACTGAAAACTCGTGAACATTGACGACGGTTTTGTTACTTACAACATACTAAAACTAGCCCCAAGGATTACTAAACCGTTGGGGAATACCGAAACTGGGCCGAACAATCAAATCGCTGGCCAATCACAAAAAAAAAGCTCAGTAAACATATACATTACAGATCATAACCATCCATTATTTGAGTCCCCAAAAAAACATTACAACGTAACATATATGTCCATTCATGTTTATGAATTAAACTACTCCCTAGCCAGAGATATCTTCAACCTAGATGAATGATTTGAACCTCGTGAACATGACGACGGTTTGTTACTTACAACCATACTACAACCTGAGCCTCAAGGAATTGTTTAAACCCTTGGGCAATACATGAATGGTGCGCCAAAATAATAAAAAACTGTCAATCTCATATTACTCATGAATTTGTTGTAACACAACAAAACAATACATGTTGGCATATACTACAACGATCGATTACTCCAACAAATCGAAATTTTCAGTTAACAACTCGGATTAATAATCAATGAAGGCAAAAAATTGATTACCTTCTTCCATTGTTCAGTAAATACGAAAGCAATGACCGAGACCTCCCACCAATCGGTATATTTAGTGAACGAAATATACCTGGTCTTCTTCGATTTAGAAAAACAGACAAACCTGTCTTCCTCAATGGAGAAGAGACGTTGAAAGTTTAGGGAGAGAAGACGGATTGCAGCTTGAAGTCGTGGAGAATAACCGCTGAGATCTTTGATAGAGATAATCAAGGAAGTTACCATAACAAACTAATTTGTGTATCCCAATTTTGACCTTTTTGAATTTTTTAATTATTTAAATTAAATTCAAGAGGCATTATATTCGGTCATCAGATCTTGAAAATGAGGGCCGAGATTCAGTTGGATAATACAACAAAAATAGAAAAATGATATGAATCATCCTTTATATATATATATATATGAAAATGATCAATACAAAAATTGATTTCATTACAAAATCCAGACCAAATCCTGACCATGAGATTTGACAATCTAATGGTCAATAATTAAATAAAAACACGGAGGGTCATTATAAAGTAGTTTAAGTCATATTATAAAATTCGGGTTTGGGTCATGTTAAGATCATTTTATGTCATCATTACTATAATGACGTAAAAATAAGCTTATGATGACTTAAAAATGACCTTTGTTAGCTTAGTTCTGTATTTTTGTATTAAGAATGACTTGCATAGATCAAAACCATATATATATATATATATATATATAGTTTCTCGTTAGTTTTGCAATTAGAATTAAGGCATTGCAATTAATTCAATAGTCGAGAAATTGGTCTATATTAATAAATTTCATATTTAAGAATGAGTTTTAAGAGCCATTTAAGAGCCAAGAAAGTGTTTATATTAATATATTTTCATATTTAAGAATGGGTTTTAATACACATTTAAGAGTCAAGAAAATGTTTATTATGTTTTCCCACCACTACAAAAAACTTTCTACTCCCTCGTTCCCTAAAAAGTATGAATATTCTTATTTTAAAACTTTTTTACTCTCTAATGAATTGGGACTAATTATCCACAAACAATTTTTCAAAAACTTTTTCTATTTTTGTGTCTCTTATCTTACCAATAATACATTAAAACTCGTGCCAAACCAAATGTTCATACTTTTCAAATGACGGAGGTAGTATATTTTGGGAACATAAAACTTGAGGTTTAGGGTTTAGGATGCAAAAGAAACGTCCTTAAGTTGGTCAAATTATTTTAATTTTTTGCTTTTAGGACGTTTTTATTTGTGTCCAATTTTAGTTGAAACACTAATAACAAGGACACTTTTATAAAACTTTGATGGTTAGGATAGGACTCACAAAGCGTTTTAATAAGCACTTAAAAATGTCTTTCGTAAAAATAACAGTAAAATGTATGAACACGGGGCGTGGTCCTCTGCCGGAGGTATACAGCCTAACAAAGGGGCTATTATTGGTACCCCGTATAAATCCGTGAGTAATATGATGAATTAATTTCAACCACAGATTATGGTTTATGTTCCCAGTGATGGCATTTAGTGAGTTTCTATACTGACATGTTGGGCAGAGCAGGTGACCGTGGAAGGTGGCCACCTTCCCGGCACAAGAATACCTCTGACATGATGGGCAGAGAAGGTGACCGTGCGAGAACACCATCTCGACGGGCATAATGTGATCAGATATGGCTAAGTACCGAAAAAGGGTTGCAACCCAATGTGATATTTTTAGTAAGCTCGGGTCTTTTCAACAACTCCCCGAGTGTTACTGTGATGATGGCTTGATAATATTTTCAAATGTATATGTGTAATTTTTGGCAATGTGTTCACTGAGTACTTTTTGTACTCAACCCTGTATATATTTCTAAATGTGCAGGTTGAGCAGCGAAGTGGTGGAGGAAGTGCTATTGAGACAAGACAATTTATTCAGTCAGATTTTGACTCTCGGAGGTTCATGTCTTCACACATGGAACCGCGTTCATTTGCTTCCGTTGTGCATCTTAAAAGACTCAAGTCTATTTTGTTCAAAACTCTGATTTATTTCGAGTTATTCCCATTTGTTTCGAGCTATGGTCGAATTGTGTTTTCCCCTTTCTTCCCCGCTTCTTTAATCCTCCCCTAGTCGCGATCAACCGTGTTTCTATCCTTAGAAAATGCGGTCGTGACAGAGTGGTATCAGAGCATTCTTCCTAGTTCTGAACCGAGAGTCTTCTTTGAAAATCTTTGGTCTAGCCTTGTTCCACTAGACTGTCTAATCGATGAAAATGCTCTTAGCACTCCCACCAATCGCACTCAACGAGGAAAAAGGTAACTTGTTCTTTTTCAAAAGAAAGTCAAGATGTTTAAAAGTTTGAAATGGAGAAATAACTCATGCAGTTAATTTGAGTGAACAGATGAAAATACTGAGTTTAAAGAAAGATTTGATGTTTCTTGATTGGGTAACGTGCTTAAAGAAAGAGTTAGTATGTCTTTTCTTGGCTAAAGACTGCGAATGTATGAATAAAGAAGTAACTTTCCTAAATGGAAAAAGGTACTGAAATAGGAAAGATATAAAGTATACGAGTCTGGTACTAATTGTTGAAATGATGTCTCCTTTTGAGTTTGTGAAATGATACCTCCTCTTTTTGAGTTAGTCATTGAATCATGTTGCTAGAATGGGGAAATCGAAATTTCCAAAGAACATAGAATACTTAGTTATGCATTCCTTTTAGAACACAATATGAACTCGAACTTAGAAGTACAGTATGAACATTTCTCGCTTTCCCGAGGCGCGAAAGAAAGTACGTAATAAGAAAGAAACTTTGTCACGAGAAAAGCAATCCAGCATAGAACAAAACAAAACGATGTTTCTCGAAAGATGGTAGGGACTAAGGCCATTTTCTAAGTCCAATGACATGAATAATCTGGGTTAGCCATTGTCTTCTTGACAATCCAATCACTCTCAAGGATCGTACCTTTGATCCAACTAAGCGACGTACACATACATAGCAAGAGAATAGTGATTACAATGTAAACAAAGAACCTAGCTTTACAATATAAGTAAACAGAAATGACGTGTTACGAGGATGAGCGTTACGACGAGCCGGGATTACCAAAGAGTCATAATCCTCACATATGGTCATCTGACGTGATCGTAAGGTGCAAGTAGCTTGTGACCAAAGTTTTCCATAACTCATTTACCATCTATAAAGAGTTAAACAAGGGAATACCACCATTGTAATTAACCAAAAAGATTCATCAACAACGCTCACTTGGATTCCCATGAATTTCATTTTCTCGCCTCCTCCCTCTTGATTCAAAATACTTTTGTTGAATTAAGAACTTAAATGACTCCTTTTGCAGGGTAATATGCCATTATTTTTCCCTCTTCTATGTCAAGGTTGTGAATCACTTTCAGTTTTGAGCTTGCTCCCCTCGTGTTTCAGTTTCTACTCGTTCTCTGAAGAAGCAATATTTTGACTCACTGATTTCCTGCCACCAAACTCCTATGCTAGAAGTTGATTTAGTTATGGTCTTCAGAATGGTCACGCTTCTTAAGCAATTGTATCTTCAATGATACTATGTTCTTTAAAAATCGTTAGTAGACCTTTTGTGATTTCAAAAGTGCTTGTTGACAAGCTCTTTAATTTATAAAGAACAATCCCCTCTTCTTAATTCCACTATGATTATTCCATCAAGCTGTGAGATCTTCAGCAACTCCAGGTCCTAAAGCAAATTACTCTCTCCCTGAACTAGTTTGCTCTTATTTGTCTTCTCTACTAGTTAATTTCCGTGATTTGGTTATAAACTGTGAATTCGTTAAACATGATATAGTATCACGATATTGTTGACCCAAAAGGGTAGCTGTTTGTTATTCTTCTTTCTCAAATCCAATTGAGCCCCAGTCATTTTCAGTCTTACCATATTGGAGCAGCCATCTGGTGAGACCTTAAATTTTTTTTTAATTTGACCTTTTGTGTTTTCAGACATACTTATTGACAAGCTCTTTCTTTTATATGAGTACTCTCATCTTCTAAATTCAATTATGACTATTATCTCTTGATTTGAGCTTTTCTGCAGCTCATATTAAAGATGGCATATTGCTTCTTCCCTTGGCTAGTTTCCTCTTGTTGCCCTCTTTATTAGTTAGTTTCTCTGAATTGCTTATAAACTCTAAAATTTCGTTGATATGATCTTCTATCACAGTGTTGGTCGAAGCAAAATTGCAATTGTTTGTTTTTCCTATTCTTTTCAAATCCATTTGTAAACCAACCATCTCAGGTCTTCCTGTTATCATCTGGAGATACTGGAAACTTTCTACTTCACTGTTCATTTTGATATTTTATTGGCAACCTATTATTGGTATCTGCATTCTATTCATTATACCCCCCAATTTTGCAATTTTATTCCATCTGACAAGCTATTCCTACAATAAAATTTTCAAACTCTATGGGTATAGCTCAAGGCCTTTGAAGTTATATCTTTTTCTTTTCTGGGAGTGAGCATAATGAGTCCAATTGAGCCTAGTCTTTGCACTTCTCTGAAAATCTTTGTTGCAAGCTACTGATGATGTTTGCGGTGAACCAAACCCTCACGTAATTGAAATAATTATAATCCGTTTTATTTTCATGACTACTTTGGAGCCTACACAAAGCAAGAACGATACGAATATTTCTCTGGAATCCCAAATTCAGTTCCTATCAAAGTTAAACAGGTTAGATCAACTCCATATTTCCTCGCGTGAGACCCTCATGGGAGGCAAGACATTGACCACTGGCAGAAAACGCAAAAAAAAAAAACTAAATAATCTGAAGTTGACATCCATAAAAATAATGAGTCGACCAAATGTGTCAAGACTAAAACGACAAGTCGAAGGTACGTGTTCGACCCAAAACATGTGATTCGCCACGAAGAAAATCGCCCTACGAGGCCTAACCTGAGTTACGAAGAAATGCGGTAGAAATACTAGACCGAAAGGTTGCAGCAAGTTCGGAACAAGTTCAATTACTACATTGAAGGTTTTGTGGAAAAACCACGGACAGGAAGAAGCTATATGAGAGCTAGAAGAGAAAATGAAGAAGAAATATCCTGAACTTTTTGCCTAAATACTTCTAAATTTCGGGACGAAATTTCTTTAAGAGGGGTAGAATGTAACGACCGCTTAAACCAATATTATTAGAAACAATATTATTAGCCTGATTATCTATATAAGTGGCTTTTATGCGATTAAATCTGATATACGTTAGATTGTCGTTGTTCGTTTGACGATAGGGAAGTGAAAAAAAAATAATTAAGACCCCAAAATTTATTTATTTTAATGTCCGATACATCCAACAAAAGTCCAACAAAATATAATTTATACATTGTATGTTTTAAGAAAGCGGGTACTTCAACGCGGACGGCCACGAACTTGAACCGATTATACCTACACCAAATTAAATAAACAAAGTAAACAAATATTCAAATAATTATTTTTTTTAATAAACAAATAACATATTAAAAGAGAGAGGGCCGATCTTTTCGGACACAGCATTAAATGCTGCGTTAATGGTTTGCAGAGAAATCATATCCTCTGACACATATGGATAACATCCCTCTGACAAAGAATATTTAATGATACATGTCCCACTTGCCATCTTTTTCTATATATGTACAAATCATTTTTTCCAGTCACACACATCACCATTAGACATCCTAAATTCTCTATACACACTAACACCACATCGGATAGAGGAGTCCGAGTAGAGAGATTTGCACACAAGTCATGCACTACAATCTAACAATACTTTATTTCCACATCAAAAGGTAAATCACAAACCCTTCTTTTCCTTCAAATATGTAAGAGCATGCATATATAAATATGGTTGGAAGTAGAATCTGGCACATCAAGTTAAACAGCATATTTCAATTTTAAATCTTCATATAACAAGGCATATACCACTCCCAAATTCACCAAATTTAGTAAATCAAATAAAATAGAATCCTACTGCCTTAACAACTAGAAAGAAGGAGAAAAACTTACCTCTATGAATCTGCCGGATTTCGGCAGCGAGCTCGGCAGCCCGGAGACGACGTAGGCAGCCTCACACCTCTATGACTTTCAATAAAATCTTGACAAATCTATAAAGTTAAAACACAAAACAAATAAATGAAAGATTAAATCTTTTTAGAAGATAAAAAAAAGAGAGAGAGAAGAAGAAGAGAAGGAAATTTAAGTATTTACCTTCCGGGAGTTCGGCGAGGAGGCGGCGGCCGGGGCTGGAGTGACGCCGGGAAGCTGCTCCGGCTGTGCGAGACGTGGAGGAGGCCGAAGCCGCCACCTGTGCATGCACAGTGGCGGAGGCGGCGGCGGCTGATCTGAACGGGAGGAGATCTAGAGGTGGCGGCGGCGTCTGTGTTGCGCACGGTGGTGACGGTGCGTCGTCGGGCTCGCTGCGGTGGTGGTGGTGGAGTGGTCTCTGAGAGAGAGATAGGAGAGGGAGAGAGAGGGAAATCGACACAGAGAGAGAAGAGAGAAGAAAGAAGGTGAGAAGGGAGAAAGAGGGGAGGAGGAAGGAGGACCACCGCCGGAGGTGGCGGTGGCGCGACGGCGGCACCGGAGGGAGGCTGGCGGCGGCGGCGATGTGAGAGAGAGAGGGAGGCTGCTGTGTTCTTTTAGGGATTTCAATTATGAAGAATGTGATTTGGGGAAGGGAAAGTCACGTATAAGAGGCAGTGTAATTTGGGCTTCTCACAAATTAATTAGTTGGGCCTAGAGGTTATAAGTTGGGCCAAATTAATTATCTTTGGGTTAGTTCTTCTTTAACTTGGGCTAATGAATTAAATGGTTTTGGGCCATGAATATAATTAGCAATAGGCTATGCAAAATAAATCCGAGCTCAATCCCCTTCAAATTAATTTAGGGCTGCAATACATAGTGAGTGTGAGGCCCATTTTCGAATTTATTTAATTTCTGGGCTTAATAAATTAATTGGATGATCTATTTAAGTTGGGCTCCCCTTAAATTGTTTTGGTGCTTTAAAATATTAATTTGAGTGATAAGGTGGAGAATTTGGGTTTTGTAAATAAATCATTGGGTTGATAATTGAATTAATTGTGGGGACTTGTTTATTTAATTTTAGAATATTTTTCCAAGGCCGAAATAAATATATATTCTCGGTGGGAAATTATTACGATAAGTTAATCATGGGATTGAATAAATTTTTAGGAGTTATTTAATTAATTTCGAAATAATTTTGAAATGTGAATAATTTATCCCAAGCCCGGAAAACATATAATTTTTCTTAGCAAAGGGGAAATAGTTGCGATAATTCAATTATGCGCTTAAATAAATTTTGGGATTTTTGTTCGATATTATGATGGAAAATACGAGGAGCTAACGGAGGAATTATGAGCGTAAGCGGCCGACCGGCATCGCCCCGCGACGCCTCGGGCGGCCGCTAAGGAAATGGAAAGAAAGAGGGAAACGACGTTCTCAAGTCACAGAAATAATTAAGTTTAATAAAGAAGTGCTATTAATTAAATTTTCTAATTTAATTAATATACAAGTTTCTAAAATTTTCTAACGGTGAACAAATGATAAAAGAAATAAAGTAGGGGCATGCATTTCTATAAGTATGTGAATTTCTATTAAGTACGTTGTTTGTTTTCAAAAAGCTATCTCCGTGAGTTAAGGGTGGAGTCGGAACGAAAGATTCAAATGAAGGAGTTTTAAGCGAACGAGGTGAGCTTTCTTATACTAAAATACAAATCGTATTTTATGAAAACACGAATACATGTTCGTGATCTTTAAAGATGTTGTCATGCCATAAATGTTTTGTGTATGATGCCTATCTGTTTGGCTAAGGCCAAGTGAATTATGAACGATGGTATAAGTCGAATTCGGGTCCCAGTGAGGGTGATGTCCCCGCTCGGACTAGTGTACACAAGCTACCTCTGACATGTTGGGCAGAGCAGGTGACCGTGGAAGGTGGCCACAAGAATACCTCTGACATGATGGGCAGAGAAGGTGACCGTGCGAGAACACCATCTCGACGGCATAATGTGATCAGATATGGCTAAGTACCGAAAAAAGGGTTGCAACCCAATGTGATATTTTTAGTAAGCTCGGGTCTTTTCAACAACACCCCGAGTGTTACTGTGATGATGACTTGACAATATTTTCAAATGTATATGTGCAATTATTGACAATGTGTTCACTGAGTACTTTTGTACTCAACCCTGTATATATTTCTAAATATGCAGGTTGAGCAGGGAAGTGGTGGAGGAAGTGCTATTGAGACAAGACATTTAATTCAGTCAGATTTTGACTCTCGGATGTTCATGTCTTCACACATGGAACCGCGTTCATTTGCTTCCGTTGTGCATCTTAAAAGACTCAAGTCTATTTTGTTCAAAACTCTGATTTTATTTCGAGTTATTCCCATTTGTTTCGAGCTATGGTCGAATTATGTTTTCCCCTTTCTTCCCCGCTTCTTTAATCCTCCCCTAGTCGCGATCAACCGTGTTTTCTATCCTTAGAAAATGCGGTCGTGACATCGGCGAAGCGGTCGATGATGTTATTCCCATTGCGATTGCAGATAAATTCGGGGAGAGATTGGCCTAGCAAAGGGCCGAGACAAGTATCGCTCATGAAGAGGTTGAGCAGAGGAAGAAAAAAGGCTCAGCAAACAATATGTAGTGTGATTCTTGCAAACAAAATCATTTTTGGGTATTAGTGTATGATGACATTAACTCAAAATATATAATTGATGTATATTACCGAATAATGAAATGTCACTCCATAATAATGGCAAATAGGAAGACAATAAAGTAGAACAAGTTAACTATATTTTAATAATAATGTACAACAAACTGAATAAAATGGATGCAATAAACCGAATAATGAACGTAATGTGCTTATTAATTAACTGTACTAGAATATTAATGTACAGTACATTAAGTGCTTGTGAATAATAATGTACAACTGTAACATCCCAAAATTTTGCGACTTTATTTTAATATGTCGATTGGAAATTTCATTTATGGAATTAAATTGTTGCTACGGGATTGAGTTTGATTATGTGGAATAAATTGTCATGGATGTTTTGGAATGAAGTGCTTTATATTTTTTTATGTGGGGGATCAATTTAAATAAAATCATGCATTTAGTTCTAGCCAAGTAAAGTGGCTATTGTCGGCCACTCCCATTTATTGGAAATTTTATTCTTTCTTGGATTTGATTAATTGTTTTGGGATATTCATCCAAATCAAATTATCCCTAAATTGTGCGACATGAAATTCGAACTCTAACCTATCGTTTTTGTGAGTTTCGAATATTCTCTATTTTAATTAGGAGGATGGATTAGTTCTTTTGATTTAATTGGTACCTTGTTAATTTTCTTAGTTATTTTAAATCCAATTAAATCTTGCACATTTTATTCCCTCACCCCAAATTAAGTTAAGAGTTGAATTATTTCCTTGTGGCTAATTAAGCCAATTTTCGCCCCCCCCCCCCCTATTTGTAGAGGATAAAATATTTGTTTCCTATTTTGTGGAATTTCTTTTATTCAAATAAATACCCTATTTAATGCCTATGTCTAATTAATTGGGGATGTGAATATTTTCCTTCTATTGTGTCTCCATCCCACACGTTTTTTTGGCTTAATTTCCTTGTGGAAATTTATTTAATTGTTGCCTATTTTATGAGAGTCTTTTCCTATAAAGAAATTACCAAATTTAAATCCCATTCTATTTAATTGAGGATTTAAATAATTTTCTTGTGCACATCATCAAAATTTTTGCCCTCCCTCATTATTTTCCTACTTGGATATTTAATTTATTTTGTTCCCTTGTTTATGTAATATTCATTGGTTTATTTCCTAAATTGTGGATTTATTTCTCTCCAAGTAAATACCAAATAATTCTATGTTAATTCCCAGCCATAATTTTCAAAAATTAGTCTTCTTTAATTGTGGGATTTTAATTATAGGCCTCTATTTTATTCCCCCACAATTAATTAAATTTTGGATTTAACCTAGAACTATAAAATCACCTAAACTAAACCCTAGCCCCCATTTTTCTTCCTACCCTAGCCGTCCACCCCCTCTCTCCCTCTCTCACACGCCTCTCCTCTCCCTCTCCATATTCTCTCCAAAAATCCACCATTCATCCTTGTTCTTGCATCCGTTGGAATTGATTTTTCAAGAGTATCCGACGAATACATCAATTCTTGTTTCTACCGATTCGTTTTTATCAAGAAAGGTATATTTGATTCATTCTCCCTCTTTCTTTTCATTTAATCATTGTTCTTGAACCCTACATGCATATAGTGAGTGTAGGAATCATAGATCTCAAAGTTTTATTGGTGGGAATTTGTGTTTGCATGAGAACTTGGATGAATATGCGATTTTGAATGAGTTTATGTGGAGTTTGTTTTGAATCCTTGGTGAATAATGTGAGTTTATGTGAGAGCATGATAGTGATAAACTTTTAAGCATGATTGTGTGTTATAAGCATGGAAAAAATTGTGTTTGGATGATTGAGGAAGAAACCTATTTTCGAAATTCTTAAGCCTGAAATCTGTGATGTTCGGACAGTGGATTCCGACTTGTGTTTGACCAACCAAACGATTGAATTTTGACACGAAATTTTAACTGAGTAAAGTTAAGGTGTTTTCTGTGTTGTGTGTGAATTTCAGCCCTTGTTGATGAAAGATTAATTTTTAATAAATATTTGAAGTTGACTGCGCAAATCTGCCAGAAACTTGTATTCACTCCCAGAAAGTTTCGTTTTCTATTTGACCGACCAAATGGCCTCCTTTTTGATGTGAATTTTGTACTAGATGAAATTTGAAGTGTCTTCTGAGTTTTGTGAAAATTTCAGCCTCATTGGACATCGGATGAAGTTTTGGTAAATTTTTCAATGGAACTGCACAATGCTGCCAGAATTTTTGTGTTCCTACCAGAGAGTTACATTATTGTTTTGACTGACCAAATGACGTGATTTTGGTGTGGAATTTTAACTGGATGAACTTGAATGTGTCTTCTGTGTTGTGTCCAAATCTTAGTCTCATATGAGGTCGTATGGAGTTTTGGTGATTTTTACAAACCAACCGCGCAGTTCTGCCAGATTTGTTGTTATGTGGAAATATCACTTGTTGCCAAGTTTGAGTGAATTATATGATGCATGTATGATTTAGGAATGTATCCTATGACGTGATTATGTGTGACATGTTGAGAAATATTATGACATGTTCTCCTTATGTTGATGAATGTTTGGGATGGGTAAATTTAAGAGAATGATAAAAGGAACGATAGGACATGCATGATAATGTGAATTGATGGGAGGCTGATTTGTATTGTGGTTTGGCAAGGGTTATTGTGAGTACGTGAGGAAAAGGAACGAGGGTTGCCTTAAGTGGATATTGAATTGTTTAAGCAAACGAGGTGGGCTTTCTTTTTCAAATCTCTTTATTTTCCAAAAATACGATGTGGTGTTATAAGGGTGGTATAATTTGTTATGCCATGCCATGTTATTTTATTTGTGAGATTGTTGTCTGATGCCTAGTTCGTCTGAGCTTGCTCCGTTAGGCTATATGGTTGTGTTGTGAAACGAATTCGGGTCTAAGTAGGGCCGCAAACCCTATCAGGCTGTGTACACTAGTGGGATCGTGAGCCGTCCTTGCTAGTCGGCCGGTCTCGTGGGCGAATAGTGTGGCCACACTTTCGTCGCACTGTGATATGATGATTGTGATTGATGGATTGATGAGAAAAGTGGGGAGATAAATTGTCTGGCCAGACTTTGAAAAATTTTTGTGTTCTCGTGATATTTCTTACTACATATAAAACTCGAGATCACTGGTATGGATGACATAACTATATTAAAATGTTTTCGGCATGAGCCCATTGAGTACAAGAAGTACTCAGCCCTGCATATTCTTTTTCTTTATGTGCAGGTTGAGATGGATGTTGCGGAGGATGTTGAGTTGGCCCAAGAACTTAGGATGCGTTGTGTCTTCATAATATAGGCGTTATCCTCGACTCCCTTTAAACCTTAGTTCCGCTGCTATATTTTTTTAAACCATGCCTCAAGACTTTATTCCATTTCGTACTGTGTTTGAGAATGTTTAATTGTGTTAGGCTTTAATCTGATGTTTACCTTGATTCTCTAAAATGGTTTCTCGTGAACTAAACCAAATGTTATCTTTTGGAAGTTAATTGTTTTTTTTAATTTTCTCCGCTGCTTATTTTGAAAAACCTTTTTGTCTTAAGTCGTTGCTAATTAATAATAAATTTATAACATTAAGTTCGTTAAACTAAAAATTTGTTGTCTAAGCTTTTAACGAACCAAAAATATTATTCCTTTAAGCTAATTAAGCTTTCATAAACTGTTATCCTAGTAAGTTGTCGTTTTTGTTGTCCCTTGGTCACGATCGCCTCGTTTGTAGTACCCCTAGTATGGGCGGTTGTGACAACAACTTCATGAATAATAATGTACATTAACAGTTTCATAATGCAATGTATAATTTACAGAATGTGTCTAATAATGAACTGTACTCGAAAAATTGTGAACAGTAAGTTAAGTGCTAGTAACCAATAATGTACAACTTTAGTAATAATAATGTACGTTAACAGATTAATAAAGCATAAATATTATGTAGAAAATGTTGACAGTGGTAATACTAATAAGACTAAGACAACGAATTGATTCATAAGACTAAACCGAAAAAAATCCAATAATGTTGTGAGGTGCAAAATACATCAACTTGTACTCTTGCCCTTCCGTAGCTCATTCCTTATTTGCGCGTATCAAAACCAACAGAGCGGGCATATATATCGTAAAACGCGAAAGCGAAAGCTAGTGTTTGGAATTTCTGATCGAAGACTGGCTTCAATTCTGGAGAACATTAAGGTACAACCACCACTGTTTATGAGTTAAAACTACTCCCTAGCTGAGATGATATCTAAACCCTAGATGAATGACTGAAACACGTGAACATTGACGACGGTTTTGTTACTTACAACATACTACAACCTAGCCCCAAGGATTGCTAAACCCTTGGGGAATACACAAAACGTGCGCCGAACAATCAAACATGGCCAATGACAAAAAAAAGGCTCAGCAAACATATACATTACAGATCATAAATCATCCATTACTGAGTAAAAAAAGCATTACAATGTAATATATGTCCATTATGTTTATGAGTTAAAACTACTCCCTAGCCGAGATAATATCTAAACCCTAGATGAATGACTGAAACTCGTGAACATTGACGACGGTTTTGTTACTTACAACATACTACAACCTAGCCCCAAGGATTACTAAACCGTTGGGGAATACACGAAACGTGGGCCGAACAATCAAACGCGGCCAATCACAAAAAAAAAGCTCAGTAAACATATACATTACAGATCATAAACCATCCATTATTGAGTCAAAAAAAACATTACAACGTAATATATGTCCATTATGTTTATGAATTAAAACTACTCCCTAGCCTAGAGGATATCTAAACCCTAGATGAATGATTGAAACTCGTGAACATTGACGACGGTTTTGTTACTTACAACATACTACAACCTAGCCTCAAGAATTGTTAAACCCTTGGGCAATACATGAAATGTGCGCCAAATAATAAAAAACTGTCAATCTCATATTACTCATGAATTTGTGTAACACAACAAAACAATACATGTTGGCATATACTACAACGATCGATTACTCCAACAAATCGAAATTTCAGTTAACAACTCGGATTAATAATCAATGAAGGCAAAAAATTGATTACCTTCTTCCATTGTTCAGTAAATACGAAAGCAATGACCGAGACCTCCCACCAATCGGTATATTTAGTGAACGAAATATACCTGGTCTTCTTCGATTTAGAAAAACAGACAAACCTGTCTTCCTCAATGGAGAAGAGACGTTGAAAGTTTAGGGAGAGAAGACGGATTGCAGCTTGAAGTCGTGGAGAATAACCGCTGAGATCTTTGATAGAGATAATCAAGGAAGTTACCATAACAAACTAATTTGTGTATCCCAATTTTGACCTTTTTGAATTTTTTAATTATTTAAATTAAATTCAAGAGGCATTATATTCGGTCATCAGATCTTGAAAATGAAGGGCCGAGATTCAGTTGGATAATACAACAAAAAATAGAAAAATGATATGAATACATCCTTTTATATATATATATATATGAAAATGATCAATACAAAAATTGATTTCATTACAAAATCCAGACCAAATCCTGACCATGAGATTTGACAATCTAATGGTCAATAATTAAATAAAAACACGGAGGGTCATTATAAAGTAGTTTTAAGTCATATTATAAAATTCGGGTTTGGGTCATGTTAAGATCATTTTATGTCATCATTACTATAATGACGTAAAAATAAGCTTATGATGACTTAAAAATGACCTTTGTTAGCTTAGTTCTGTATTTTTGTATTAAGAATGACTTGCATAGATCAAAACCATATATATATATATATATATATATAGTTTCTCGTTAGTTTTGCAATTAAGAATTAAGGCATTGCAATTAATTCAAGAGTCGAGAAATTGTCTATATTAATAAATTTTCATATTTAAGAATGAGTTTTAAGAGCCATTTAAGAGCCAAGAAAGTGTTTATATTAATATATTTTCATATTTAAGAATGGGTTTTAATACACATTTAAGAGTCAAGAAAATGTTTATTATGTTTTCCCACCACTACAAAAAACTTTCTACTCCCTCGTTCCCTAAAAAGTATGAATATTCTTATTTTAAAAACTTTTTTACTCTCTAATGAATTGGGACTAATTATCCACAAACAATTTTTCAAAAACTTTTTCTATTTTTGTGTCTCTTATCTTACCAATAATACATTAAAACTCGTGCCAAACCAAATGTTCATACTTTTCAAATGACGGAGGTAGTATATTTTGGGAACATAAAACTTGAGGATTTAGGGTTTAGGATGCAAAAGAAAACGTCCTTAAGTTGGTCAAATTATTTTAATTTTTTGCTTTTTAGGACGTTTTTATTTGTGTCCAATTTTAGTTGAAACACTAATAACAAGGACACTTTATAAAACTTTGATGGTATAGTTAGAATCACAAGCGTTCTTAATAGCATTAAAAATGTTCTTTCTTAAAAATAACAGTAAATCTATGCAACAAGGGGCGTGGATCCTCTGCCGGAGGATACACAACAATGGCTATGGTCCCGTAAATCGTGGTAATATGATGAATTAATTTCAACCACAAGATTATGGGTTTGTTTCCGTTGATGGCATTTAGTGATTTTCTATTTCTTAGTTCTCTGCTGGATTTTACTTTTTATAACTAATTTAATTCTTATGACTAGTTTATTCTTTATATATTTCTCGTAACTAATTAATTAATATTATATATTTTTAAAAAATTTCGTACTAGTAAATTTTTTTATTTTATATATTTGTATAAATATTGTTATTACAAGATCATAATGTAATGATATTTCGCTTTAAAAACTCTATTCTTAATTATTTCACGTCGATATGTCATTGTATGGATAATCTTACAACTTAATCCTAAAGTGATAATCAAATGATATTGAGTCGTAGCAACCGAACGACAATATAATGTCGTGTAGTCTTAAGCATCTTCAATGGATTCTGATACTGTCTAATTAAAAAAATAAATAATTTAAAAATAGATAAATAATTAATGAAGTAAGTCTTTTATTATACGACATATAAGAAACCATAAATTAACAATCATATTTGCAAGTACACAATCTGGGGCCAAGAGTTCCAGAACAACTTGACTGGGGTCCGACATAAGAGTATTTTGTTTCACACTTAAATTTACAGCATGCTTCACCACAAATTCCTGCACCACAACATATCTTATCTCCACATGCACCCAATCCAATTAAACATTGTTTAGCACTTCCAACTTCAACTGCCAAAAAAATATCCATAATCTTCATATATCATAAATTCATCGTCTCACAAAATATTAATTTGAAATAAGAACTAAAAATTTATGATACATAGCATAGACCATGTCAGTACAATTTAAAACAAGTTTTATGAGCACAGAGAGCATTCGAAGATCAAAGCATGTATTTTGATTTCGATTTTCTTTAATGTCATTAATTTTCTTATTATAGTAGTTGACTTTAGTATAAATGTAATCAATATTTTTTTTTATATGTTTCGTTGTGATTAATTATAGAGGCATTTGCACGACGATTACACAAAATACCAAAATTGCGATAAGTATACAAATTATAAAAAAAATTAATAATAATAACTTGGCAATGCCCCTCATTTCTTGCATGTTTCTATTCCATTGGATGCAGGACTAAACACAAATAATATTTAAAAAAAATTATAAACAAGTTTTAATATACAACTCAAACCATAGACTGAAAATGACTGGATTAAAAAACTAGTATTGTATAATATGTTGAAAATGTGAATATCTTAATAACTTACATGTGGCAAAAGCAAGAATCGACAGAATGCAAATGAATTGATATATTGAAGCCATTTTCGTAATTAGTTGATTATATTTAAGAATTGGTAGACAATGATACCATTTATATAGTGTCTAGAAGTTTTGCAATTGAGAGTCAAGAAACTATTTAGATTAGCATATTTTTCCACATTTAAAAAATTGGATTTCTATTCAAATATTTCATAACCACATAATTAACAATTATATCTTTTTATCGTTGTATAAATTAGCTTACTAGTGTGAGTCGGTCTTCGTAATGATTGTTAGCTTCCTAGAATAATACAATAAAATCATAGTACTAACTTATTTAAAGAAGAATAAATTGAATATTCCATAACCACATAAATTAATAATTATATCTTTTTATCGTTGTATAAATTAGCTTACTAGTGTGAGTCAGTCTTCGTAATTATTGTTAGCTTACTAGTGTGTTGGAATAAATTATGTGTTTTAATTTTTTTTATTAAATTATGTGTTTTTTTCTAATTATTTTTAGTCCGAACCCTATATACATATGGAGAGAGAGTGTGTATTAAATTATGTGTTTTAATTTTTTTAAAACACAAAATTGTATGGGAATAAATTATGTGTTTTTTTCTAATTATTTTTAGTCTGAACCCTATATACATATGGAGAGAGAGTGTGTATTAATTTATGTGTTTTAAATTATGTGTTTTAATATTTTTAAAACACAAAATTATGTGGGAATAATGTCACGACCCAATTCTCATTAAGGATAACAAGAATGGGTGATTCGCGACTAATGGGGGATTAAAGAAGCGGGGATAGAAAAGGGGTAAAATCTGAAGAACTTGTCGAAGGACAAATGTGATATTACCAAGATAACAGTCGAGTATTTGGTACAATCTCAAAATAGAATGTTTGATATGTCAACTGAATCAGAGTTCAATGATGAGACAATACAATTCTCATTCAACAAAACACAGCGGAATAGGTCCCTCTGAACGACTTCGTGTATGGAGACACGAATCGTCGAGAAATCCTAAAGCTTATTTATTAGCATCGACTCCGATCAATCTTTTCTCCATCCTGACGTCCAACCTGCACGTTTATAAATACATGCAGGGCTGAGTACAGGAGTACTCAGTGAATACGTGCCGAAAACAAAACATACAATATAAGTTGTCACCCATCCACAGTATCACCCGGGGGTTTTTCTTAAAAGGCCCGAGCATACTAAATTCTTTTGTGATCTTAAAAGTCCGACTGCAGTCTAAGTTCTTTTGTATTCTGCCATGTCTGAGAAACTAGTGTGCCGTGAAGGTGGCCACCTTCAACGAACACCCTCGCCGGCCAACCTCTCTCTAGGATGGCTCACAGCTCTTGTGCACTTTATTCCGAATAGGATTTGCGGTCCTATTGGGAACCGAATTCGTTACTAAAACCTTTTGGCATCGCCAAAAGTCTCGGCATATAGCCCTATCAGACAGGTCTCAAAAACAAATATTTTCTGGCATGACAACAACTTTAAAAGAGATGATCACATTCTCATTTTTTCAGAAAAGATATTTCATACTTCAAAACATTTGCTTTATATCCACACTATAGTGCTGGATATTAAAAGAAAGCCCACCTTGTGTGCTTATCTTCACTTAAATTCCCTAGTTAGGCCTCACTTGCCCTTGACTGTTTTCTCCCTTGAAAATAGCGTAACACGCTAATTAGTACTTGAACTATTTTCCTGAGAAAAGAATGCATGCATCCTATCTCTTAGTCTCGGCTTACAGGATTTCTCTTTAAATCCTAACTCGGCTTTACTACTCTGCAGCACTTAATTATTTTCTTTACTTCCTTTGGAGAAATTCTATTTTCTCAATAGTTTTGGATTCTTAAAATCCCTCCTTAAATTCCTTTTTCTTCGGATTTTTTTCTTAAGGCCGCCCATGGCGTCGCGGGGTGACGCCGGTCGGCCCTCGCTTCTCCGCCTTAAATTTTCCATCCCCAGGAACCCAATAAATTATTCAGGAATTAATTAAGCTTCAAGCTCAATTTCTTAAATTAATTCCACTCCACAATATAATTTTTCCCAAGTCCACTAAATTAATTAAGTAGCCCATTCCCATAAAATCTCATGGCCCGAAACCTTTTTAATTCCAGAGGCCCAAATCCTCAATTTAAATTCTTGGGCAGCCCACTTATTTCCTCCATCTAATTTCAAGCCCAAATTAAATAAATGGCCCCATTAACTAACTAAAGCAAGAGGCCCAACTCAATAATTCCAATGGCCCAGTTCAATTTATTAGTGGCCCAAGAAAAAAAAATAGAAGGAAGTCCACCATATACTCCCTCCTACCCACCGTATTCCTCCAGAACCCCTCCCCAATTCTTATTCCAATTCTGGAATCACAAAGAAGACAGCGGCGCCCATCTCTCTCCCTCGCGGTTTCCGGTGAAATCACCGCTCCACCGCGTCGCCGTCTCCACCGTTCACTCCTCACTCCTCTTCTCCAATTTCCCCCAAATTTCCAAATTCCTAAATTGGGGATCACAGCAGCGGCGCTCTCCTCCGTCGCGGCCTCCGGCGAAAATGCGCCTACCTCGACGGAAATTTCGGAGTCCCGTCAGCGGGTACTCTCTCCTCCATCGTTTTCTCTCCCTCCGTCGAGTTCGGAGGAGTCCTCAGCTCCTCGACGAGCAGGGCTGCCGCCTGCTGCGTCGCTCGGCGCCAGCTCCAGCAACTCGCCGCCTTGCCGGTCGCTGCTCTGGCAACGTCTCTCTCCCCCGTAATCAAGCTAAGTCCCCTACCCCTTCTCCCGATGTGCTCTTCTTTTAATCGGAGCACGCAAAGTATCGTAGGCTATATTGTGGTATTATTCCATTGGGCTTGATTTCTTGGTTATGGTGTTAATGATTCTGACTTTTTTTTTAATTGGGAGCATTTTGGCTTATTGCACAGAGCCCTTATGCTTAGTCTTAATCCGTGTGGGGGAGTCTCTGGTGGTTTGCTACTGTTTTCTGGTTGGTGTGAGAGTCCTATGGAGAACTCTATGTTCTTGAGTTATCTACTTGTCTATATGATGCAAGGAGTGTTGTTGAGGGGGTTACCTTGCTTGGTGATCCCTCTCGGTTCTCCCTCCTCACTGCCGCTACTCCGCACCGTCGCTCCTCACTCCGTCGTCCCTCGCTCCGTCGCACTCTTGTGCGAATTTGGCAGCAGAAGAGTGTGGAGTGGGGAGGGAGTGACAGTGGTATTTATAGGCAATTTCCTCATCCTTGGTGGCAGGTTTTGGGGAGTGTAACTTGCTACTTTGAGCTACATGTTTCTCCTTCTTTTGAGCTTGTTGTTTAGGCTTCCCTGCCTACTTTGGTGAAACTCTTGAGAATAACAAAAGGGCTGATTCCTAGCTCTAATTTTGGGCGTGTACAGTGGCTCCTTCCACTATGATCCCTTGTTTGACTCCTTCTTTGGTGTAATTGGAATGGTCAATATGGCTGATTTCACAGCCAATTTCAGCAGCCTCTTGGCTGTGCTATTTGCCTATTACTTCTATCCTCTTAATCGAGCTTGCCTCCCCCTCCCCCTTTTTTATGTTTCAATTTCTGACCCCTTTTTCATGCTAACTTTGCAGGTTTTTAGGGCTGCCATTCTTGGAGTTTTGGGGCTGGAAATCGAGAAGAGAAGGGGGTGGAAAAGGAGGGAAAAGATTCCTTGGTAGCTACTTGGTTTCCCCCACCAAAAGAGCTAGCTTCTAGTCCTTCCGACTAGAGTGGTTAGGATGTAGGATGTAGTGTAGATATGTGATGTCTCTTTCCCTCACATAACTTGTATAACTTGTATTGTTGACTTGTATTTTGTTACACAAGTATTCTTCTTTTCTCTAATATAGCATTTCCTTTACTTTCATCCTTGGAAATTTTTCTTCTGCACATAATTTCTTCCAACGAGCTTTATTTATTCCAAGGCCGGAAGCCATAACAACATCGTATACCTCTAGACGAGGATTAAACAATCTAATCAATTCGGCTTAATCAAATTAAAAGGATTAAAATTTTCGGGGCGTCACAAATAAATTATGTGTTTTAATTTTTTTGTATTAAATTATCTGTTTTTTTCTAATTATTTTTAGTCCGATAATTTTAATTCTAATTGAATTAAAATATACAATCAGTTGATAAAATAATGTGACTTGTGGCTTGGGAGTGTCCACTACTCTCTAACTCCCACGTGGCCTCTTCTTGCCCGTGGTGCCCCCATAGCACTTTCACTGAAGGAATGGATTTATTTCTTAACTGTTGTACTTTTCTGTCCAGAATTTCCTTCGGCTTTTCCTCATAGCTCAAGTCTGGGTTTAATACCATCTCTTCCTGATGAATCACATGCTTCGGGTCAAACACATATTTCCTAAGCTGTGATACATGGAAAACGTTGTGAACGTTTCCAAAGCTTGGCGGTAACGCCAACCGATAAGCTACCGGTCCGACCGCTTCTAGGATCTCATACGGTCCAATATATCGGGGTCGGAGTTTTCCCTTGACTCCAAATCTGGCTATCCCCTTCGAGGGTGATACTTTTAAGAACACTTTATCTCCCACCTTAAACTGCAAATCAGTCCGTCGGACATCTGCATAGGACTTTTGTCTGTCCTGAGCCTCTTTGATTCTCCCTCTGATCTTTCTGAAAATTTCTATCATTTCTTCAATTACTTCCGGACCCAAAATTTTCCTCTCACCGACCTCGTCCCAGTAGAGGGGCGATCTACACTTTTTCCCGTACAGTGCTTCGTACGGAGCCATATCAATCGTTGCCTGATAACTATTATTGTAGGAAAACTCTATTAGTGGCAGTACTTGTTCCCAATTGCTTCCTCTATCAAGCACTACTGCTCTCAGCATGTCCTCGAGTGTCTGAATTGTTCTCTCCGACTGTCCGTCGGTCTGTGGGTGGAATGCCGTGCTAAAATTCAATTGTGTCCCTAGCTCTTTCTGTAAGCTCTTCCAAAATCGGGATGTGAATTTGGCATCTCTATCCGACGTGATCGTTGCCGGTATACCGTGCAGGCGAATGATTTTCTTCACGTATATCTAGGCTAACTTCTCCGATCCGTATGTGATAGGGATTGGTATAAAGTGAGCGCTCTTAGTGAGACGATCGACTATCACCCAAATTGCAGTATTTCCTCTCTGAGACTTTGGCAGTCCCGTGACAAAATCCATGGCTATGTGTTCCCACTTCCATTCGGGAATTTCCAACGGCTGTAGCTTTCCATATGGTCGCTGGTGTAGTGCCTTAACTTGTTGACAGGCAAGACACTTCTCGACGTAGGAATCTATATCTTTTTTCATGCCGTCCCACCAGAATTTCTTCTTTAAGTCTTGATACATTTTCGTACTCCCTGGGTGGGCAGTGTATGGGATATCGTGCGCCTCGCTCATTATCTCATTTCTGAGCTCCTCTTGGTCGGGCACACACAGTCTCCCTTCAAACAGGAGCGCATTGTCTGCCTCCTCCTGGAAATTCCCTTGTTTGCCTGTTCTTGATTTCAAACGCCATTTCTCTAGAGTCTCGTCCCGTCTCTGGGCCTCCACAATCCTGGCCCTTAAATCGGGAACAACTACTAGAGTCGAAATTATACTTTCCGTCGTTTCGAGCGCTTGCACCATCTCCAAACTCATCCTGTCAAATTCTCTTAGCAGTTCTTCTTCCTGGGTGAACATGACTGCTAATTGGTGCTGACCTTTACGGCTCAACGCGTCTGCCACGACGTTAGCCTTGCCCGGGTGGTAGTTTATACCACAATCGTAATCTTTTACTAGTTCGAGCCATCTTCTTTGTCTCATGTTCAAGTCCTTTTGTTCGAAGAAATATTTGAGGCTCTTGTGGTCCGTGAAAATCTCACACCTAACCCCATAGAGATGGTGTCTCCAAATTTTCAACGCGTGAACCACTGCTGCTAGTTCTAGGTCGTGTGTTGGGTAGTTGAGCTCGTGTGGTCTGAGCTGTCGTGATGCATAAGCAATCACCTTTCCATTCTGCATCAACACACATCCAAGTCCACTTTTGGAAGCATCCGTATAGACAACGTAATCCGTCCCTGATTCGGGGACTGCTAGTACGGGTGCACTGGTCAATTTCTCCTTTAGTAGCTGGAAGCTTTCCTCACACTCGGGAGACCATGAGACTTTGGTTCCCTTCTTGAGTTGCTGAGTCATTGGCCTGGCGATTTTTGAAAATCCTTCAATAAACCTTCTGTAGTAGCCAGCTAGTCCGAGGAAACTTCGGATCTCATTAGGCGTTGTCGGCGCCTTCCAATTCCGTACTGCTTCCACTTTAGCAAGATCCACTCGGATTCCTTCTGCTGTCACAATATGTCCGAGAAAATTCACCTCCTTGAGCCAAAATTCGCACTTACTGAATTTGGCGTACAGCTTTTCTGCCCGTAGTGTTTCTAGGGCAAGCCGCAGGTGTTCCTCGTGTTCCTTTTTGTTTTTAGAGTATATCAACACATCGTCGATAAAGACTAGGAAAAACTTGTCGAGATATGGATGGAAGAAGCGGTTCATCAAATCCATGAATACTGCTGGTGCATTCGTTAGTCCAAATGGCACCACAGTAAATTCATAGTGACCGTATCTAGTTCGGAAGGCCGTCTTGGGCACATCCTCTGGCTTAATTTTCAGTTGGTGATATCCTGACTTCAGGTCCATTTTGGAGAACACACTGGCTCCCTTGAGCTGATCAAACAGATCATCGATCCTGGGTAACGGGTACTTGTTCTTGAGAGTCAACTTATTAAGCTCTCGGTAATCTACACACATCCTCATGGTTCCGTCTTTCTTTTTGACGAACAGTACAGGTGCTCCCCATGGTGAGACGCTGGGTCTGATGAATCCCAGGTCCAGGAGTTCTTTCAACTGCACCTTAAGTTCATCCAGTTCCTTTGGAGCCATTCGATATGGTGCTTTCGACACCGGGGCGGATCCTGGTTCTAGATCTGTCACGACCGCCCATACAAGGGGTACCACAAACGCGGCGATCGTGACCGACATGCATGGATTACAATTTAAAAAGAACAACTTAATTGATTTGAAGAAAGGAAAACAACTTAGTTTAAAGATTTTAAGGTTATATTTTTTTTTGAAAAGACATAAGATAAAATACTTTTAAAAAGACAAGGGAAAAATTGGACTTAAGAAAATATAATAACTAAAAACTAAAGTAGAACAAGCACTTAACTTAAATTCGGAGAATACCATTTTCAAAAGACAACGTAGATGCACGTTTAAATCCTAACACCACCATACATGTCCCAACACCAAAACGAAAAGCTTACGGTCTTAAGACATAAACTAAAACATAGCAGCGGATAAATAAGGTTCAAGGAGAGTCAAGGATCACGCCTATGTATGACGACACAACGTATCCTAAGGTCTCTAGCCAGCTCAACATCCACCGCAACATCCCGCTCAACCTGCAAAATTTTTAAAAGAAATTGCAGGGATGAGTACTTGTTGTACTCAATGGGCTCATGCCGAAAACATTTATCAAGTTATGTCATCCATACCAGTGATCTCGAGTTTTATACGCAGTAAAGAAAAAAAAAATCACGAGAACACAAAAAAATGTTTCATAGACTGGCCAGTCAAATAATCTCCCCACTTTTCACATCAATCCAACAGTCACAACCACAGTGCGACGATAGTGTGGCCACACTATTCGCCCACGAGACCGGCCGACTTGTAAGGACGGCTCACGATCCCACCAGTGTACACAGCCCGATAGGGTTTACGGCCCTACTCGGACCCGAATTCGTTTCACAATACAGCCATGTAACCTAACGGAGTAAACTCATACGAACTAGGCATCAGGCACACAATCTCATAACAAAAACATCATGGCATGACATAACAGTTAAACCATTCTTATATCTCCACATAATATTTTTCGGAAAAGTAAAGAGGTTTGAAAAGAAAGCCTACCTCGTTCTCTTAGCAAAATCACAACCCAACCTAGCAACTCTCGATCCTCGAGTTCACGAAAACACAACACCCTTGTCAACGACAACACAAGTCAGTCTCACACAACAACATATCACTATGCATGTCCTATCGTTTCTCTCTCATCGTTCTCCTCAATCCCAAAACCCAACATGCATCACAAGGGTATAAAACACACGTAACACCTTTCAACTTATCGCAAGTGATTTCAACAATTAAACACGTTCCTTGCACATACATGCATCAAATAACACTTTTAAACTTGAAACTAAGTGTCATTTAATCAAGGCAGAAAATTGGCAGAATTGCGCGATCGTTTTGTACAAATCACTTTAAATTCACCCGACCTCAAAACATGCTAAATTTTGGTCAAGATACAGAGGACACATTCAAGTTCATCCATGAAAATTTTCATATCGAAATCACGTCATTTAGTCAGTCATATCACATATTGAACTCTCTGGTCGGAACATATAATTTCTGACAGTATTGCGCAGTTCATTTGAAAAATTCACCATAAATTCATACGATGCCCAAAAAGGCTGAAAATTTAAAAAAACACAGAAGACACTTCAAATTTTCATATAGTTCAAGAATTACATCAATCGGAGTTCATTTGGTCAGTCAAACAGAAAACGAAACATTCATGGCGAGAACTCACGTTTCTGGCAGATTTGCGCAGTCGTCTTCAAATATTTATTAAAATTTCATTTTTCGATAAAACAGGCTGAAATTCACACGAGACACAGAAAACATCTTGAAGTTTACTCAGTAAAAATTTCGTAGCAAAATTCATTCGTTTGATGGGTCGAATACAGATCATAAGTCACTGGTCGAGCATCACAGAATTCTGGTTCAAATTCGAAAATAGGGTTTTTAAATTTCCACAACGAAAACACCGATTCTTCATGCTCGAAAACACATCATCATGCTTACACATTCCTCAAACACATATTTGCATACCAACTCATATTTTTCACAATTATTTCGATCCAATCACACGTGAATTCAACCAACAACGCAAAACCAAACAAGTTCATACGAACATACAATTCCCTCCCGTTAAAACTTTCGATCTATCAAACCTACACTCTCTACATGCATGTAGGACTCAAAACATGGTGCAAAAGAGAAGGAGGAGGAAAAGTGTGCGATTATACCTTCCTTTTGATAAAACGAAAACGGTAGAAATGTAGAATGAAGTGATCCGTCGGAGGTTCTTGAAGATAACTTCAATGGATGCAAGATCAAAGCTTGAATGGAGGTTTTTGGAGATGGGAGAGTGGGGGAGGAGAGAAAACCGTGTGAGGGAGAATGAGGGAGAGGGTGGCGTTTTTTTTTTAGAGAATGGGGGGCTAGGGTTTGTTTAAGTGTCTTTTTGTAGTATTAGGTTAAAGTTTAAGGAATATTTAATTAATTATGGGAGAATAAAATAATGGTCAAGTGAAATAAAAGTCCCATAATTAAAAGAATAAAATAGGCATGTGGGAGATGAGGGAATTTTCGAAAATTCCATGTATACACAACAAGGAATTTATTTGGTATTTACTTGGAGTATATATTCATAAATTAGGAAATAAAAATAATGAATACAAGGGAACAAATAAATTAAATCTCCAAGTAGGAAATAATATGGTGGGGCCGAAAATTTCAAGAGGAAATTTGTACAAGGGACTTATTTAAATCCCCAATTAAATAGAATAGGATTTAAATTAGGTAATTTCTTTAGGAAAAAGACTCCCACAAAATAGGCAACAATTAATTTAAATTCCCACAAGGAAAAAACATAAGCATAGGGGCGTGTGATATGGAGGAATATAAAAGGAAAATATTCACACCCCCAATTAATTAGACATGGGAATTTATTTGAATAAAAGGGGGTTCCACAAAATAGGAACAATTAAAATATTCTCCAATTTTATTGGAGGGGGCCGAAAATGCTAGGCTAAACAGCCAAGGAAAAATATTCCAACTCTCTATTTATTTTGGGTGAAGAAATACATTATCACATGATTTAATTGGATTAAATTCAAAGGAAGGGAGTCAATAAAGCACCAATTAAATCAAAAGGAATTAATTCTTTCTCCTATAGGAAATTTTCGAACACTCCCAAGGAAAAAAAATAAAATGGAGTTCGAATTTCATGTAGTACAACTTAGGGGCCATTTGGTTTGGATTTAATTTGGATAAGTATCCCAAAATAATTAATTAAATCCACAAGAAGAAGTATTATTTCAATAATTAGGAAGGGCCGAATATTTCAATGAATCGACTCGAGAAAGGATAAATGCATGATCGTATTAATTATTTCCCCACATTGGAAAAGTATAAACTCAAGCTCACCAATCACATTAAACACGATAATTCATTCCACGTAAGGTCACTTAAATCACATAGAAGCAAACGTTTCTAAAATTCCAAAATTCCAATTACATAAAAAGAACTCACAAAAGTTTGGGATGTTACAAGATCTATCGTGAATTCCACTTGTCTGTCTGGCGGTAGGCCAGGTAGAGTGTCAGGGAATACCTCCGGGAATTCACGAGCGATCTCGACTTCTTCCAATTTCCTCTCTTCTTTCTCTTCTTTGTTCAAGTAAACAAGGTATGCCGGGCATCCCTTCTTTATCAACTTGCTGGCTTGCAGCATTGATACTACAGACTTTTGGGTTCCCATGGAGATTCCATGTAAACGAGTGGTTTCTCCTTCGGGGTTTCTAAAGGAAATTTGCCTTTCCTTGCATAAGATGGTGGCATGGTTTTTAGCCAGCCAGTCCATTCCTAGGATTATGTCTACATCCCACATAATCATAACACTGAGGTTGTCTGCTACAACCTTAAGTTCGCCCAGAGTGATTTCTAAGTTCGAGCAAGTGCGAGATATTTCTATCCGCCCTCCTACTGGGGAAACTACTTCCATCCTATGTTCAGATTCTTTTGTATCGAGTTTCAGAGTAGTTACACAATGAGCAGATATAAAAGAATGTGAAGCACCAGTATCAAACAGAAGCATAACGGGTGTGTTGAAAAGCTTACCCATGCCTGCCAAATTTCCCTAGTTCAGCTCGGGCTGCTTCTGCCTCATTGCATAAGCTCGAGCCTGTGTTGGGAGTTTCAACCTCTGCTGCTGATTCATTGGTATCTGCTGTGAATTTGATCCATCCTGGACATTCATTGCGCGCAGTTGCGGGCGCTGAGTTGACGGGTTAGATCTTGCTTCCGTCCCTGAGTTCTTGCTTGGACAGTTCTTAGCAAAGTGTCCATCTCATTCACAATTGAAGCAGGTATCAGCCCCTGCCTTGCAGATGCCACCATGCAGTCTGTTGCATCTAGGACACGGACTGGTTTTTGACGGGTTCCCCTTGTAAGGTCTAGGGGTAGTCTGGTACCCGCCATATTGTGGCCTGCTTGGTCCATATCCCCCTCTTTTTAAATCAGGTTGAGCCTCTGGTCCTTCCCACTTTCTCTTGTCCCTATATGGTTGGGACTGAGTAGGGTTCACGGCTGGGGCAGTCTTTTCCCCTGGCATGGCTGCCTCGATGTCCAGTGCTCGTCCCAGAGCCTCAGTGTAGGACAGTCCTACGTGGCTAGCCAGCGTCATGCGTATCTCATGTCTGAAGCCAGTACAGAATTTCTCAGCCATCTTGGCATCGGTTTCTACCTGATCTGGGGCGTACCGTGCCATTTCACAGAACATTCGGTCATAGTCTGTCACCGACATTCGTCATTGCTTCAGATGATAGAATTCAACCTCCTTTTTCTTCCTGTAGCTCTTGGGAATATACTTCTCATAGATCTCAGTTTTAAATTCTTCCCAAGTCATTTCCTCTACATGCATTGGACCCATAGTCTTTTTCCTTGCTTCCCACCAGAAATCTGCGGGTCCAGTTAATTGGAAAGTCACGCAGGACAACCGCTCCTGGTCCGTGCAGTGTAAGAAGTTAAAGACGCGTTCCAGTGCACGGATCCATGTTTCTGCCACCATTGGGTCTCCCAACCCGTTAAACGTTGGTGGGTTCTGTCTCAGAAACATTTCCTCAATCCGACGATCCTGTGGTTGTGGTGGTGGCGGGGGTGGAATTGGCGATGGAGGTGGTGTTACTTCATCCCATTCCTCTCGTACTTCCTCGTCATAAACCGGAAGGTTGTTTTGGGCTTGTCCTCGGCCCCTTCCACGTCCTCGGCCTCGTGGTCTGCCAACTCTTCGTGGTGGCATCCTGGTGGTTTATGAAACTCCTTTAATAAATGCACAACATTCGCGATGGCTAAACAGAAAAACATGGATTTTCCGAGATATAAATGAACACTGCTTTTCAAGATAACGAGATTTCATATATATCGTAAATCGAGTACATCATCAAGAAGTTTGCTTCGAGAGGTCTTTTTACAAAAGAACGCACATCCAAGTACGCATCATGAAGTCCCGGTACTACGGAACATCACCAAAAGTACTTAGCCACTGCCCTTCTAACAGCTCGGGCCTTACGTGCTAATCAAAACAGTCTGCTCAAATCTCCAAAAGAAAATACTACATCAGGACGTCGTCATGCTAGGACGTTTCTGATGTTACAACCCCCCTACCACTCCTCAGTACCAAACCCACTTCCCAGAAGGGGTGTAGTAGCCACAATCCCGGATATCATCACTGTCGCTATCGCTATCGTTGTCCGGTGAGCGCTCCCTTTTTGGCACTCGCTCCTCCTCACTGTTGACGAGTATGGGGTTGTTCTCGTCCTCTCCGCATGCCCACTCCCAGAGGAGGTGCGGGTCCTCCCTGCTCTCCTCAGTGAAGGCTGGGGGCACGGCCTCATTCCCGGCCTTCCTGAGGTGCGGCCATATATCATCCACACGCACCATACGCCTCCCCATGTCTGGGTGGTCTTCCTCAGTTGCCGATCGGATGTGCGAGTAACTGCTCGGAACTGTGATAGCCTGCAGACGGGAGCTCCCGACTGGTGCGACCACTGGCGGGCGTTCCTCCTTATCCTCCTCTGAGACAGCCGCAGGGGCCTTCCCCTTTCGGGCAGCCTCCTGCGCCTCACGCTCTGCCTCCATGGGGAAAGTGGGGTCCCGCATAGAAGGTGGGCGTGCCGGCGGTGCCCTCGGAGTCCTGCTCCCAACTGGTCGCCGAGATGGCCCTGCTTCGGACTCCCACTGGCTGGGACGTCCTGGCTCCCTTGGCGCCGGAGGGTCCTGTACCTCAGGTGCTGGCGAGTCGATCAACAAGGGTGAAACCGACCCGTAGCACACAAAGCGAGTGAATACTGCTAACAGGAATCTAGGAAAATCCCCTACCAAGTCATAAGCAGGGTAGGCAGTGATTATGTACTTATCGGCCACCATGGTAGCCCACTCTCTCCATCCATCGGGGAGCAAACTCAGCAGACGAACTATGCCGTCATATCCGGTGACGCTGCCATGGAAGGCCGCATCCCACCATAGACGCTGGTAATGCGCCAAAAACTCACGCAGTGAGTCACCATAGCACCTCTGGTAGGTCTGGTAGGCCCTCACATACTCCTCGGGGCTAGCACCTCTCCTCGCCCGTTTCCGGGCGGTAAAACGATGACGAGCCATCTACACAAGGACACGTCTCGAGTCAGAGAAGGCAACGCAAGAGAACAGAACGTGAAAACACAACGTAAAGCGATGCATGCGAGTCTAAGGGGGTCATCCTCTAGGGCCACTATACTGCGTGATCTAGAGTCATCAGACTAAGTTCTCATCTCAAACTATTGTTCCATAAGGCTTTTGTGGTGAAGAACACCAATTTCTTTGGATTTACGGGTGACTTGGTCACCGTGAGGATCTATCTCGCACCATTCCATCTTGTGCTATTTCCTTATAGCTCCGTTCCTTGACTTTATGTCTCAACCGTTGCCCCTCTTGTGCTCTTTATGCACTGGGCGTTGGATTTTCTGGTGAAACTCGTGTTTCCTTAGCTCACACTTTCGTACTCAACCTTGTCTTTTCATCCTTCCGAAAACAAATTGCTCGGGAAAGCAATAATAGGATTTATGGTTCATCCCTCGTAGTTCCAGTTCGAACTACATTCTCTAGGAAAGTTCTTATCCTTTCTCAGTCCTTTCCCTTTGCCTTACGAGGTGGGCATCCTCATCGTACTTTGTGTGGTTATTTCAAAAAGTTTTCTTTCTCTTTCGGCTTTCAACTTGGTTGAACGTCCTGGAGCATTGATCGAGTCGATTGCTTGGAAGGATCTAGCGAACAAGTCTAGATCTTGACTGAAGGAGTGTGTGGATATCAGAGTAAGAAAGAAACTGTGGCTCTGATACCACTCTGTCACGACCCAATTCTCATTAAGGATAACAAGAATGGGTGATTCGCGACTAATGGGGGATTAAAGAAGCGGGGATAGAAAAGGGGTAAAATCTGAAGAACTTGTCGAAGGACAAATGTGATATTACCAAGATAACAGTCGAGTATTTGGTACAATCTCAAAATAGAATGTTTGATATGTCAACTGAATCAGAGTTCAATGATGAGACAATACAATTCTCATTCAACAAAACACAGCGGAATAGGTCCCTCTGAACGACTTCGTGTATGGAGACACGAATCGTCGAGAAATCCACAAGCTTATTTATTAGCATCGACTCCGATCAATCTTTTCTCCATCCTGACGTCCAACCTGCACGTTTATAAATACATGCAGGGCTGAGTACAGGAGTACTCAGTGAACACGTGCCGAAAACAAAACATACAATATAAGTTGTCACCCATCCACAGTATCACCCGGGGGTTTTTCTTAAAAGGCCCGAGCATACTAAATTCTTTTGTGATCTTAAAAGTCCGACTGCAGTCTAAGTTCTTTTGTATTCTGCCATGTCTGAGAAACTAGTGTGCCGTGAAGGTGGCCACCTTCAACGAACACCCTCGCCGGCCAACCTCTCTCTAGGATGGCTCACAGCTCTTGTGCACTTTATTCCGAATAGGATTTGCGGTCCTATTGGGAACCGAATTCGTTACTAAAACCTTTTGGCATCGCCAAAAGTCTCGGCATATAGCCCTATCAGACAGGTCTCAAAAACAAATATTTTCTGGCATGACAACAACTTTAAAAGAGATGATCACATTCTCATTTTTTCAGAAAAGATATTTCATACTTCAAAACATTTGCTTTATATCCACACTATAGTGCTGGATATTAAAAGAAAGCCCACCTTGTGTGCTTATCTTCACTTAAATTCCCTTGTTAGGCCTCACTTGCCCTTGACTGTTTTCTCCCTTGAAAATAGCGTAACACGCTAATTAGTACTTGAACTATTTTCCTGAGAAAAGAATGCATGCATCCTATCTCTTAGTCTCGGCTTACAGGATTTCTCTTTAAATCCTAACTCGGCTTACAGGATTTCTCTTTAAATCCTAACTCGGCTTTACTGCTCTGCAACACTTAATTATTTTCTTTACTTCCTTTGGAGAAATTCTATTTTCTCAATAGTTTTGGATTCTTAAAATCCCTCCTTAAATTCCTTTTTCTTCGGATTTTTTTCTTAAGGCCGCCCATGGCGTCGCGGGGCGACGCCGATCGGCCCTCGCTTCTCCTCCTTAAATTTTCCATCCTCGGGAACCCAATAAATTATTCAGGAATTAATTAAGCTTCAAGCTCAATTTCTTAAATTAATTCCACTCCACAATATAATTTTTCCCAAGTCCACTAAATTAATTAAGTAGCCCATTCCCATAAAATCTCATGGCCCGAAACCTTTTTATTTCCAGAGGCCCAAATCCTCAATTTAAATTCTTGGGCAGCCCACTTATTTCCTCCATCTAATTCCAAGCCCAAATTAAATAAATGGCCCCATTAACTAACTAAAGCAAGAGGCCCAACTCAATAATTCAAATGGCCCAGTTCAATTTATTAGTGGCCCAAGAAAAAAAAATAGAAGGAAGTCCACCATATACTCCCTCCTACCCACCGTATTCCTCCAGAACCCCTCCCCAATTCTTATTCCAATTCTGGAATCACAAAGAAGACAGCGGCGCCCATCTCTCTCCCTCGCGGTTTCCGATGAAATCGCCGCTCCACCGCGTCGCCGTCTCCACCGTTCACTCCTCACTCCTCTTCTCCAATTTCCCCCAAATTTCCAAATTCCTAAATTGGGGATCACAGCAGCGGCGCTCTCCTCCGTCGCGGCCTCCGGCAAAAACGCGCCTACCTCGACGGAAATTTCGGAGTCCCGTCAGCGGGTACTCCCTCCTCCATCGTTTTCTCTCTCTCCGTCGAGTTTGGAGGAGTCCTCAGCTCCTCGACAAGCAGGGCTGCCGCCTGCTGCGTCGCTCGGCGCCAGCTCCAGCAACTCGCCGCCTTGCCGGTTGCTGCTCTGGCAACGTCTCTCTCCCCCGTAATCAAGCTAAGTCCCCTACCCCTTCTCCCGATGTGCTCTTCTTTTAATCGGAGCACGCAAAGTATCGTAGGCTATATTGTGGTATTATTCCATTGGGCTTGATTTCTTGGTTATGGTGTTAATGATTCTGACTCTTTTGTTCATAGGGAGCATTTTGGCTTATTGCACAGAGCCCTTATGCTTATTCTTAATCCGTGTGGGGGAGTCTCTGGTGGTTTGCTACTAATTTTTGGTTGGTGTGAGAGTCCTATGGAGAACTCTATGTTCTTGAGTTATCTACTTGTCTATATGATGCAAGGAGTGTTGTTGAGGGGGTTACCTTGCTTGGTGATCCCTCTCGGTTCTCCCTCCTCACTGCCGCTACTCCGCACCGTCACTCCTCACTCCGTCGTCCCTCGCTCCGTCGCACTCTTGTGCGAATTTGGCAGCAGAAGAGTGTGGAGTGGGGAGGGAGTGACGGTGGTATTTATAGGCAATTTCCTCATCCTTGGTGGCAGGTTTTGGGGAGTGTAACTTGCTACTTTGAGCTACATGTTTCTCCTTCTTTTGAGCTTGTTGTTTAGGCTTCCCTGCCTACTTTGGTGAAACTCTTGAGAATAACAAAAGGGCTGATTCCTAGCTCTAATTTTGGGCGTGTACAGTGGCTCCTTCCACTATGATCCCTTGTTTGACTCCTTCTTTGGTGTAATTGGAATGGTCAATATGGCTGATTTCACAGCCAATTTCAGCAGCCTCTTGGCTGTGCTATTTGCCTATTACTTCTATCCTCTTAATCGAGCTTGCCTCCCCCTCCCCCTTTTTTTTATGTTTCAATTTCTGACCCCTTTTTCATGCTAACTTTGCAGGTTTTTAGGGCTGCCATTCTTGGAGCTTTGGGGCTGGAAATCGAGAAGAGAAGGGGGTGGAGAAGGAGGGAAAAGATTCCTTGGTAGCTACTTGGTTTCCCCTACCAAAAGAGCTAGCTTCTAGTCCTTCCGACTAGAGTGGTTAGGATGTAGGATGTAGTGTAGATATGTGATGTCTCTTTCCCTCACATAACTTGTATAACTTGTATTGTTGACTTGTATTTTGTTACACAAGTATCCTTCTTTTCTCTAATATAGCATTTCCTTTACTTTCATCCTTTGAAATTTTTCTTCTGCACATAATTTCTTCCAACGAGCTTTATTTATTCCAAGGCCGGAAGCCATAACAACATCGTATACCTCTAGACGAGGATTAAACAATCTAATCAATTCGGCTCAATCTGCCTCCCAGGCAAATAGCAATAGAAACGTAGGATTTATCAAACAACTTCACACCATGCCACTAAACTAAACTCCCTTCTCAACTTCACAAACAATTTTAGAATACTTAAATCCCCAACACCACATGCATACTCAAAAGAAAGCTAAGTATAGGGGGGTTGGTGAATACTCCTCCTCATTTTCCTTTGTCTTTGGCTGGTGTATTATTTTAGTTTGGGCTACACTCTTTTAATAAAGAGTTGGATTAAGAAAATTGGGCTTGTTTAATTTATTAGACTGGTCCGAGTAGATTTAATATTGTGATTTGCCTTGCTCTAATTATTAGACTAGGCCTGATTATTTATGTGTGAGCTGTTGGAAGCCTGGTTATTCAACGTGCGGTTGTTTGTGAATTTCCGAAGATGGAAGATATTCAAGTTGGAGCTAAGAAAAGAAAGAAAGAAATAGAAAAGATTTTCAAGAATTCATATTTTATTAAATGATTACCCAAGTAATTAATTTCGAGAATAGAATTTCTACGGATTTAGTTAAGCAAATAATTAAATCCTACCTCCTCCGTCCCATGGTAGATGTCACACTTTCCCTTTTAGTTTGTCCCACAAAAGTTGTCACATTTCATTTTTTACAAAAAATTCCTTCTCACATCAATTATAAAATTATATTTTCTCTCACCACTTAACACACAAAACAACATCTCCTAAAATCTCGTGCCATCTCCCAAGTGTGACATCTACTATGGGACGGAGGGAGTACAACTTGGTAAAGCCCGAGAGAGGATTAGAGATCCTATGAGACGAGACTAAGATATAGGTGCTATCCAATAGGATGCATGCATTTTTTTTCTCAAGAGAATTTAATTCAAATGCTAATTAGCGTGCTACACTATTTAATTTTCAAAGGCAATTTCCCTTGAGAGCAAAGAGAAGCCAACACGAGAGTTGTTAATTGAAGATAAGCACATCAGGTGGGCTTTCTTTTAATATCCAACACATTAGTGTGGATATAAATCAAATACTTGCGAAATTATGAAATGTCATATTTTTCTCAAATAGAGTTGTGATTCTTTTCAAATTGTTGTCATGCCATAAATATTTGTTTTGATGCCTATTTGCGGGCTATATGCCTATTTATTTTGGTTACCCCAAAACGTTATAATCGAATTCGGGTTTGAGTGTAGGTAGAATCTCAACACAGACTTGTGTACACGACGAGAGCCGTGAGCCATCGAGAGGGTTGGCCGGTTCTGTGTCCGTGGAAGGTGGCCACCTTCCCGGCGCGACGAAGTAGATGTTGACCGTGGGAGGTGGTCACCTCCCCGGTGCACGAATGTTCAGATATGGCGAATTATGAAAGAACTTAAACTGATCAGTCGAACTTTAAGCTCACAAATGAATTTAGTAAGCTTTGGCCTTTTAGGAAAACACCTCGTATGTTACTGTTGATGGCTTGACAACTATAATGTATGTTTTGATTTTCAGCACGTATCCACTGAGTACTCATGTATTCAGCCCTACATGTATTTCTAATGTGCAGGTTGAACGTCAAAACGGAGGATTGATGATCGGAGTCGATATGTATTAAATAACCAAGTGGATCTTCCAACTCTGATTTATTTGACGAGATATTATTTCCGATTCCAAGACCATGTAATCAAGTACTTGGCTTCCGTTTTATAATATTATTCGATTTGGCCTTTGGGCAAATTTCTCAAGTTTCTAGCCCTTTCTTGCCCTGGCTCTTTATTCCTTCTTATTAGTTGCGGTTTACTCGTCTTCGCTATCCTTAGCAAAGTGCGGTCGTGACAGAGTGGTATTAGAGCCTCAATTTCTTTCCTTCTCTAAGATCCCAACATTTCTACAGTCAAGATCTAGACTTGTCCATTAGATCATCCAGAGTAATCGACTCAATCAACACTCCAACAAGAGACGTTCAACCGAGCTTGAAAGAGTGAAGTTTGAAGTACTTGGAACAAAGTGTGACATGAATTTTACCTAGTCAATAAAATAAGAAAAACCTAGAGGAAATAAGTATTTTCTCTGCAGAATATAGTTCAAGACGTAACTACAAAGGATGAACCTTTAATCTTATTATTGCTTATCAAAGCGACGATTTAAAGACAATGCTATATAGACTCGAACATGGAAGCGTGATCCTCAGCGACACGGTTTATCGTATGAGAAGGACCAACACCCAGTGCAAAAGAGCACAAGAAGGCAAATATCGAAAAGGATAAAAACAAGGAATGATGCTATAAGGGAATAGCACGAGATATATCCTTACTACGACCGACCGTTCGATTAGACCCCAATAGATCTTTGAGTTCAGCACGACTCGTGAGGCTTTATAGAAACGCTAGAATTGGGATATGAACTAAGCTTTGATGACGATAGATCACATGTTATAGTGGCTCTAGTAAATGATTCCTTTCACGTAGACTCTCATGCATCGATCTTTACGCTTTACTTTCACGTTACGTATTCCTGTGAGTACCTTTTTTTCACTCGAGACATACGCTTGTGAAAATGGAGAGGTAGGACCCCGCTAAGCCCCCGCCGAGTGCACACCAGGTCATGGCAGGATTCGCATTCCACGCGTACCGATCTTACCGACCGCTCGTGGGAGAGAGCGTATTGCAGATTATATGTAGGTTCTATGAGCTATGGGAGTGGGCCCACTCTTACGGCGTCTCTGGATTGGACGGCATACACCGTCTGACTTTCGTACTCTCCGGGCAGTGGCAAACATGGGCCGCTAGATGGCGAGTAGCTACATATACAGGCGGGTTGACACCCAGGAGGAGGAGGGGAACTTTCGTGGCTTCCTGACCTTTATCTTCCTACAATACGTATACTACCAGGATGTCCTAGCTGTCGGTATGGACGACGTGCCACCACCCCCGCTCCAGTGGAGGGTGTCACTCCCTCTGGAGAGCAGTACGCGCGAGCGCCACGACCATGAGGTCGGGTCATCCCGTCAGCCAGGGATGGACCTGCTCCCAGGACCCAGTCGATGGCCAGAGATGCATCGGGAAGATGGCGCCGAGCTTGACCACGAGGGCGGGGCAATGCCCCGATGATTGCTCCGGACGAGGACCCGATGGAGCTAGAGGTGGGTACTGCAGTGGTCGCTCAGGAGAGGATCCCCAAAATGGAGGAGCAGATGTTAGAGAGGCGTGAGCCACCGCGGGCCAACTTCTTCGACGAGGACTTTCATGCCGGCCTCCGCCGGCGGTCGGAGGAGAAGATGGCCTGGCTGGAGGCCATACTGGCCGAGATGGAGCTCGAGGAGCCTCTGTTCCCAGTAGATGAGGTACCCCCTCATGCGCATGAGGACCTGCTAGGGGCGGCCTAAGAAGACCTCATCCTAGTCGAGGACAGTGACGATGACTTCGAGGGGAGCTCTAGGATGAGCTCACTAGGATCAGATGAGGAGCAATAGAGGGGTTGTACCATCAGAAATTCACTAGGATCAGATGAGGAGCAATAGAGGGGTTGTACCATCAGAAGCGTTGGAGTGTGATGACGTTCTGATGTAGCTATCTTTTTCTTTTCCTAGGATTTTCAGTAGATCACTTTTTGATTAGCACATAAGACCCGAGCTGTTAGGAGGGCAGTGGCTAAATACCTTAGTGATGTCCCGCAGTATTGTGGCTTCACGACACGTACTTGGATGTACGTTTTAGGATTCACTTTTTGTAAAAAGTCCTTTCAAGGTAAACTCTTTTATTCCCAGGATGATGTATTAATTTGCAGTATCTATGAAACTTCCTTATCTTTGAAAAGTTGTGCTCGTTTTTATCTTATGATCCAGTTGTTTGTTTCGTTATCGTGTATGCTAGTACTTAATTAGAAATTGCACAAACTATCAGGATGCCACCAAGAAGAGTTGGCAGGCCGTGAGGCCGAGGACGTGGGAGAGGGCCGAGGCCAAACCCGAGGTGAACTGCTAGTGATTAACATGCGCGATGCACAAATTTTTAAACAGAGGTTGATAAAGTAGATCGATCCACAAATTTTTAAACAAAGGTTGAAAAAGTAGATTACCATGTCATGAGAAAGATCTGTGCATCGCACATGTGAATCACTAGCAATTCACCTCGGGCTTGGCCTCGGCCTCTCCCACGTCCTTGGCCAAGCAGCCTGCCAACTCTTCATGGTGGCATCCTGATAGTTTGTGCAATTTCTCAAGTACTAGCATACACGATAACGAAACAGACAACTAGATCATAAGATAGAAACGAGCACAACTTTTTAAAGATAAGGAAGTTCCATAGATACTGCAAATTAATACATCATCCTAGGAATAAAGGAGTTTGCCTCGAAAGGACTTTTTACAAAAAGTGAATCCTAAAACGTACATCCATGTACGTGTCGTGAAGCCCTGATACTGCGGAACATCACTAAGGTACTTAGCCACTGCCCTCCTAACAACTCGGGTCTTACGTGATAATCAAAAAGTGATCTACTGAAAATCCTGGTAAAAGAAAATGATAGGTACATCAGAACGTCATCATACTCCAACATTTCTGATGGTACTACCCCTATACTGTTCCTCATCTGATCCTAGTGAGCTCACCCTAGAGCTTCCCTCAAAATCATCGTCATTGTCATCGACTAGGATAGGGTCTTGTTCGGCCGCCGCTGGCAGGTCCTCATGCGCAGGAAGGCGTACCTTATCGACCAAGAATAGAGCCTCCTCGAGCTCCATCTCGGCCAGTATGGACTCCATCCAGGCCATCCTCTCCTCCGACCGCCGGCGCAGGCCGAAGTGAAAGTCCTCATCGAAGAAGTTGGCCCGCGGTGGCTCATGCCTCTCTAACATCTGCTCCTCTCTTTCTGGGATCCTCTCCTGAGCAACCACCATTGTACCAACCTCTAGTTCCATCGGGTCCTCATTTGTAGCAATCATCAGGGCCTTGCCGCGCCCCTCAGGGTCGTGCTCGGCGCCATCTGTCCGATGCATCTCTGGACGTCGACTGGGTCCTGGGAGTAGGTCCATCTCGGGCAGACAGGATGACCCGGCCTCATGGTCGTGGCACCCACGCGTACTGCTCTCCGGAGGGAGTGCACCCTCCACTGGAGCGGGGGTGGTGGCATGTCGTCCATACCGATAGTTGGGACATCCTGGTAGTGTACGTATAGTAGGAAGATAAAGGTCAGGAAGCCACGGAAGTTCCCCTCCTCCTCCTGGGTCTCAACCCATCTGTATATATAACTACTCGCCATCAGGCGGCCCATGGCTGCCATTGCCCATGGAATCCAAAGACGTCGTTAGAGTGGGCCCCTCCCATAGCTCACAGAACCTCCATACAATCAGCACTACGCTCTGTCCCACGAGTGGTTGGTAAGATCGGTACGTGCCGAGCGCGAATCCTGTCATGGCCTGGTGTGCACTCGGTGGGGTCCTAGCGGGGTCCTGCCTCTCCATTTACACAAGGGTATGTCTCGAGTGAAAAGAAGGTACTCACAGGAAAACGTAACGTGAAAGCAAAGAGTAAAGATCGATGCATGAGAGTCTACGTGAAAGGAATCATCTACTAGGGCCACTATAACATGTGATCTATTGTCATCAAAGCTAAGTTCATATCTCAATTCTAGCGTTTCTTTAAAGCCTCACGAGTCGTGCTGAACTCAAAGATCTATAGGGGTCTACTCGAACAGTTCGGTTGTAGTGAGGATATATCTCGTGCTATTCCCTTATAGCATCATTCTTCGTTTTTCTCCTTTTCGATATTTGCCTCCTTGTGCTCTTTTGCACTTGGTGTTGTCCTTCTCGTACGATAAACCGTGTCGCTGAGGATCACGCTTCCATGTTCGAGTCCATCTAGCATTGTCTTTAAATTGTAGCTTAGGAAAGCGATAATAGGATTTAAGGTTCATCCTTTGTAGTTTCGTCTTGTTCTGCAGAGAAAATACTTATTTCCTCTAGGTTCTTCTTATTTTCTTGACTTAGTAAAATTCATGTCACACTTTTTTCCAACTACTTCAAACTTCACTCTTTCAAGCTCGGTTGAACGATTCTTGTTGGAGTGTTGATCAAGTCGATTACTTGGGATGATCTACTGGACAGTCTAGATCTTGACTGAAGAAATGTTGGGATCTCAGAGCAGGAAAGAAACTGAGGCTCTGATACCACTCTGTCACGACCGCACTTTGCTAAAGATAGCGAAGGCCGGTAAACCGCGACTAATAAGATGGATTAAAGAGGTGGGGAAAGAAAGGGGTAGAAACTTGGGAAATTTGCCCAAAGGCCAGATCGAATAATATCATAAAATGGAAGCCAAATACTTGATTACATGGTCTTGGAATCGGAAATAATATCTCATCAAATAAATTAGAGTTCGACGATTATGTTTCTAACACAGCGACCGCTGAAAACGTCCAGCTGCCCGCTGAAATTTCACCGCAATCCAGTCTAAAAAATTTTAACTTGTTTTTTAATTTAGCTCGTACAGCCTTAGCCCAAAATTTCAAGGTATCTTTATTGCTTTCATAGATTTCTCACGTCCCAACCGACCCTACAAACTTATCATTTACTTAGTTTTGAATAAGTTTGGGGGGATGACGTGGTGGACCATGAGATTATGATTTTTATTGTTTTTCTTAGTTAAAATTTTTGTTTTCTTTTTGTTTTAAAAACCCGAGGTGAATTATGTCATAAACATAGCATGAAGAACTTAGAAACTCGCATGTATATGGACACATTAGACTGAGTTGCCAATGATATTAAATTCTTTCTATCTATGAATAAGTATGACTTAACGTTTTGATTTGATGGTTAGGTGAAAATGTGCATAATTAGTGAATTACTTGTTAGCCTTGAATCATGATTTTACCTTGTAAGATTTGAGCATTATTTCTTTCTTGTGTGATTTATCTGCATGCATGTATATGTTTCTAGAACTTTCTGCTCGTCTGCCTAAGTTTACATAGTGTTTAAGTTGATAAGTAGGCAATCTTTTCATAGCCTACTTTTATATCCAAATTTTTTTACACTTTCAAAATCTATTTTACCGTTTGGAGCCAATTTTGAGTCTTTAAACCTATTATTTGGAAGCCAAATTAATAGGGACAATTCCTTGGGTTAGTTGCTTAGAATTTTTATATCTTTTGTAAATGAATCGGAGAGATAAGGAGGAATGATATAAAATGGAAAAGTAGTGTGTTTAAATGTAAAAAAAGTGCAAGTTATGAAATAGAAAAATTCAAAGTGTGCTTGATCTAGAAAAGATGCCTTTGGTATAAAAAAAAGAAAAAAAGAAAAGAAAGGTAGGTTGTGTAGAAAAGAAAGAAAATCTAAGAATTGAGAAAGTGAGCTGAAGTTAGAATATATGTCAAAAGTGTCTTGGATTTGAAAGAAAGTGGAGTCTATTTTACTCTACTTGGGATTTTTATTTTTAATCATTTTTAGCCAAATATTCCTCACCTACCAAAGAGCCTACATTACAACCAAAATAAAGTCGAACTTTTGATGCTTAATCACACGTGGTAGAGGAAGGATTAGACTTTGAGCAAGCATATGGTAAACTTTGCATGATGTATGATATGAGTGCTTATATACATTGTCATATACACTTTGAGAGTGGGAGATAAACACACTTCCCATCTTTGGAAGTTTGCCCACTTGTGAGTGCATGAATTCAATGTGATATACGAGTTAGTTATGAAAGTGCACTAATATGCTTGCTTGATTTGATTGCGTTATTTCAAGCTTAATCTATTTCTTCCATACTTTGAGGCAATTACGACATCTAGTCCTTATGCAATCTGTGCGTCTATTCACGTTTCTTTTATAATTTGTTTGAGGACAAACAAAGAGTTAAGTTTGGGGGAGTTGATACGCTCGGATTTTGCATTGTTTTAAGGTCATTATTTGGTCCGTTTTGAGTGTCAAAGTTGCATTACATGTCCATTATTTGCATATTTTATCCATTTGATATTTTGACGTGTTGTGTGAGAAATGTGCAAAATAGAGCTGAAAAAGGCATTAAAAAGTCAAAATTCAGAAGTTGGAGAAGAAGCGCAACCCAATGACCCAAGCCAACGGTCGCTGAAACGAGTCTAGAGAGTTCTGAAGCTGTCCAGCGGCCCGCTGGCCATGACCAACTCTAACATGATATAATTGAATAAATTTGGACGCACTACAATCCCCCGATAAAGATTTTATTTCAATTGTGTAATTCTTATTTATCTGAATTCTTTATTTGAATTATGTCAATTTTTTATTTCAATTACATAGGAGTAGTTATTTTTTTATTTCAACTAAATTTTTATTTTTTGATTATTTGAATATAAATTTTATTAGTTTATACCCCCTTGGTTACACAATAAGCAAGTTGTATTCTTTTTTGGTCGCCACCTAAAATGAGTAATTTCCATTTTAGCAAAAAGTAACACTTTTCATCTCTCTTATTTTATTCTTTCTTCAACTTCTTTACTATACTTTCGGTTATACTTTACGCTTTCTTCACATAACTCCTTAAACATTAGAAGTGTCTTGTTTATGGCGGGACGGAGGAAGTATATCATAATTGCAAATTATATGAAATAAGAAATAATTTTAAAAATAAAAAATGAGAAATATAAATAGTTAGTAATTAATGAAAGTTCTCCCGATGTGTGATTATTAAGTGATGAATAGACTCAGGATCCATATCAATTGCTCCCTCCGTCCCATAAAAATATGGACAATGGATATGACACGGGATAAGATAAAATTGGTAATGTAAGAGAGATGAGGAAAATTGTATGGTAAAGTAAGAAAGAGGAGAAGAATGGTAGTTAAAGTAGAGTTAGTGGTTAGTGAGACCTACATTATTTAATTGATATAACTTTCTAAAAATGGAATGCACATATTTTTATGGGACAGACGAAAATGAAAAGTTCACATATTCTTATGGGACGGAGGGAGTATTATATATGGCTAGTGAATGCCCTAAATAAATGATGAAATTTTATTGGAGTTCTAACTAATGATTAATTATATAAGAAATTCGTGATATAAAGTTTCAAATTTTAAAATCGTTCACTAGTTAAAAGTGTTCCTACTTGTTCGCATACAACATAGACAAAAATAGCATATCAACGAAATTAGCGGGAACATATTTAAAAAATTAGCAGACAAAAAAAGGAAAAACAAAATACCAAAGAAATGAGATTTCAATGAACAACACCACACTTATATGTTCAGGTGATATGCTTAGCCAAATAAAATAACGAAAGAAATAAATAGAACACAAAAAAACAATTGGGTTTCCTATTAACAATCAAGGTTTTTTGAATGAAAACCTTCATTTTCCATTTGTTTTTGCTGCATCTGATCTATATTCCTTTCCACCACCATCTTCAGCTATCATTGGCTAAACCTTATCGGGTTTCTGCTGAATGTCGTTACGGTTCATCCCGAACCCTTCAAAATTCAGCAGATGTCTTTCCTTTCCATGAAACCTAAACCATTGATGATTTGTGTGTGCATTGTGAGCAGAAAAAATACTACTACCATATACTCCTTTCGTTCTATGTTAATTGAGTCATTTTTCTATTTTAGGAAGTTTCAAGATAAATGAGTCATTTCTATTTTTGGCAAAAAGTAACACTCTCTCTTACTTTATTCACCATCACTTAACACATCATTCTTAATCTCCGTGCCAAAAAGAAGTGCCTCTATTTACAAGGAACGGAGGGAGTAAGAAATAGGGATGGATCAATTCAGGCAAGTTGGTGAGGTTGTGGGCAGTGTGAAGGCGTTGATGGTTCTCAAACACGAGATTTGCATCAACCAAAGGCAATGCTCTTTGCTTGCAGACATGATGCAGTTGGCCTTTGACACAATCTCAGAGGAGATGAGGCAAAACTTGAAGCTCGACGAGAAGGCCACCAAGTGGAACTCTCTGGAGCTCCCGTTGGAGGAGCTCCACCGTGTCTTCAAGGATGCAGAGTGCTACATCAGATACTGCCTCGACATCAAGGACTGGTGGGGGAAGGCCATCAGCCTCCACATGAGCCGGGACTGCGTGGAGCTACACATCCACAACGTGCTGTCCTGCTTCACCGTGGTGGTTGAGGCTGTTGAGATGGCTGCGGAGATTTCAGGGAGCGATGAGGAGGAGAAGCAGAGAAAGAGGGTCGCTCTTCTTCACAAGTATGATCATGAATGCGATGATCTGAAGATCTTCCTGTGGAAGTTCAGGAAGCAGTTTCTCATCCCTGCAGAGGTGTGCAGCCGCATTGAGACTGCGTGGAGGGAGGACCGATGGCTACTGTTAGACAAGGTTGGGGAGATGAAGGCGGCAGATAGTGAGCAGAAGCTGGCTGAGCTGCTGCTGTGGAAACTGAATGATGTGGAAGCTTCCAAGAAGGTGATGTCAAGCAGCATTCTTGTAGGAGCGCATGATTACCAAGTGAGGCGTCGTCTGGGGTCAGCGTACCCCAACGGGCAGAGCCATCTCAAGGAGATCCATTGGCTGGGGGAGAGCTTCGCGTTGAGGACGTTCATTGGAGACGTTGCCCCTTTACTACCCGAGATCTCGTTTGTGCTTTCCCTCTCGCATCCCAACATATTGCAGCACCTCTGCGCGTTTTATGACAAAGTGAGGAAGGAAGGGTACCTCGTTATGGAGTTGATGAACAAGGATCTTGCTTCTCATGTGAAAGAGCACACGGGGCAGAAGAATCACGTGCCATTCACCATACCGGTGGCTGTAGACATCATGCTGCAGATTGCAAGAGGGGTGGAGTATTTGCACTCGAAGAAGATATGTCATGGAGATCTCAATCCATCCAACATCCTTCTCAGGCCGAGGAACGCCACCACCGGTGGCTTCCAAGTTAAAGTCTCTGGGTTTGGGATAAGCACAATCAGGAGCTGTCCCTCGAGAAGCCCTAGGGCGGTCGCTGCTGATGCTGATATCTGGTTGGCCCCCGAGTTGCTGGCTGAGCTTGGTGGGAAATGCAAGGGGAAATACTCTGAGAAGGCTGATGTGTATAGCTTCGGGATGCTCTGCTTCGAGCTACTAACGGGGAAAGTCCCGTTCGAGGATGGCCATCTTCAAGGGGAGCAGATGGTCAGGAACATTAGGGCAGGAGAGAGGCCTCTTTTCTCCCACCCTTCGCCAAAATACCTGGCTAATCTCACCAAGAAATGCTGGCAGACTAATCCCGCTCTGCGCCCCTCTCTCTCTTCGATATGCCGGATCTTGCGCTACATCAAGAAGATCCTCATCATCAACCCCGACCACGGCCACCCAGAGGCGCCCACGCCTCTTGTGGACTACTGTGACATTGAGGCGGCGTATCTGAACAAGTTCAACGCGGAAGAAGGGAGTGATACCCTCGTGCCCGTCATGCAGATCCCTTTCCAAATGCTGGCCTACAAGATTATTGAGAAGGAGAAAACCAATAACAAGAAATGGGACATGGTCACTGAAGCAAGGATGAAACCCCCTGCATCAATCTTTGATGAGGACCAGTTGTCGGCTATGGATGATCTCTTTCTCGTGCCAGCTGACCGAAGGTCAGTTTGTTCAGACATCATCGACTGCAAGAATTCAGTCGTTGATGTGGATCTTAGGACGGTTATATCAGAGACGATGCACCGCAAACTTTTCCAATCGGACTCATTTGTTCCAGAGGTCTCAAGGAAGAGATACACCAAACCTGCAGCAGCTGAATCTGTCTCACCAGAATATGATCGAAATCTCTCATCTGAATCAGAAGAAAATAGCAATTTCTTCTCAGACAGCAAAATTCCAGAAAGGAAAGGGCTGCAGCTTCAGAAGACATTAACAGCTACAGCCAACCTTTCAGAAGATTATGACAAGCCTGAAAAGAAGCCTACATTTATCAACAAACTGAAAACCATCAAGACCAAATTCATCCCAGGTCAGTTTCTCCTTAATTATTTATGTTTTCTGTTTCTGAGAATGGATTGATATCGATGATCTATATACACAGAATCGCCAAAATCACCAAGATGTGATGCACCATTGTATCCAACAGCCAGGGGAAAGAAGGAGTCGCTAGCAGCGGCCTCATCACCATCACGAGCATTCAACAAGACAGCGGTGCAGAGTCCAAAGAAGGACGTGAAGGGAACAGTACAATCTGGGATGAGGAGCAGTAACTCGCCAGCATCCTCACCCGCCAGAGACTTGAGAGCAAAGAACGAGAGTTCAATGTACTCACCGGGGAGAGTGATGAAGCCTCACTCTCCAGCTGCCTCGCCATCAAGAGGTTACAATGTATGCCCATCGCCAATGCATCCATCGTCTTATCACACAAATGCTTCTGCAATGTCATCACCCATAAATCCCAATATGCGGCCTTCAAGACTTGCTGGTAGGCCGACTGCACTGCCTTCGGATGTCAGCACTCGAACCTCAAAAATAGATCACATTCTCAGGTAGTGTGTAGACGGTTTTGTCCATCTCAAATGAAAAGAAGTGCAAGTATATTTTTTTGTTCTTCCCTTTTTTTTGTGTAACCAAGCCAAAACAGTTAGGCCATCGATTCTTGATTTCTTGGTGTACATTTCATCTCTCATCTCATGTTTCTCTCACTGGCTACATCTTCGTGTGAACTAGTTGAGCCTGCAATGCCATATCATGAACTACAATTTTCTTCAACTAGTTTTTAGATGAAGACAAGCTATGTAACAAAACCCATTGAAATCCACAGCAAATATGACACACGTGATAATTGCTTCATCCAAATGTACATGCAAAATCTTGCTCCAAATGTACATTGGTAAAGATAACTTAGCATATATGAAAAAAATTTCGTCACCTTCTCCTTTTTAAAGAGATAAGAAAAATGTAGTTAATCTAATTGAAAAAGTACTTTTTCAAAATAAAAAGTGTTGTAATGAACATTGATATCATTTGCTTCATGTGTGGTGCAAATAGTGAAACATAAATACCAATATGTGAAGCATTGAGAAGATTGTTTATATGTACTTATAATTTTAATGTGTATTGCATGTAAATTCTTACATGACACCAAATTTGTGTTGCTTAGCAACTTTCTATCTATAAATTACTGAACTATTAATTTGCTTTGTTTTGTAACCAATCAAGATTTCGACGTTGGCATAACTTAATGACTAATATGGTACATAAGTAAGTCACTAAGTTATGTCGGCGTTGAAATCTTAATTGGCTGCAAAATCAATAATTCAATAGTTTGGTAATTGAAAGTTGTTATGCAAACTCGAATTTGGCAAACTTTAAAATTTATAGAAAAATTACCCTCGTCTGAAATTAATCTAGATGTAGTCTGTTTGGTTCATGAGATTAAATCACACAACTCAATCTCAGATGGATAATCATGTGATAATTAGTCATAGCCAACCCCTCTAACTAAAATAATCTCACAATTCAATCTTAAATTATATCTTGGTACTATTTTATCTAGGAAACCAAACACCACAACTGAGTCTTGCTAAATTATGACTCGATGTTTATTCTTGATTTTAATTGATTAAAAATTAGTACTCCCTCCATCCATGAAAAATAGGCCCATGGATGGACGGCATGAGTTTTAATTAAAAATTGGTAAAGTAAGAGATGAGGAAAAATGTGTAAAGTATGAGAGAGAAACTTTTCCATTTTTGAAATGTGACTATTTTTTTAGTCACTCTAAACTGGAAAAATAATACTATTTTTCGTGAATGGAGGGATTATTATTTAAGTGGGAAAAGGAATTAGAATGGAAACAGTTAATTTGATCATCCACTAGTCGATCACCATAGAGGTTTTTGGTTGACCGCCGTAAGCTGTCATACGTCATTCATAACATTGATTTTTACAATATATAGTTTATAATAATAGTATTAGTACTCCCTCCGTCCCCTAAAAATATAAACATTTGAAATGATACTGGTTTTAATGCAAAATTGGTAAAGTAAGAGAGATCAAAAGAAAAATGTATTAGTGAAAAATGAGTCTCACCCCATTAGACAGAGAGAAATTTCCTAAAGAGGAAAGTTTCTATTTTTAGAGAACGGGCCAAAAAAGGACTTTCTATTTTTAGAGGTCGGAGGGAGTATAATTTTATTTAGATATTTCAAATAAAGTAATTACTAGATAATCCAATTAAACTTTTGATATATTACTAAGTAATTTCAAGATATATTAAGCTCAACTAATATCGTTACATTAATGAGTCAGTTATAAATTTTCAGTGCTCAATTATATAGCAAACTAATCGATCTTCAATTTGTCGACATTCATCTCAATTATTTAGACTGATCCTACGAAAATATTGACAGACAACTTCATCATCATGTCTAATTCCAATTACCATCCTAAAATTATAGGGTCAAGACTATAATTGTTGCCAATGTGGTGGTGGTGACAAGAGCCTCTAAAAAGGAAAAAAGTTAATTATGTAGCACCGCATGAGTTCATTATTAATCTTTTCATATAAATTAGAAGGGATTTCTTCTTCTATTTGTAACACAGTATTAGCACATAATGTTCCCTAAATTCAAGTAAACAAAAAGGGAATAGTACATAAATTGTGATCATTTTATTCAAGGACAATATTCAGACACAAAATCCTGATTTCATCTCTCCACCTTTCCTACACCCCTTTTGGTTTGAGGATTTGTAAATTCATTTGCATCTTCACCATTTTCTCTCTCATGATTAGGGTAATATTGTTCTTAACATGCATCTTCACCATTTTCTCTCTCATATTCAGGGGATTTGAATTTACTTAGGAATTGCCAGAAAACTTTTACCTGAAATCATGATAAATTCTCCTGATATTTTGTTCATATCCATTGATTTTATTTGAAAGGCATATTTATTTCAGATATAATAAATGAGGAATAGGTCTCTCAAGTCTCAGGTGATCCGTTCATGATATTAGTGAGCATTAAAGAAGATAAATTAATTCATGCAAAAGTGACCATAATCAAAATCATGCATTAATCTTTATAGGGTGGTTATTATTGTTGTGTTGTTGTAATTATTTGTTTAGATGGCTAAAATTGTGGAATATAATGCTGCAGGTTAACATAGCAGACGTTTGGTTTAAAGAGAGAAAATGAGATAAACAAAAGGGGTAAAGGGAAAGGCATACCTTCTTTAGCATTCTGGGTGAAGCAGAGATGGCAAAGCAACAATGGAGATCCAAGTCCTTTTGCAATCACATTGCTCCTGACAAGGAAGAACAGCTCAAACGAGTCAAAATAGGCACACCATCTTATCTTCAACTTTGATATTTTCATGAAATGTGATAGATCATTTTTATGGTTGTGTATTGAAGCAAGAAAATTGACATGTTCTATGCTGTGTGCAGCGGTTGAGGATCAAGTGAACAGCATTCTTAAGATCATGAATGATATAAACCACGGAAACAAAGAGAGGAACTTGAGGAAAAAGTCGGAAGCTATCAAACTCATCCAAGATTTCAACAAGCAGTATGAAAAACTCTACATCCTCTATGAAAATTTGAGAGAAGAGGTAAAAAAAAGTGTTGAAGTGGAAGACTCTCCCCCCGGTCAGGACTCGGATGCAGAGCCAAATTACTGGAATCGAAACGATGAAGTGAGCAGTGGCAGTTCAAGAATGTCAGCAAGAGAGAGCCAAGAATTTGAAGCCTCTGACATAGAAGATACTTTGACTAGTGTGAGTGAGGTGACTAAGATAATGAACAGCGAACCAGGGTCGCCTTTGGACATTCTGAGTGACCTTGAGATTCAACGGGAGAAGGCTGGGAAGACGAACCAGATGTTGGTCGAAATAAGAGATATGGAGGCACTGGTTGCTGAATTGAGGATCGAGGTTTCCACCCTCCGCACACACAAGAAGCGACTGGAAGAGCAAGTGGAGTTGAAGTCCAACGAAACTTTGCAAGCACAAGACACGATTTCTGGACTGGGGGCTCAGATAATGGAAATGGAAGCTGAGAGGAGAGAACAAGAAGACCTCCTTAGCTCCTTCAGAAAGCAGTTTGAGGATGACAAGCAGCTCAACAAGACTAGAATCACAGAGATCAAGACTGAGGCGGAAGGAATGGAGCTCGAATTGAATAGTTTGAAGCATCAGAAAAGTGAATTGCAAGAAGGATTGTTGGAGGAAACTAAACACTGGTCAGCTAAAGTTGATGGCCTAGCGGAACAAGTTAGTTTTCTGCAGGAACAACTGGAGACTGTGCATAGCCACAAGGAGGAAATGATGCTGGAAATAAAAAAGAAATCAGAAGAAATATCACATTACCTGCTCCAGATTGAAACTCTGAGAACCAAGCTGAGTTCGAGCAAGCAGCGAATAGCACAGGAGAAAGAAAGCCTGCAAATTAAGGTACATGATTTAGAGTCAGAGATTGAGTCATTAAACAGCAACTTGGAAGAGAAAATTAGCCATGAAGCATCTCAATCAAGTTTAGAAAGAGAGAAACTAGAAGAAAAAGTGTCTGAACTGCAGAGAACTATTGCTATGAGGGAAAATGAACTATCAACTGGACAGAACAAGTTGAAATACCTAAAGGAAGGCATTGAAATTCTCACGAGCAAGTTGGAAACTTCAGAAAACGAGAGAACCGGTTTGCAGGTGGAGTTGGAAGCCTCGAAAAATGACAAGAAACTACTGCAGCGTGAACTGGGCAAGGAGAAACAGCACTACAAATCCCAGTTGGAGAAAATCACCAAAGCAAACTTCCATAATGTGGAAAGAAAAATAGAAGAAATGGCTGTGGAATTCCGGAAACAGTTTGAAGACCAATACAGGATCCTGAGCCGGAGGATAAGGGTTGCAGAACAGCTACAAGCCGAAAACAAGGAATGGTGCCGAAAGACAAGAGACTCATACGAGCAAGATAACAGGGACCTCAAAATGATGACAGACAGAACTGCTACTGAATTAAAGAATGTGAAGGACTTGACGGTTACAGCAAATGAATTACTCACAATGATAGACTCAAAGACTTTGAAATTCAAGGAATGCACTGCCAAATTCCAGAATAGGATATTAAAAGCCTCACGTGGCATCAACTCTGTGAAACAGTGGGCAGAAACGAAGAACAAATCCATGTCACACTCGAAAAACAATTTAGACTGCTTGCTAGCTCAGCTTGATGACAAGGAAGCCGAGATATTGGCATCCCAAGAGAAGATCTGCAAGTTAGAAGATAAGGTGACTTTATTAGAGAAAATAATAGAAAAGAATGAAGACGAAATGCAAGTACTTACAGAGGGAAAGAGGGGAGCCATACGGCAGCTATGTATTTGGATAGACTATCACAGAGACCGATCAAATTTTTACAAGGATTTGTTGTCTGAATACAGGAGGCAGGAGAGCATCTTGAATGAATTGTGAGAATTTTGTAACTCAGTAACCATAGCTTCAAACAAATCCTCTTCTTTTGTAATTTTATTCTTCTAACTGGGCAGCAGTGATTGTAGAGGACAAACTTCTTCGCGGAACCATCAAGCATCATTCATCTAAACAGCAATGTAAAATATAGACTTATAAACTGAGTTTTTTAGTCGATTAAACTTAGCACGAGAACTGCAGAACACAGTTTTGCATTGTCACCATTTTCCTCTCTCAGTCCCAAAGCTTATATCAACTGAGTAGAGCCAAGACAAAAGCTCCCATCAAGAAGGCACCTAATTAAGCAACAGAAGCTGAAGGAAACTAAGCATTCAGAAGATACTCCGAGGCAGACATAGTTTCATTCAACAATCCATTACAACATCAAAAGGTTAAGCAAATCGATCATAGAACAACACAACACAACACAATCTTATCAAATGTACCCTGTATTTCGCATAAGATTTGCACTTGCAAAACATCAAACATTACATATTTAATGGTCCATGTCAGTTTCTATGAGGATAAAGCTCCCATCAGTTTGCTTTCAGCTGAGAATGTGACAGCATTGCAAAATGCAAATTGCATGATGATATTTCAGTATAGCCAACGCATTCCCTTTTTGGTAGTAATATAACCTAACCCTGTGATCCCAGCCAGCAGTGGCAAAAATTTTACCATCTCGCCTTATCGAGGTGCCTGTGATACCGTGACTCTCCAAAATAGATTTTTTCTTGACCACATGACCCCGTCGAAGGATCCAAGTTAAATGTTAGTAAAAAAAAATTTCAAACCCCTCCTCCACATGAACCGTCAATGGACAAGCTTAGGACTGTCTCTGAGTGAAATTTCACATTAGTAGCAGCAAGGCAGGATTTCACAAATCCCCACAACACCATTGATCCATCCTCAAAGCCAGCAACAACATGTGCATATATCTAAGATTCAGATGGTAAAAAAGCCCCCACTGTCATTCACATTCCTCGTGACTTAGTAGAACGATCCATGGAGCTCGGAAGCAGTTTCACAAGTTTTTCAGCAGTTTTAACATCCCAAATTTCAACCAACAGACAAAACGTCCCCAGCTGTGGCAACATAATTAAGCCCTTCAGCCTAAGAGCCTCTATCCAGCTTCGCCGGAGTAATCTCACTCCCTGAAACCTCAGTTTCGTGGCGATTCTTGGATACAGAGAGGCTGCAGAAGTGATTTAAATTCGTATCAAGCTTAGCGACCAGGCATCCAGCTTCTGCTAAATTCCAGAGCTTGACTAATCACTCTGTTCTCCCCAGCAGCAGTAATGCTAATAATGCCATGAGCTGCACTGTGAAGCCATGATGATGAATTGATCCTACGCTGCAATGTGTCCCAAATCGGTGGATCCACTGAAAAGGGTGGTCTTGAAGGGATGGAAGAAAACATCCGTAACAGAAGCGCGGTAGCCTCGAGAACAGCCACCGGATCAGGAGGAGGCTGCTTGCTCATTTTTCTTTATTTCTTCTACCTACTGCTCTGTGAGACAATATGTCGAACAGTTCGGCATTCAACCCACAAATATATGGCGGTAGAGGGCAAACCTTTGGTGGTTACATAGATTTCAATTAAAGTATAAAATGGTGAATTTGTTGTTCCAATTTTATAGTCGCGTGCATCCTATTCGAATTTGCAGGTTTTCTAGAATCACAGTGACATTTCATCACGAAATGTATGAAAAATAAAAAGAATTGTCGGTTTGTTGTTGAAATTTCAAAGAATGGTCAGTTTGTTGCGGCGCCTCCGATTCGTAAATCTAATTTTTATTCTCTCTTAACATAAATTTCTTAAATTTCATATAAAAAAAAACATCTGAACTAATTTGAGACTTCAACAGCATCAATTTCAATTTCTGTTGAAGTATCAATTTCTTAAATCTCATGTTTAAGAAAAACCGTCTTAACTAATTTGAGACTATTATAATGTTCTACTGCCTATTAAAACTGATAGCTATCATTGTTTGTTGATAGCAAATAATGTCAAAATTGAATTAAAAAATTAAATTATAATTGTATGCTAAAAACAAATTAGAGTAAAAATCGTTATTAGCTATCCGAGATTTTTTTGCCATATGAATTTATTTGCAAAAGAAATTAATTCATCGGTAATTCAGTTCCCAATATATAGCTAGAAAATACAAAATGAAACTAGACAAACACAGTTTTAAAATAATTAATCATATATAATTATTACTATTATTATGGTTTAAAATCAACAACTTTACGCAAATATTACTGTAACTTTAAAATTATGGATCATACTTGCGAAAAAAGGGAAAGTAGAGGAGGCTCTTAAGGTAGCTGATACATTTGGAGGAGTATGAGCTTTATAACATGCTTGTCGTGTCCCTGTCCCGAGCCGGGAAGCATAAGGTGTCCGAGGAGATGCTTAGGATTAGGAAGATGCTGGTTCGTGAGCTGAAGCCGGCTTGAGAGCAAGTAGCATTTCGATGGGAGGGTGCTTGATGGATATTTCTTGTTTCAAGAAGTTGAGAAGTTTGATATCCATTGATGATCCTGATGTTTACTCGATCCTATCGGGCGTGCCTTTGTCAAGAAAATCATCTCACAAAAGGTGGAAGCCTGGTTAATATCATGGTCTAGAAAAGGATTCATGAAGAACCTTGTTATTATGAACATTTAACAAATCTTATGAGTTTCTGAAATTAGTAGGGATTCTGATCAATCACAGTTGAAATGTTGAATCTTCCTCATTTATTATGTGGAAGTAAATGCCAGTGTGTAAAAAAATGAAAAGAGTGACTAGTCCTTTTCTTTGCAATGCTGGAATCATGAGAAGCACATCATAGTTTGTTAGTTATGAATCATGGAGAAGTGTTGAGAAAGTGGTTAATTTCTCAAAAAAAATTCTTTCTGCTTTTGAACTGGTTGGTAGTTAGTTAGTTCTCAGCCATTTCAGTGAATATCAAATTTGTGATGTTAGTTTGTTGGTTGGTTTTTCAAGTGTTGGTTCATGTTGTTGCTTTCAAATAATGATCTCAAGGCAGTCTTTTTTTAATCTCTCTTCTTGTTATGCTGGCTTATAAAATTCCAAGTTAGGCTCTATATTTTTGTAAAAATTATCAACCTTTGATATTTCATGGTTTCCTGTGAATTATCAAATAAGTATGTCACTAAGAGTGAGTGTACAAAGTCTATAATCGTTTTGGTAATATGTCAATAATAAAGTAGTTTAATGTGGTATTTGTAATAGAATACTGGTAAGTCAGTGGACACTGGTATATATGTCATTTCTGGAATATATTAATGGGGCAACACTAATCAACTCTGATAAAAATTAACTAAAAGTAGTAAGTACATTGATAAAGTAAGTATCACGGGATAGATTTGTCAGTTGGAATATTAACCAAAAGAAGTGTAAATGATATAGTATGTATTTGGGTGGAATAGATTTCTTAGTTGATTATAAGTAGTAAGAGCATCCACCGTGGGGCGGAGGATAGCCTGCCTGATGCATCCTCCGCACCCTATCAGCCAATTTTCGCATCCTCCGGCCTATCCTCCGCCCCATTACGTGGGTCTGGACGATAGGTCCGGACGATGCAACACATTTTCCTATTTATTTTTTAATATTTTCTTCAATATATATCACCATTTTTTTTACTGTATTTCACATCTTTCACTCCATTCTCTTGCCCAATCTCAATTTTTCTCTAAATTCAAGAATGAATTCCAAATATTTTCCATATTTGCAAACATAAAATATTAAAAAATAAAAAATAAATACTAACAATAGGGTTTGCCTTTAATATGTGGTGTTTTTATATTTATTTTGCTAATTGACATATTTACAAACATAAAAAAATAAATAAATACAAAATAGTACTCCCTCCGTCCCACAAAGATTGTCCCATTTTACTATTTCGGTTTGTCCCACAAAGTTTGTCTCATTTTACTTTTTACCATTTTTTGTAGTGGACCATATATTCCACTAACTCATTCATACTCACATTTTATTATAAAACTAATATACAAAAGTAGGACTCACATTCCACTAACTTTTTCAACTTACTTTACATTACATTTTTTTAAACCCGTGCCGAGTCAAAGTGAGACAATCTTTGTGGGATGGAGGGAGTAGTAGTTAAATCTATAGGGCGCTTCACTGCAGATGGATGAGATGGAGGATAAAATGATGATGTGGCGGAGGATAGGGCTCCCCATTATAGATGCTCTAATATAATTAAACTATAGCATAAGCTGAAATCGAAGGAAAATAGCTCAAATATATAAAAAATGAGAAATTGTACACGGGCGGATGGAGTAAAAAAAAAAAAATTAAGAAGTTGTACACCAAGTTTGGTACTATAATACTTCCTCCATCCGTTAAATTTTATCACATTTTTCCATTTATGCCCGTTCTGTAAAATTTGTCACATTTTAATTTTTACCAATTTAGGTAGTAAACATATTTCACTAACTCATTTGAACTCACATTTTATTATAAAACTAATATATAAAAGTAGGACTCACTTTTCACTAACTTTTTTAACTCACTTTTCATTATATTTTTTAAAACTCGTACTCAGTCAAAGTATAACAAAATTTAAAAGATGAAGGGAGTACACGGGATAGTTTAGTACTCCCTCCGTCCCGGACTACTTGCACTTATTTCCTTTCTGGGCGTCCCAAGTTATTTGCACTATTTCCATTTTTAGTAAAAATTTTCAGCTACAGCCGTAATATTTGACTTTGCTATACACTCATTCCTTAATCTCCGTGCCGAAAATGAAACGTGCGAGTAGTGCGGGACGGAGGGAGTACTAGTTTAGTACTCCTACGTTTAATTTAAAGATCTTAAAGTTTTTCCTAAAAGTTTAGTACAGTTGATTTGAAGAAAATGAGATCATAGAATATAAGAATTTGAAAAGGAGATCATAAAAAATTGAAAGTGAGATACCAATTTTAGAAAAAAGATTCCAAGGAATACAAAATTTTGAAAGTCAGGTTGGTACAGTTTAATTGTTCACAAAATTTTGAAAGTCAGGTGTCAAAATAATAATGTGATGATGTGAGAGGAATGATTCTTAGTAATTAAATTGACATCTAAGTACAATAGTGAATCACTACTACATGTATTTAATTTCATAAAAACGTAATTCCCTCATAAATATCATCGAAGAATTAGCCACTAAGTTCCAGCTGGACTCAATCATAGCATTTTTATTCGTATTAATATATTTTTCAAAGCAACATAGACACAGTAGAGTAATTCTTTCTTCTTCCTTGAGTAATTCATCTCCTAAACCTAGACAATTTGCAACACAGAAATGCCGAAGCAGCGCTGGCGCAACTCGTTTAAATCCTTTATCGATCCCAGTGAAGACGAGCAGCTCAGAGGAATCAAAACAGGTGCACAGCATACACTAATTGCTTTATTTTACCTTCTTAGATCTTCCATGCCTACTATTTTGATTGCTCTTTTTCTTTCTATTCTTCTGTTAAACTGCAGAAATTGACGGAAATGTGCAGAAAATCGTCAATTTTCTGAAAGAAAAAGACGGTGATGATAGGAAAGACGAGGTGGCGGATTTGATTCAGGATTTCCACAAACAGTACGACTCGCTTTATGCTCGTTATGATCATCTATCTGGAAAACTGAGGAATAAGTTTCGTGCCAAGAGCGGGAAAGACAGTGCCTCCTCGAGCTCAGATTCGTCGGATTCTGATGATTTTCTGGCAAAATCATTGGCGGCCGCTGCAGATGAGAAGGAAGCATTGCATAAGGAATATCTGTGTTGGTTTCTCGGATTACAAAGATAACTACCGGGCGTAATACAACCCAAAAGAAAGGAAAGGAAGAACTGAACTTAAAAATACAACGTATAATCGAAACTACTAAACCAGTGTGATTAGCCGAGTCGAGGAGGCCTCTTCCCGCAAGACGAGATACGCCCCGGTAGTGCTCTTCGGTTTGGCGTGTCGTCCCCAAAGGTAAAACGGCTACGTCTCTATTGATGCAGCACCGCAATCAACAGAGCTCCGGCGAACTGGATGGAGGAGAGGGCAGAGCTTCGACAGAAAAAACTATGCAGGGAGAGGGAGAGAGCTTATGATGCAGAATGCTTTTTGAATTGTGTAGTGATGCATGGAATGGCTGGCCTATTTATAGGCTCAGTCCACTGCAGGGGGTCAACAGCCATGATGGCTGTCATCATGGCAATTCGTAACCGACGTCGGTTACAGACGTGTGGCAGGAGTGTGCCATCCGTGTGTGGAGCGTGTGGATTTCTCACGTGGCACCCGTGACTGTGCCTCGCTTGACGACGTGTCAAGCCACTTGGATTGCTGACTCGGCGGTGGTCCAAAAAGAATAGTTTGGGCCAAGCACCAAGCCCAAAGACCACCCAAAGACCAATTGCCAAGATCCAAGTCCAAGTCCAAGATCAAGATCGAGATCGGGATCGGGATCGGGATCGGGATCGGGCTCGGGCCCGGGCCCGAGGCCCGCGGCCCGCGCCCGCGACCACGACCACGAGCACGAGCACGAGCACGGGCTCGGGCTCGGGCGGGCGGGCGGCGGCGGCGGCGCGCGCGTGTGCGCGCGTGTGGGCTCTTTCACCCATCTTGGTCCACTATAATTATTAAGTAACATAAAGTCACTTAATTTATACACATTAAAGATGTGTTAATCCTCCAATGTGGGATAATTAATACTAGTTAATTATTCCCTAAGCTCCATCTCCAAGCTTTAATTAAAAGCTAATTATGCCCAACTTTAATCCACTATTTCTCACTCACCGGAAATCGGATTTGAGAAAGTGAATATACTACATTTACCTACGTAAAATGTAGATCGACGCTATGTCATTTAATTTCACAAAATTAAATGTCTCGTCACATTTATTATTTGGTCAAAATCCATTGACCGGGCATATTTAATCCATGATTTTTTACAATCCCCCACATGAGTGGAAATAGCCGAATGCATATGCATGCAGACACAAGCTCAACCCTCGCGAGGTATATAAGCATAAGGATAGGTAGTTGCTGACTTTGAACCCTCCATAGTCGACACCATCGGATACACAGGCGGCTTAGTAGCGCGATGCTTTGAACTAATCCCCCACGGCGTGCACCGAGACAATGGTGTTAACACTTAAACACCTCAACCTCATCCGTTCTCACGTTTTGTGTCCATTGCGGTCTTGGACACCACTTTGGATTCATAAGTGCGTTTTTTTACGAAGCGACCACACTTCGCACTTACGTAGGTGATTCTTAGTCAAGTACCTTGCCATACTTGGTCTCTTTGAGAATTCCATCTCTTTGAGATCCTTAAGAACCATTAAAAGTCATAGACTTAGCCTTTACCACGAGGCAAGTTCTCCAACACTCTATTGCTCTCTAGGGAATAGATATAGTTTGAGTGTTTTTCCATGAACTCTCATAGCTTAGTTGTCCCTTTGAACCAAGTTCTTGGGATCTCCAGTCATCATGGTTGGGTTACCACTATGACAATTCTTTAGTTTGTGGATTTCAAACCCATTCCCTCTAGCAACTTATTCATTTGATCACGGTTTAACCCTTTGGTTAGCGGATCCGCTAGATTATCTATTGACTTCACATAGTCAATTGTAATCACCCCTGTTGTGATCAAATGTCTCACGGTGTTATGTCGTCGACGTATATGTCGAGACTTACCGTTATAGAAACCATTGTTTGCCCTTCCAATAGCCGCTTGGCTATCGCAGTGAATCAGCACTGGTGGCACTGGCTTAGACCAACATGGAATGTCTTCAAGGAAGTTCTTAAGCCACTCGGCTTCCTCACCAGCCTTATCCAAGGCAATGAACTCCGATTCCATTGTTGATCGGGCTATACAGGTCTGTTTTGTGGATTTCCACGATACAGCACCACCCCCAATAGTAAAGACATATCCACTTGTTGAAAGTGAGTCTCTATTATCGGATATCCAATTGGCATCACAGTACCCTTCAAGCACCGGGGGGTATCTCGAGAAGTGTAGCCCAAGATTTTGAGTGTGTTTTAAATATCTCAAAACCCTCACAAGAGCTCTCCAATGCTCTTTGCTTGGATTGCTCGTGTAACGACTTAACTTGTTCACGGCACAAGCAATGTCAGGTCGAGTGCAATTAGTCAAGTACATAATGCACCCGATGACCCGTGCATACTCTTCTTGTGCAACGGGCTCGCCTTTGTTTTTGCTCAAGTGAACGTCGAGTTCAATTGGAGTCTTAACCGGCGCGCCATCATAGGCTTTGAATTTATTCAATATCTTCTCAACATAATGTGATTGTGTTAAGATGATTCCATCATTCGTTCTTAAAATCTTCATTCCAAGAATTACATCGGCTAGACCCATGTCTTTCATGTCAAAGTTTCTCTTTAACATGGCCTTTGTATCGTTAATTACTTGAGTGTTGCTACCCAAGATTAACATATCATCAACGTAGAGACACACTATAACATGACCGTTATTAGTGCTCTTGATGTAGACACATTTGTCGCACTCGTTGATTTTAAACCCATTTGATAACATCACATTATCAAACTTCAAGTGCCATTGCAATGGCGCTTGTTTCAATCCATATAGGGATTTCACGAGCTTGCATACCTTTTTCTCTTGTCCAGGTACTACAAACCCTTCGGGTTGTTCCATGTAGATTTCGTCTTCTAGTTCACCATTCAGAAACGCGGTCTTTACATCCATTTGATGAATCTCGAGATTGTGCAATGCAGCAATAGCGAGAAGCACCCGGATAGATGTAATCCTTGTTACAGGTGAATAGGTATCGAAGAAGTCATGTCCTTCTTTTTGTTTAAAACCCTTTACTACTAATCGGGCTTTATACTTATCAACTGTTCCATCGGCCTTAAACTTTCTTTTAAGAACCCATTTGCATCCTAAAGGTTTAGCACCTTCGGGCAAATCAACCAACACCCATGTGTGGTTTAGCAAAATTGAATCAATTTCGCTTTGAACAGCTTCTCTCCAATGCAGCCCGTCTGGGCCAGCAAAGGCTACTTTTATCGATGTTGGTTCTTCATCCAACATGAAAGCAATGTAGTCAGGACCAAAAGTTTTTGGTGTTCTGACTCTATTACCACGTCTTAGTACTGTATCTTTTGGATCGGGCCTTGCACGCTTGCGCGATTCAGGTTCCGCATCTGTTGATTTAGAACTAGTGGCTTCTTCTTCCACTTGTTTAGAACTAGTGGCTTCTTCAATTCTTGTCTCAGAATTGGTTGATACTTTTTCCTTATCTTTGCAAGGAAAGGTATTTTCGAGAAATACAGCATTCCTCGACTCAATTGTTGTTCCTACTGTGATAGTCGATATTTCAGACTTGTGAACAACAAATCGATATGCACTACTGTTAAGTGCATATCCAATGAAGATGCAATCAACCGTCTTAGGTCCGATTGTAACTTCTTTGGGCGGAGGAACCATCACCTTTGCCAAACACCCCCACACTTTGAGGTATTTGTAGGATGGCTTCCTTCCCTTCCACAACTCATAAGGAGTAACATCTTTTCCTTTGAGAGGGATTTTATTCAAGATATAGTTTGCTGTCAAAACAGCTTCCCCCCACATGTTATGTGGTAATCCTGAACTGAGTAGCAGTGCATTCATCATCTCTTTTAGAGTTCGATTCTTGCGTTCTGCAACACCATTGGATTGTGGTGAATATGGAGCAGTTGTTTGATGAATTATACCACTTGCGTTGCATAACTCCTCAAACGGGGCTACATATTCGCCTCCTCTATCGCTTCGAATCATTTTGATTTTACAACCAAGTTGATTCTCAACTTCGTTCTTATAATTTTTGAACGCCTCTATTGCTTCATCTTTGCTTCTTAAAAGATAAATGTAGCAATATCTTGTGCAATCATCTATGAAAGTGATAAAGTACTTTTTACCACCTCTAGTTTGCAACATCTTTAAATCACATACATCCGTGTGAATTAATTCAAGGGGTTTTGTGCTTCGTTCAACCGAGTGAAACGGCAACTTAGTCATTTTTGCTTCAAGACAAATTTCACATTTATCTTGGATATCCAATTCATTAGCCTTTAGTAAATCTAAATTTACTAATCTTTTAATGGCTTTTGAATTTACATGTCCCAATCTACAATGCCACAAATTTGAAGACTCAATCAAATAAGAGGAAGTAGATGCTTTATTCTTATTGGCCAATGGCTTCGCAACACTTCGAGTTGCTACACTAAGCTTGAAAAGCCCATCGGTTACATAACCTTTTCCGATGGATTTTCCAAACTTATACAAGACAAACCTATCGGACTCAAATACAAGTTTAAACCCTTTATTAACTAGTATTGATCCTGACACTAGGTTCTTGCGGATGTCCGGGACATGCAGCACATCCTTCAAAGTGATAGTTAGGCCAGACGTCATCATGAGAATCACGTTGCCAACGCCGAGGACTTCTGACGATGCTTGATTCCCCATGTTGATCTTCCTCCCTTCAACAGCAGTGTAGGAGGCAAACTTGCTCCTGTCGGAGCAAACATGAGCAGTAGCGCCGGTGTCGATGTACCAGCCTCCCTTGTTATCAACAAGGTTAACCTCTTCAGTGACCACTGCAATGAGGTCGTTCTCATCCCAGTCCTTGAACTCCTTCTCAACGACGTGGGCTGCCGGCTTCTTCTTCTTGCTGCGGCAGTCTTTGGCAAAGTGGCCCGGTTTGCCACATTTGTAGCAGTCGCCTTCAAACTTCTTTGAAGGCTGCTTTCCCTTCCCTTTGTCGTTTGGACGGTTTGGGCGAGGGCGTTTGTTGGAGGGACCGCCCCGCTCCAACAGGTTGGCTTTGGCTTCATTTGGGGTGAAGCCCTTAGCCTTTTGATCACTTTTGCGCACGTCGGCCTCAATGCGCAACTTCACGATCAAGTCTTCAAGGGTCATCTGCTTTCGCTTGTGCTTGAGATAACTCTTGAAGTCCTTCCAACTTGGAGGGAGCTTGTCAATGATCGTGCACCTTAGGAATTTATCGGGCAAGGTCATCCCTTCAGCCACTAATGAGTGGATGATCATTTGGAGCTCTTGGACTTGCTCCATGACGGGTCGAGAGTCGACCATTTTGTAGTCCATAAACTTGGATGCTACAACTTGTTCCGTCCCAGCAGCATTATCTATGCTATACTTCTTTTCTAGGTTTTCCCACATTTGTTTAGATGTGGTTACATTGGAGTATACATTGTACAAACTATCATCTAAAGCACTTAGAATGAAATTTTTACAAAGGTAATCTCCTTTCCTCCAAGCTTCATAATCTGCCATGACTTCGAGCCTAGTCTCTTGGTCGCTTGGTGCGGGCGGCTCGTTCTCCGTGAGGAAGTTGGCGACGCCCAATGTTGTCAAGTAGAACAACATCTTCTGGTACCACCGCTTGAAGTCAGATCCTCCAAACTTTGGTGGTTTCTCGGCAGGTGGCATCATTCTTGGTGCCAAAGGTGCCGCAGTTGGTCCTTGGAAGGAACCAATTCCGTTGCCCCCGAAGGAGCCAACAACTTGGTTGGGCATAGAGCCCCCACCATTCATGTTGGGCATAGAGCCCGCCATGGTCGTACCAGCCCCGAAGGGACTAGCACCCGCATGAGACCCGAAGGCCCCAGCATTCGTGTTGATCCCGAAAGATCCAACACTAGTATTGAGCCCGAAGGCACCAACACTCGATCCATTAAAGGATCCGAAGGAACCACTAAAAGTGGAACCAACCGAACCACCAAAGGTGGAACCAGTGGACGCCCCGAAGGGGTTGTCCCAAACCCAAGGGACGGTGGATGAAGCGGCTGGGAAGCCAGGAGTTGGCATCATCGAGGGAATCGATGAAGTGTTGACCGGTCCAGTGGTCGCCATGGTGGAGGGAATGGCGGCGGTGGCGTTGGCAGCAGCAGTGTTGGATTCCGTCGACATCTCCAGCAAAAGGTGTTTAATATTTCGAAAGTTTTAGTTCAGTTTAGAAGTCCAAATTCCTTCAAAGGCAAGCTATCTCGTCTTGCGATTGTTGGTTTCTCGGATTACAAAGATAACTACCGGGCGTAATACAACCCAAAAGAAAGGAAAGGAAGAACTGAACTTAAAAATACAACGTATAATCGAAACTACTAAACCAGTGTGATTAGCCGAGTCGAGGAGGCCTCTTCCCGCAAGACGAGATACGCCCCGGTAGTGCTCTTCGGTTTGGCGTGTCGTCCCCAAAGGTAAAACGGCTACGTCTCTATTGATGCAGCACCGCAATCAACAGAGCTCCGGCGAACTGGATGGAGGAGAGGGCAGAGCTTCGACAGAAAAAACTATGCAGGGAGAGGGAGAGAGCTTATGATGCAGAATGCTTTTTGAATTGTGTAGTGATGCATGGAATGGCTGGCCTATTTATAGGCTCAGTCCACTGCAGGGGGTCAACAGCCATGATGGCTGTCATCATGGCAATTCGTAACCGACGTCGGTTACAGACGTGTGGCAGGAGTGTGCCATCCGTGTGTGGAGCGTGTGGATTTCTCACGTGGCACCCGTGACTGTGCCTCGCTTGACGACGTGTCAAGCCACTTGGATTGCCGAGCCCAAAGACCAATTGCCAAGATCCAAGTCCAAGTCCAAGATCAAGATCGGGATCGGGATCGGGCTCGGGCCCGGGCCCGAGGCCCGCGGCCCGCGCCCGCGACCACGAGCACGAGCACGAGCACGGGCTCGGGCTCGGGCGGGCGGGCGGCGGCGGCGGCGCGCGCGTGTGCGCGCGTGTGGGCTCTTTCACCCATCTTGGTCCACTATAATTATTAAGTAACATAAAGTCACTTAATTTATACACATTAAAGATGTGTTAATCCTCCAATGTGGGATAATTAATACTAGTTAATTATTCCCTAAGCTCCATCTCCAAGCTTTAATTAAAAGCTAATTATGCCCAACTTTAATCCACTATTTCTCACTCACCGGAAATCGGATTTGAGAAAGTGAATATACTACATTTACCTACGTAAAATGTAGATCGACGCTATGTCATTTAATTTCACAAAATTAAATGTCTCGTCACATTTATTATTTGGTCAAAATCCATTGACCGGGCATATTTAATCCATGATTTTTTACAATCTGAGTGGTGTGGAGAGGTTAAACGTTGATGTCTCCTTGTTGCGAGACGAGAATGCGCAGCTGCAGTCTACGAATTCTGAGATGGAGAAAGTGTTGGCGGAGAAAGAGAGTGAAATCTCGAAATTTGGGGAAAGAGAGAGTGAGTCATCTGCGCGGATTGTGGCATTGGCTGCCGATGTGAACAATCTCCGAGAGCAATTAGGGCATACAAGTGATCAGAAAAGTGAGGCAGAGAGGGTTATTGAGAAACAGCGTGGAGAAATGTCAGAGGCCTTGATTCAGATTGAGAATTTGAAAGAGGAATTATCGTTGGCGGAGAATCGGAACACTGAATTAGGGCACAAGATTGTAGAACAGGAAAGAGAGATGGAAGAACACAGAGATGAACTGCTGAGATTGAGTGAGGAGCATACGCAATTGGAAGTCCGGTTTAGGGATTGTCATGAGAGACTCGTTATATCGGAGAAGAGGACAGAGGAGATCTCTGATCAATTCCGAGGTAGCATGACTGTTAAAAATCAGGACATCGATCAGCTTGAAGAAACTATAGAAGACCTGAAAGCAGAGCTGGAGATTAAAGAGGATGAACTTAGCTCATTGGTAGAGAATATGAGGGCTACTGAGGTTAAGCAGCGGCTGTCGGGTCAGAAGCTCCGGATCACGGAGCAGGTATTGAGTGAGAAGGAAGAGATCCACCAGAAGAGAGTTGAGAAGTTGCAGGAAGAAAAGGAGTTGCTTGAAGGGAGGATTGCTTCGTTGGCCGGGATAGTTTCTATATACAAGGAAGCTCAACTGAGTCTGGTTGGAGAAATCTCTGAGAAGATGAATGAGACCTTGAATGGGATTGACACATTTAGTATGAAGTTTGAGGAGGACTACGGCCACTTGGAGTCGCGGGTTTATGAAATCGGGAATGAGCTCAAGGTTGTGGTGAACTGGATTACTGGGAACAATGCTGAGAAAGATGAGATGAAGAAGGAGATTGGGAGTTTAGTTGAGCGAGTGCTGGTGTTGAAAGAGAAGGTTAATGAGATGGAGATGATAATGCAGAAGAACGAGGAGGAGAGGAAAAACCTAAGTGAGACGGTGCGACAACATGAGGAGAAGGCGAAGGAGTTGAAGATGGTGATAGAAGAGAGGGATGGGAGGTTGGGAGAATTGGAGAGAAAGATGAATGAGAAAGACAGTGGTATGTTGAGCTTGAGCGAGGAGAAGAGAGAGGCGATAAGACAGTTGTGCATTTGGATCGATTTTCACCATGATCGGTACGAAGATCTGAAAGACATGATGTTGAAGAAGAGGGGTGGAACAAGGCAGATTGCTGCTTGATGTGAATCCAGAGAATGTTAGTAGTATTATTTGTTTGTAAGTTTTTTTGTATGTGTTTGTGGTTTGAAGTTTGGATGGATGGTAAATGCTTGTTTTGTGTCAAGATTTGATTGTTTGGATGATGTGTTGTGTCTATAGGCAAACATTCTTGTGTTTCTTTGACTTGAGGAATCGATCTTCTTTCTTTTTCAGAAACTTGTCTCTTATTATATGTCGAAATTTTTCGGTGGTATAGATAAATTTTGAAGAATGCTATTTATTCTTTGTCTTGTGGTAATTGAGTCATATTCTTACTTTTTTTGAGCTCATCTATATTATCTTTAGCCTTTTCAGCATTTACAAATGTGATATGCAGCTTATCTATATTATCTTTCGGAGTAAATTGAGTTTTTGTGAACGTTATTTGGGGTAGGAAAATTGGAAAACTAAGAGGGAAATTAGCATATTGATATTTAAAAAAAAGGTATTGTTTTCATTACTTCCTAAAACAAAGTTGTGTTTTAACATGCATTTCAAATTGAGTTTGTTTGACTACTAAGTTATTTAATCTTTTTAAAGTGCTTTTTTAGCGTCATACTGCATTCGTGCCTAGCAATTGGCAAACACGTCTACTTAAATAACATATGTATGTAATAAAATTATAAAATTATACTCCTACTATCGACTAAGAAGCGTGTAACGAACATAAGAAATATGACTAATAAAATTATAAAATTAAACTTAGTTTCACCATGAAACAAATGTGTTCCGTATATGTTAAAAATTGTTGCAAAAAAGGTCACTAGTCCGACTTTTATAATTTTTACAATTTACAATATCGATCAACATTTTATAGATTGAGGCAAACTGAAATTTCATAAAATTGATCGGTTGATAAGGGAAAATTTTGTGAAGACAAGCATTACAGGGGGTGGTGTTCGATTTTTAAGATAAAATAATATCAAGATATGATCTAAAATTGAGTTATGAAATTATTTTAGTCATAGGCGGTTAGTTACCACTACTTATCCCATGATTATCCACTTAGAATTGAGTTGTGAGATTGAATCTCATGAACTAAACACACTACAAATTTAATCTCGGATACAATCATGCAAACCGAATAGTCAATAGTGTTAATATGTCATGCCAGTTTGCCCGGCCGACTACCACGTGACAAAATAGTAAAACTAAATATTTTGTGCAACAATTTAAAAGTACCATTGTAAATACGGAGTAATAAAATTTGTATAATTGATGACTTCATGTTATAACAATTTTAGCAGAGAATGTATTTGGAATTATTAAGAAAACTGCTAGGATATTCTTAACCTATATTTAGTTATATTCTAATCGACTAATAGGTGTACTAATTAAAGCAATAAATTTTAAATTGTGAACAAATAAAGTATTAGTATTAATATTTTTTTGAAGGAAAGTATTAGTATTAATATTAATAATAACTAAACATAAAGCATGATCCATGACTTTAGAAGCTACATTAAGTACTTAATATTTTATTAATTGGAACACAATAATCTAATAATCATAAATGAATTATTATTATTATTATTATTATTACCGAAATTATGTTTAATTCTTAAATTTAAAAGATATTTTGCTTAGTAAACTCTTCACTAATAATATAAAAATAAAAAATATAAATATAATAATTATTGTTATTATAATTAAGTATAACTACCTAACTCATAATTATTATATTAATTATTTTTAATTAATATTAATATTTAAATTTGGTTAAAATAATATAGAATACGTATATATGAATATGTAACGTAATAATCTGTTAGCAGGAAAAAGAATATCTAAGAAAAAAAGAATAAAACTCTTGGAAAATTGCACCATTTTATTTGCTTTCAAAATTCCTATTACTTTTCTTATTAGATAAAGAAAAGCAAACTACATATTAAAATTTAAAATGAAAGAATCAGATTATTTTTGCATGATTTAATCTTTGCCAAATAAATTGCCCTTTGAACACAAATTTGGAACTTTTAATTTTCCAAACCGGGTCATCCTTTTTCTTTTCGCTCATATCCAAATAGTTATTTTCTACACTCCATCTTAATATTCATTCTATAAATTGAAAACAAGATAAAGGTCAATGACACAATATTCCGATGGAGACAAAAAAAAAGAAAATTTAATTTCTTCTCACCTAGTTAATGGACTTTTGAAATTAATGCATATTCGTTTCGACTATAAATTTATTTGGCTTAGTTTTATACTCCCCTCTGATCCATATTAGTGGAGTTATTTTGTTATTTTGGTACGTTCCATAATAATAGAGTCATTTTTTTTTATAAAAGTTAACACATTTTTTTTCACTTACTTTACTCTCTCTTTTACTTTATTCACTCTACCTTTTTTCTTTTCTACTTTATTCTTTTTTACTTAACTCATTTAACACAATTGTTCTTAATCTCCGTGTCAAAAATAAATGCCTCAACTACTATGGAACGGAGGGAGTATATTTTCAATCACACCCATTTCTTTTTCTTATATATTCAAATATTTTTGCACACTAAGAGCATCCTCAGAGGTGCTCGCTAGCACGGCAACGCTGTCCGCCGCTGGCACGGCGCAGCTCGATGCATCGAGCACGTCTGTGCCGCTAAGCAGGCGACGTGGCGCGTTTCTATTCGCCAACAGATTATCCGTTGGATTTTCTTCTTCTTTTTTTTTAAATCGAAAATAATACCAAAAATTTTTAAAAAAATATTTTCAGATTCCCAAAAATATATCCATTTTATTACCGTTTTTATGATTTTTTTTTTATAATTTTTTTAAATCTCAAAATCATCTATAAATACACACATTCATCATCCATTTTTCACATCAAATTATCTCTCATTCATATTTATACAACTCATCTACATCTTCTTCTCTCACTCAAACCCTCTCTAAAAAATTCAAAAATGGATTTCACTGATATCATTGCGGAAGCGGAGCGCGAAGAACAAGAATACTATGAACAATATCGTGCCGCCTATAAAGCCTATGTCGCCGCCACTACTCCCGCCCCTCCTCCTCGACCAACTAGATCAATTCGCCGCTACCTCCCTCGTGACCGGGAGGGAGCCAACGAAAGGCTCGTTGCCGACTATTTTTCTGACCAGCCGTAGTTTCCGTTTTCGCATGTCAAAATGGTTGTTTAAGCTTATTGTCAACATATTGTCCGCCCGTGTTGAATACTTTCAATCACGTAAAGACACAACCGGTCGGCAAAGTCTCTCGACGTTGCAGAAGTGTACTTGTGCCATCCGACAACTTGCTACTGGGCAAACAACTGACCTCTTCGACGAGTATTTGCATGTGGGTGAGTCAACTGGAATCCTATGCCTCAAAAAGTTTTGCGACGGCGTTCGTTCTGCTTTCGGTGAGGAATTCCTTCGGGCACCCACCACCGAAGATTGTCAATGGTTGCTTCATCTTTACGAAACAGTCCACGATTTTTCCGGTATGCTTGGCAGCATTAACTGCATGCATTGGAAGTGGAATAATTGACCGACTGCATGGAGGGGGCAATACTTAAGCGGCCACAAAGGCGGCGACCCAACGCTTATCCTTGAAGCGGTCACCGACTACCGCCTATGGATTTGGCATGCATATTTCGGTGTTTCCAGATCTAACAACTACTTGAACGTGCTCTATTCTTCACCACTCTTCAATGATGTTTTGAATGGTGTAGCGCCGGCGATCGACTTCACCGTCAACGAAAATGCATACCACATGGGTTACTATCTCGCAGATGGTATCTACCCAAGGTGGTCGACTTTCGTGAAGACGTTCAGCAATCCGCAAGACCCGAGACAGGTTCTTTTTGCGCAGCGTCAAGAGTCTGCTCGAAAAGACGTCGAAAGAGCTTTTGGGGTTCTTCAAGTCCGATTCAACATTGTGAAGGCACCGTCTCGGCTGTGGTACGTTAAGAATATCTCCGACATCATGTACGCGTGTATTATCTTGCACAACATGATTATAGCTGACGAAGGACCAAGGGCGGCTAACTTTTATGACGAGGATGAAGCCGGAAGCTCAACCGCGAGGTCTCCCCCACGCCTTGGTGTGCATACGACGATGGGCGAGAGAATCGAAACAAGACACACACTGCGGGATACCAAAACTCACATTGATTGATAAGGCTCATTTCATGCATCGATTTAGGGGTAAAATGTACGCTACTTGATCAGTTTATCGCGCAAAGCAAGTGTTAAATATGCAGGAATACCGCTTGACCAAGGCAACAAGGTCAAACTGATCAAGCGAGTACAATAGGCAAAAAAGGCCAAATATCGGGGGAGTTGATCAAGGGGAGTAATCAAGCAGTCAAGGAGGGGACCACTGTTTCCAGAAGAAGGACACATGAGGCTATGAGCTGGTGGTGTGCATCATTCTGTTATCAAGGACAACGTTCTAGAAGGGGACACGTGCTGATAGATGAGACGCAAGGACAGAGCTGAGTCACGAATCTGTTACTGAAAAGCGTCGTCATTCTAGAAGGAGAGCACGTAGCAGTCAATGAGTCGTTCACTCTCAGCATGAGCGAATATTCCCAGCTAAGATCGTTATCCAGCTGGAGGTCGTGCCGAGCCTATAAATAGAGGATGTGTCACCACATTAAAAGGGGGATCCTTTACTTTCCGTCTTTAGTTTAGTTTAGTTTAGCTCTCTAGTTCAGTTCCCTATATAGCTTAGATAAAGTAATGCTTAGTTAGAAATGGCGATTGAAGGAGCGCTGCAGAATACTTGATATCTGTCGGCGTATTCTTAAGTTTCCTGCCGAGGATCTCATCGGTTTACTTGCTTTCGTAGTTCCGAAGTGTTAGCTTAGTCTAAATTTCACGTTGTACTGTTCTGAGTTTTAGTTTTAATCAAAGTTGCTTTCGTTTTCATCATCGTGTTTACTGTTCTGAGTAGTTAATTTTCATTCCAGTCTGAGATTTACTTGACTCAGTAGTTAAAGTTCCCTTGAGCAAGTAGTTAGTTACTTTTCTGCCTAAGCTAAAATCAGTAGTTAAAAACTCCCAAAAGTAAAGCGTGGCAGCAGCCAACCCCCCTGTTCACTACTCACACACTTGATACACTAACTTCTCTGTGGGATCGACCCCGAACTTGCCGCTTTACTGTTAAAGTAGTGCAAAATTAGGAGTTTATAAATTACATTGGTGGCGTGTGAAAGCGAGATCAACTTGATCAAGTGGCAACGACATTTGAAAACTGATCCATCCGGTTCAATTATCTCTTCCATATAACTTGAATCAAGAATTCAAAGAAAACCCGCATTTTCGCAGCCCGCCATTGAGCTACAAGAAGACCTAATCAAACACATTTGGGCGAAATTTGGCCACGAGTAGTGAGTTTTTTTAATTTTATGAATTTAATTATGTAATTTTAAATTTTTAGGATTTTAATTAAGTAATTTTTAATTTTTAGGATTTTAACTATGCAATTTTTTATTTTTTTGTAATTTGTAATAATATTCCAGGTATTTTTAATGCATTTAATATTGTGGAAATGTTTTTATTTAAATTGAATAATAGAATGGTGGGACCCTTGAGTATGTCCTTGAGTAAGATCATGGATGTGAGTATTATGCTCTTAGGGAAGAGCAGAGAGTAAAAAATTAATAAAAGTGGATCTAGGCCGAAAGAACATCAATGTGGATGCTCTGATAAACATATCTTTCAGTTGTATTAATTTTTGTAGCATTTACTCTGCCCTTCGCCGCCTCACAAGATCTTGGCCCAAAATTTTCCAGGTGAGTTCGATTTCATGACCTTAGAGTTCAACATTATCAAAATAATTAAATAGTAGTAGTACATAAATTCAATTGATTTGTGCTTTTTATGATTATCAGTTTCTTTTCTAATGGCATTGAATGATTCCATTTTATGATTATCAGCTCTCTGAGTTTTTTCCCACTCTCCTTTTTTACTTTCTCTAGATTTTGAGAGAAATCACAAATTATAATTTTGATATTTTCCTTTCGTGTTTATTTGGTTTTTGTTAACCTTAAATTAAAATAATTTGCCGCTTTTTTCCAAAAGAATTTGTTTGTACCTCTCTTGTTTTCACTAAGATGTTGACAAGAATGGGTCATTGCATATTTGCATGCAGTCAGAGGGGAAATGAAATTAATTGAAGAGACTTTTTTAACAAAGAAACCGAAAGAGAGAAAACAGCCCAAACCAATTCACAAGAAATTTTGTCGTACAAAGTTTTTTTTACAGCTATAAAATGGTTAGTAATAAAGGAGATGACTCTATGATAGATTTTTTCTTAAAGACAAAATTATATTATCTCAGTTTATAAATATTTGATATGAGTTGGCACCATAAAGTATACCAATTTTTTACTCAATATCAGTTTGCTGATTTGTGATCATCAATTTTGTTCTGAGCTACTGATGTGTTTTGTGATACCAATTAATATTAATGTGTCGTATTGATTATCGAGTAAAAAATTGGTATCTTTTGTGGCGTCAACTGATGTCATCATCAGAAATAATTGTCCTTATTTTATTTTGCTTTTGTTTATCTTTGAAATTTTGTTTGTTCGTTGCTAAACGATTTTCTCATGATTGAGCATTTTATTTTAATCGAAAAAATTAATATTTAAATCATATACAAATTATAGTATTAATCTTGATTCTAGTAATCTATTCAAATTAAAGAGCTAATGAAGGCGTTGAATCTTATTGAATACACAATTAAATGCATTGATGCCATAATTATATTTTTAGTAACTGACAAAATATATATTTAGTCAACATATATAAAAAATCTATATATCTGTGATTTTGTCACTCTCCATACTTTCTAGTTTCTTGCGTTTGAGATTTTGACCTTATTTTACCAACTGTTATATACGCCCTTGAAACACTCATAAAATCAAATTAGTTGAATTGAATCTATACACATTGTATATGTAACTATGGAGACGAAGAAGAAAGAAGGTTTGGTGAGTGTGAAAGCAATAGATGATGTGTGGAACTGTGGGACTCCACTCTATGATGCTTACGAATTAACCTCAATCACATATATCATCGACAAGCATATGATCACTTCTCAATTTCACAGAGAGGAAACTGCTACGAGGAGGAAGAAGAAGAAGAAGACAACTCGATGCTCTAAACTCTTTTCATGGATTTGTTTTACAAACAAATAACGTAATAGATGTCATATGAGTTCAAAAATATTGTTTGTTATTACTTATTATTTTTTCTTTTGGAGGGGAATCCAACCTTCTTTTACTAAGAGATACCTTCATGACAAGTTTTTAATTTTTTTGCAAATTTGGATTGTATGTGAACTTGGTGAGGATTCTTCTGAAGAGTCATTTGCAACTTATATGAGTCCCTCTAAGAATCATCATTTTGATACATTTCATTGTCTTGATGTGATTACTAAGAGTCCCTCTAAGAATCATTCCCTTTCCAATAGAGGATTAAAACTCAGCATTGAAATCTTGTCCAATCTATTGATCAATACTTTATCCTTATGTTTGTAGTTCTTGAACTTCATCAAGATCTACCATATATACCTTGTCGGGGATATACTGAAAATCACCGTTTCTAAGAATCTCAAAAGATGTTTTCTGAAAAATACTTCAATGAATCCAAAAAATCAATACCCAATCTAAAATGTGAACTGGCATACAAGACCATTAAAAGAATCCTAGGCATGTCCCTACGGATTATGGAATACCTTATACAATTGATCTTTTTTTATAGATATGATTTGTTACTCTCTCGTCACTTTACCAATTGGATTTGACCAAAAAACTTCTACACAATTACCTCACGAATTTGAGTATTCTGAGAGTAATAATCTATCAAAACCTATATAGAAAAGAGAAAATATCATAAGAGCATCTGCAACGGCGGACGTCCGACCGGCGTGTCGGAAGTCCGCGCGGGACGTCCGCCATTAGGCAGCAGTGAGGCGGACGCGGACGTGCGTTGCGGACACCGGAGTTCCGCGGCATTCCGGGGACGTCCGTCGTGATGTCCGCCATTGCGGTGCCAATTTTTAATTTTAAAAAAACTATATATATACGGCTCGTTGAACTTCATTTCATTCGCACCACTTGTTTTAACGAGTTTCTCTCTCTACTTTCATTTGTTTTGAAGATAAATGGAACACCACGATAGTGATTCCCCCGCCACGAGCGAGTCACAAACGCTGACTTTTTTCCGTTAGAGTTGGGGGAAATGCCGGCGGAAGTGCACCGATGTCCGGGATGATGCCCGGAATGGCGCCGATGATGCCCCAACCCCAAATGGCGGGGATGATGCCCGGGTACTACAATATGTACCCCCTTGGTGTGGGATGATGCCCCAATTGCCCGGGATGAGTGCCGCGATAACAGGGATGATGCCCCAAATGCCCGGGGAACGAGGGTGGGGCGGGGGCCGAGGAGGAGGGGGATGAAGCCGGCGGGAGAAAGAGAACCATCTGGAGCATAGGGGAGTGCGTCGCGCTGGCGAAGGCCTGGATCAGTGTAGTCGAGGATCCCTACGTCGGGGCTAACCAGCATATCGACAGAATGTGGTGGCGCATTAGCCAAAGCTAGCTCCAATTCAAACCGCCAGGTGGGAAGCCTCACGATGGAGAGCAATGCCGGAAACAGTGGGAGCGGCTGAGTTGGCTGCCGGCATCTACCAAAACAACCTCCGCACGTCAATCAGCGGCATGTCCGCCGATGATGTGAAGCTTCTGTCTCACCAGCAGTTTCCCGGCAGTGAATTAGGTTTCGGGAAATACAAATATTGGGAGGTCTATCTTGTGGTGCAGACTTCCGCCAAGTTTAGTTCAGGTGTTGAAGCTGGCTGGCCGAAGTGGACGAAGATCAACCCCTACGGGGAGTACAACACCAGTGCCGGTTCCCACGAACTCCCTGACGCTGAGGCAGAGTTCATGACCCCTCAATCGTCTTCCCGCCGCCGTCGCCCGGTTGGGCAAAAGACCGCGATGCGGATGGCTAGGGGAAGCGCATACAGCAGCATGAGACCCGAGGTCCAATTGGCAGCTCATTCCTAGATCGATCCCGAGCTCCCCTCACTCGCCCGCATACAGCAGCATGAGACCCTGATACACACCATGGAGAAGTGGTATGCAACGACTGACCCCTTATACAAGTTTATGCTGAAGGATGTCATCGACAGTATGCGGCGCGATTTGGGGATGCCATCCCTGCCCGTGAGTGACGCCGGGACCGGCCACAGGCACGACGGGACTGGCGGTGGGGACGACGAGGAGTGAGACGGGGGCCGCATTTGTCGAAGCTTGAGGTTATTTTTTTAACTATGTATTTTTTTTGAATAATTATGTATGTTTTTTGTTTTAAATAAAGTGGTTGCATTTTCTCCGTATTCGTGTCGAAATTTTAATTTCGTAAATTGTTTAATTTGGTGAATTTGTGAATTTTTATTATTGTGGATATCCGTCGGGATGTCCTTATGACGTGGCAGTGCAGTGAGATGTCCTTATGACGTGGCAGAAGGTGTTTTTGGGAAGTCCGTCGGGATGTCCGCCGGGACATCGGTCCCATTGTGGATGCTCTAACTTGAGAATTTTAGAATCCTGACTCAGGTTGCGAATATCGATCCCCACTTCCCTATTTAAAGGATGGATGAAAGTTTAGTCTCTTAGATAGAGATAAATTTAGTTTATTATTTTTTTATTATAGATACATCTTTGGACCTTGATGCATATCCAATTCGATATCTAAAACTCTATGATCTGATTCTCCTTCCATATTTAAAGGATATTCAATGAGCTTAAATATAGATCCAAGCAAATTTAGACACTAGATCATATTCTATTGGGCTTCTGCTTAATTATATTAGCCCAGTTTAGTAAAAATGAAATTGATAAATATTAATTTTTAAAAAAGTTTAGTTTTAATTCCAAATTATCATTTCTTCATCTAAGCAACTCGAGCCTCAATCTTTCTCACTCTACCTCTTAGAACATTCACAATGGGGCGGACGATGCCCGATGCATCGTCCACACCCTATATATCGTCCGCGGGCTCGGGGGCACCCTCGAACTCCCTAATGTCCATGTACATGACCGCCACAATGGCGGATACTTCCCGCATGACGCCTCCCCAATACCAAGCCTATCTTGCCGGAATTGAGTTTATGGCAAGACAACTTGGTATTCCGCCTCCAGGTGGCTTCAGTGCACCTCCACCGCCTTCGGGGGATGATTCGCCGGCGGAGTAGCTTTTTTTATTTTCTATAAAATTATATTTTAAATTATGTAATTTTTATTTTTTTATGATTTTAATTATGTATTTTTTTATATTTTTTGAATTTTAAGTTGTATTTTTATTTTATGTTGTAATCTTATTTTATTTAATGAAGTGTGTTTTTATTAATTGAATTTGGTTGGAAATAAAAATAAAAATGAAATTGAATGAATAGTAATTTAAGAGACGGTTAAAGGACGGATAAGAGATGGAGGGTTGCAGGTTCCATCCCTTAGTTAAGAGATGGAGTAAAAAAGTATAGTGGGGCTTATGAATAATAATTTAAGGGACGGTTAAAAGCGGATAAGAGATAGCATTGCAGATGACCTAATTCAGCTAATGAAATGGAGTAGTACTAAATAGAGATAGCGTTGCAGATGACCTAATTCAGCTTATGAACCAACTTGATTACACCCTACCCACCATTCGAATTTCAAACTGACATGACTTTTTCTCTTTCTAGAGAAAAAAAAAATATGACTAGGAAAATATAAATAATTTGGACTATTATAAGGTGTAAAAGTCGTTGAGAAATGTCAAGACTCAGAAATATGTCGGTAACCGTGTTTGTACTTTGTACTCATCGTAAAGTTCACCCATCCCCAAAAAGTTTCTTCTTTTTTCTGTTGTTGAAACATTTATTTGGTTTACCGTCCAAGATAGGAATAGCCCAGCCATAGCCTAGCCACTGCCACATCATCAGCACTCAAAATCCTCTTGCCACATCATCAAAACAAGTAAATAGCCCAGCAATAGCCCAGTCATAGCCTAGCCACATAATATCCACATCACTATTAACAAATATATACAAAATGAAATAATTAACAATCACACAATATACGAAATTTAATTTACGAGACATATACGGGAAAAGTTTAATAATAATATTAAAATTTAAAAAAGTACAATAATTTAAAAAAATACATTAATTTTTAAAAAAAATACAATAATAAAAAGGAGTGCCAATTCACTCCTCGTCTCCGTCGTCGCCGCCTCCGTCGCTGTCGCCACCATCGCCGCCACCGCCTCCGTCGCTGTCGCCACCATCGCCGCCACCGCCACCGGTCTCCCTCCGTGCCGCCTCCAACTCGTCCTGCAGGCTCATGAGCAAGGTTTGAAGCACGCTCTTCTCCACGGGATCCGTCGCCACCCGTCATTCGGCCATCGTCTTGATCAACTGAGCGCGCGTTTGGGCGCGAGCGAAGAATTTGAGATCCTCGGTGGATTGGCCAAGGGGGGATGCCGACTGGACCTCCTGGGAAGCCCCGGCGTTCCCCCTCGCCTCCCGCTGAGCGCGCTTGCGCCCCATCGGGAGAGGTCGGCCACCGACCGAACGCGGAGTGGGGAACTCCTGCGTCGTCTCGGGGAGGTCGTGGGAACCACCGCTGCTGCCGCTGAAATCGCCGGTGTAGTTCAGTCGTTGCTTATTCGGCCAGCCAGAGTCGACACCTACTCGGAACTTCTCGGACTCGTTCAGCACAAGATAGCAGTTCCAGTAGGTGAAGTCCTTGTATACCCCCTTCAGTGGGAAGGCTTTCTCAGCTATTCTCCTGCAGTCCTCCTCCGTTTGGCCACTGCTCATCATGCGGAGTGCGTTGGTGTATAAACCCGAAAATCGGGAGACCGCACCCCTGATTCGGTTCCAGGCCTTCCGGCAATCCTCCCCGTTGCGTGGCCTCCCCTCCGGGCAAAATCTCTTATAGGCTGCTGCTATCTTGCCCCACATGTTGACGATCCTCTGCTCGTTCGAAACGAGAGGATCGTCGCAAACACTCACCCACGCCTTGCAGAGCGCGACGTTCTCCTCGTCCGTCCACCTCGTCCGTACCTCCTCCTCACCCGGCTGCGACGACTTGCCAACCTTCTTCTTACCCTTCTTCGTGGGGGGCGCCACGCCCCCGCTCTGCCCCCCTTCAACGAGAGTTTCCGGAGCCCCGGGAGTATCAAACACCAAGTCATCTAAGGAGAAACTATCAAACCCCAGGGCGTTTGGGTCGATGTGTGCGATGAACCAGTCGAAAAATCTAAACTGGGGCGATAGACATCCCCCGCCGTCGCCGGGGAACCCCCAGAAGTCCACTGTGTAGCCGGTACAACCTCCGGAGTCCCCTGTGTCGGCGGTACCCCCCCCGGATCATCTGCATCCGGGTATCGCCGGATACCCCCCCGGCGGACTCCCCCCCGTTGGCATCCCGGAATACATCTGCTGCCACTTCCCATCCACTTCCCACGGGGGATCGACGGAGTTTGTGACCCGCTACTCCCTGAACTAGGCTCGTTGTTGAGATCCATTTCCCTTGTTGATCTTGTACAGAAATTAAGATAGAGAGAGTACTCGTTAAAACAAGTGGTGCGAATGAAAATGACGAGCAAAGCTCGTATATATAGTGTTTCGGAAAAAAAAAATTTAAATTTCGCGCTAGGCGGTGCGCTGGGAGATCCGGGCGCTGCAATAGCGCCGAGCGGACCGCCCAGCGCACCGCCCAGCGCCACGCGACCGCCCAGCGCTGCGCGGTTTCTCTCTCCATTCGCCCGCTGGGCGACTGCAATAGACCGCCCAGCGAATCACCCAGCGCCGGCGCTCGGCTGGGCGACGTTGTGGATGGTCTAATTGTGTGCCGGAAAGTCTAGTCTGACTCTCTACTCTTTGAATGCGACTGTTCACTAATTAAATCGCGTTCTTTTATTCATCCTATTGACTTATTCATTTTTGGTAGTTGAGGTTGAGATATCTGCACGGATAATCTATCTGCTATTTGAAGGAAATTACCATCCTCGTTTCTACTGTGTCTGGTAGCGTACAACCACAGAATCCAAATATAAATTGCAGATTTAGAAATTTAGCCAACCAAATGCAGTTAGGAAATTAAACCAAATGGCACTAGTTGATGTACGGTTGGTGATTGCTGAGCTGTGAAAACCCCCTTCCCTCTCCCTCTCTCTTTCTATCCATCTCCTCCTCTGCTGCTCTACCTCTAAAAGGTAAAACCCTTATCTTTGTGTATTGTGCTTATGCGTTGAAAAAGACTGTGCCCTATCACCTGGGGAATTGATATTTGCTACTATTAAAATTGTGTTTCTGTTGACAATTTTGAATCTTGATTTTTAATCATGACCTTGATTTATTTGATTATTCATTAGTGCTGAATGAAATCTGTTGGTTGGAATTTTAACTTTTTACCGTCCTTGATTCTGAAATTGGGGTTAGCAGGAGAGAAAGAGAAAGCATCTGAAGAGTGAAGTCTAAACATTCCATATTTTTATTTGTTAATAGAAATTTGGGGAAAGATTGAATCTTGAATGTGAATTGGCCGGTTCAGGGTTAGTATAACGATTCTGTTTTTAATTGGGGTCGAGGCTTAGTATGGACAGAAGGCACGTGGTTGGTAAGAGGCCGGGGTCATCTTCTTCACCGGCCAGAGGTGCTTCGGGGCTGGGGAGAGACAATTACTATCTCTATCGGGATCAAGGGCCGTCTAGTTACAATGGGAACTCTGATTATGCACGGGGTGAAGGGGGACGATATGTGAATCGTGACATCGATGGGGTGTCCAGTTTTGAGAATTTGGAGAATTGTCGGGCTGAGCTCTTGCGAAAGCTTGATGAGTTGAAGGATCATCTTAGTCGGTCTTGTGAAGTGTCGGAGAAAACTGATGTGGTGGTTTCTCCTGATCCTTATCCCAGAAGTCGTGCTGCTTATCTTCAAGAAGCGCTGGCTACTTCACACGTTGTAAACCAGAAACGCCCTCATTTGGGCGAAGCATCTGGATATGCTCCTTACGTCCATAGGGATTCACATTTTCGCAGCGGATACCATGATGAAGGCTTGTCGTATGCTAATAATACCTATCACCAGGAAATTCCCCGGGGGCCGTATGGGTATCAGCCCTATCATGACCGTCGCCATGGTTATGGTGGCAGCGTGCATCATCCAGATGCAAGCTTCTTTCACAATCCTACCTGCTCTTGCGTGCACTGTTTCGATAAGGATTGGGATTTACCTCCACACGTGCTATCTAATCCCGACCACCATCACCGTACGCATCCTATTGGGCACGAGCCACAGGGTTATCGTCCTGGAGGCTTCAACTCGCACAGTTCTCATTCTCAGCCATCTATAACACCTAATTCCACTGATCTTGATTTTGAGAACGATGGAATTCATCAGGCTCGTCATAGAAAGATGCAGGAATCTCGTATAAATGGGCTTATGATGCGTCCTGTTGCAGGTGGTGCTCCTTTCATAGCATGCACCAGTTGCTTTGAATCGCTGAGGCTTCCGAAACAACATATTTCATTGAAAAAAAGGCAACAGAAGCTAAAATGTGGGGCTTGTTCTTCGGTGTTCTTGTTTGAACTCGGGAACAAGGCTTTGACTCTGCCAGTTTCTGGAAGTTTTGAACATGTAGTGACTGAGATGGATGATTGTTCTAGCTTGGCAGTGGATGGAGATGTTGGTTACGAACACGGTGGTTCTAACTTAGCTGAGACGTATGCGTGCACTGATTCTAATAATTCTGTTCCCAAAGTTTCTCTAACAATCAAGAAGTCTGATTCTGATGAGTATGAGAAGCATTTGGATTTGCTTTCTTCAGTTTCGAGTCCCTCCAAGGATCGGAAAATGGAATATACTCTTCCACCCGAAAAACATGGTTCCTCATTTGCAGAACTACATATAACAGAAGATAATCTTCCACCCGAAAAACATGGTTCCTCATCTGCAGAGCTACATATAAAAGTCGAGTCACTCCCACATCCTATTTCGTCTAATGAGGAATCCCCTGATCATTGTTCGCCTAATATTTTAGCCGGCCAATGTGACAATGGTGACAAAGTTACAAAACCCGAGTTGGACCGCAATGCCACTTGGCAGAATTCTGTACGAGACTCGGCTGTGTCAACTGAGATCGAGTCAAAAGAATTTCCGAAGAGCTGTGTATCACAGGACACTTGCGACAAAGGTGCAGAGTCTTCATCTTCAGGTCTTGACGACAGTAGATCCGGAGACTACATGAAATGGACTCCAAATGCAGAACTTGGTACATCACAAGTTTTTGTAAATGGGCACTTGATACCGGAAAATCTTGTTCAGAAGGCTGAACTCTTGGCTGGGCCGATTCAACCGGGAGAGTATTGGTATGCAATTTCAGCACATTATAAAATTGTCTATTACGTATTGGAACAAACCGGCATGCATCTGAGTTTTTATAGACATTATCACTCAACATACACCCTATGCATGTTCCTGGTTCCGGTATTGATTTTTGCAGTTTGTCCAGAATGCTAATACACGACTTTTTGCCAATGTTTAAACAATCCAGGTATGATGTACGTGCCGGATTTTGGGGTGTTATGGGCTTTCCTTGTCTGGGCATTATCATGGTGAGTTTATATAGCTGAAGCATCAAAATACTTCCCCTCGCCTAGCTTCTTTAATAATGAACATTACAAGAAAAGATGTACGGTTATTGTTGTAGCCATAAGAGTCCAACATGGAAAGTTTAATTTTTGACAGCCAAACATTGAGGAATTCAATTATCCAATGCCGGAGAAGTGTGCTGCCGGAAACACAGGGGTCGTTGTCAATGGCAGGGAGCTTCACCAGAAAGATTTAGACTTACTTGCTGGAAGAGGTCTTCCGATCCTAAGTGGCAGATCTTATCTCGTTAAGATTTCTGGAGAAGTTGTCGACGAGGACACTGGGGAAGAGCTGGACAGCATAGGCAAACTCGCCCCTAGGTACGTTTATCCATTTTAATGCAAGAAATTGCTAAAATACATGCTTGAGAACATTATCTCATTTATCTTGTGTTAACGTATAAGCGACATTCCTCGTGTTCTGCTGCTTGGCATTATCATGTTTTTTGAGATTCATAAATAGGATAGTGTCTTACTCCAACAAAACTGTATTGACATTGCATATCAGATTTAGTGAATCTCATCTAATCCATTTCATTTCATTTCAAACATCCCTCAAAGTCTAGTTGAAAATATACACAGCAACACCACAAGTTCTTAAATATCTCTTCCTTCCATCCATTGCTAAAAACTTTGATTGTTGAACAGCGTTGAGAGGGCGAATCATGGATTTGGTATGAAAGTCCCAAGATTTATCTCCCGATACCAAAGCTAGACTTCCAGTATTCATCGGTAAAGGAAGTTCCATCAACTTTTCACGCAACATGCTAAGTTAGGAAGCTGGTACGACTGCTTCGACAACATACGGTTATGGCTTGTTGTTAGAGTTGTGGGCAAACACTTCAACTGGCTGATCTTCTTTTGATACCGGTACGTTCTTGTCTTAATTTTGGCATCATGTGCAGAGAGTTCTGGAATTGTCACAATTCTTAACTGTAAGAAGAGATCAATAATATACTTTAGTGGTGAGTTTCACTTTGTTAGTCTTTCTTCAAATTGTACTTTAATTTTTTCTGTAATATGAAAATAGTACATTGATTCTGAGATCTCAGTCTTACATTCGTCCCATTAAATATGCAACATTTGGTAATCGGCACGGGTTTTTTTGTAGTGATGTTTTGTGAGTTAATGTAAAGAGAGTAAAGTGAGAGAGATGAAAAAGTAGAGATAGAAATTTTTCCATTTTAGGAAACATTTTATTTTTATGGGACAATCCAAAAAAGAAAATTTTTTGTTTTTAATGGGACAAATGGTGTACTTGAAAGGCATATTGTTGTCGGTGTCTTAGAATTCAATGATGACTTAAAAATATTTGGCTTAATTATGCCAGTAGCTCATTCTTTCTCCTCGTTGTTGTTGATGGTGCAAAACTTCTTTATTGCTAAGCTCAGTCGAAATGAGCCCAAATCTTTTTATAAGTGAGACTAGGGGTGGGTCGATATGAGATATCGTATCGAAAACGTTGTATCGTATATCGTATCGAAAATATTGATATGAAAGAATTTCATATCGTTATCGTATCGAAAGTTTCGATATATCGAATTTCGATATATCGAACTTTCGATATGGATAATATCAATATCGATATCCTATCGAATACCTGTATATCGAAAATTATAATTTCAAATATGTTTCGATATATACGATATATTCGAATATTCGATATAAAACGATATATCGAAAATATCGATATATATCGTATATTCGATATATCGAAAATATCGATATATATCGTATATTCGATATATATCGTATATTCGATATAAAACGATATATCGAAAATATCGATATATATCGTATATTCGATATAAAACGATATATCGCGATATAAGGAAATTCATATCGTTATCGTATCGAAAACTTACGATACGATATCGTTTCGTATCGAAAATTACGATATATCGAAAATCCGATAATTTTTCGATATTTTTCAATACGATACGAGCGATATATCATTTTTTTCGATATTTTCCCCAACCCTAAGTGAGAACAGTTGTATTTCTAAGCAACTCTATCCAAAAAAGTCTTCGCTTTTTGGTTGTTTTAGACGATTGGATCCGCGAAGGTGTCAGCATACCTTTCATACATCTGCTTTATTTCCACCGACGCGTACGAAATGCGAGCGTCACGTTGGATTTTGTCCAATGACTGTGTTGGGATTTGGACATGTCGGACATGTCGCCCATGTATGGGATGTAGAGATCTTGGGGTCCCGACGGGTAGGGCGTTAAAGATTGGGTAGAACCGGGTTTGCCCACCGGAAACGATGAACACCAACCATGTCAATTGCTGCCGAACATAGTGAGAAAATATGAGATCTTAATCCCTCCGTCCCTAAAGAGTATGAACTATTTTCTTTTTCTTCCTAAAGAGTAAGAACTTTCTAATTTTAAAAAATTTAAAAACATACTACCCATACACATTATTTTATTTACAACTTATATCATTATCATTAACGCTTATACCATTATAATAATGTGGACCTGACTCTCTACTAACATTATTTCCACTGCTCTTTCTCTCTCTTACTTTTTCCATTATTTATTAAAATCTGTGCCGAACCCAAAGTTTATACTCTTTGGGGAAGGATGGAGTACAAAAATAAGAGCAAGATACATATGTTTTGGAGCGAAAAAAATATAAGGCGAAACTTATCCTTAGTAAATTTTCATTGACAAAAGTGTTTGTCGCGAATACAGAGAATCATTGCTAGTGAAGTTTCATATAATAAAAAAGTCGTTTGACAATATTTGTTAGAATGCTTTGTTATTTTGTCGATAATTCATCAATTATATAAAGTGATTTTTTGAATATTTTATAAAGTTTATACTTATCTTGAATTACGACAACTTGCTTTTTGCAAACAAACCATCAAAAATTAAATTTTTCCATTCATTAGATAATTCAAATTGGATTTATAAGAATAGTAAATGCGGAGTATCTAAATATGAAATCATGGTGTTTCATTATCTAGTATAGGCTATATAGCAATATTCGAAGGACTAATTTTTGTCTTCTTACAGTCAAAACTTGGATGGCAAATTCTTCTATTCAAACTAATTCTTATAAAATGAAACAATACAAACTCAAATACCAACATTTTCACACTTGTGTTAACTATTTCAACTTCCAAAACAAATTGTGTTATTCTACCTTAAGCATATTGAAGCACGCAATTGCAAATCACCTAAACTAGCCCTTCTACAACATATAGGAAGAAAACCTTAATTCAAACAAGTGGTAATTTTATTAAATACGACAATAAGATGTCATTTCGTCACAATTTGTGGTGTAGCACAAGTTAAAAATCCTTAAAACATTCTAAGCATGTGTTCATTAAATAAGTAAACTTACACAGTAGTCAATCAAGAAATCTAAATGTCATGACGGAAATAATATACCTACTCCTATAAAAAATAAATAGCTGTACATCCCACATCTCAATTGTCGGTTTATGTAAAGATATGTGATTGTTAAAGGGAGAAGAAAAAATAAATTGTACTAAAATCAGAGATGGTGAAGAAAGTGGAGCAGTGGCATTGGAGTTTTCTTCACAAGAACAATTACTTCCTTCTCAAATTGGGTGTTTCACTTCTTTTAGCAGGCCTTGCTTTTATGCTTATCTTCAACGATTCTTCACCAATTCTAACTGCACCCTTTGTTGAAACCACGATTTCTGCCGATTCTGCAGAAAAAGGTCAGATCTTTCTCGCCCCTTCTCTTTTTTCTCAATGTGAGTGGTGGAAGTTGGTTTGTTATCTGAATTTTGCAATTCATTTGCTAGCTCTATTGTGCAAGGATGATTTCAGAGGTTCTTGAGTAATATCATCACTAGTTTTGTTTATGTTTATGTAAAGGTTGAATTTTTCCCAAATCATGATTGTAGTAGCTTTTGAAAGATATGAATTTGACCAAAAGCTCACTCATTATAATGATTGAGTGCTGTTGTAATTCAATTAGTTAAACCCTGATTTTGGGATGCAGAAAAATGCAATCTTTTTATTGGGGATTGGGTGTATGAAGCAGAGCCTCGTTACACAAATAGCAGCTGCAGCTTCATTGAAGGCCACCAGAACTGTATGAAAAATGGCCGCCCCGACTCCGGCTATCTCCACTGGAGGTGGAAGCCCCGGGACTGTGAGTTGCGTCGCCTTGACCCCCGGGGCTTCCTTGACTTGATGACCAACAAAAGCTGGGCCTTCATTGGTGATTCCATTTCAAGAAACCACGTCCATTCTATCCTTTGTGGACTCTCAGTGGTAATTCATCGACATTGTTTTTTCGGATATTGGTCTTAAAAATCATAAACTATGTGAGAATTCTGGTATTTTCCACGAACTTTATAGGTTTATTTTAGTGATTGGAATGTTTTCTTACCTTGAATAGGCTATTGAATTGATGCTTTTGCCAGGTTGAGAATCCAATCGAAGTCTACCACGATGAGACCTACAAAAATCGAAGATGGCTCTTCCCATCGTACAACTTCACCCTATCGGCTCTCTGGTCTCCTTTCCTGACGTACGCAGCCACCTTTGAAGATAGCAACGGCGTTTCCACAGGTGATATCCAACTGCACCTTGATGTACTCGACAAGAATTGGACCGAGCAGTACAAGAGCCACGATTATGTAATGCTATCCGTTGGCAAATGGTTCACAAAAACAGCAATCTACTACGAGAACAACACCGTGTTGGGCTGCTACAACTGCACCAATAGCGACCTCACCAAGTTACGTTTCAACTTTGCATACCGCAGAGCAATGAGGACTGTTTTCGACTACATTGTAGGATCGAATCATGAAGGTGTGACGTTTTACAGGACCTCCTCTCCGGACCACTTTGAGGGGGGCGAGTGGTTCAGTGGTGGGACGTGTAAGAGAAGAGCACCGGTGAAGGAAGGGGAGTTTGAGTTGAACAAGCCAGACAGGCTTCTACGCGACGTGGAGCTAGAGGAAGTGGAGAAGATATTGGCTAAGGCATCAGAGAAGGGGGTGAATCTCAGGCTTTTCGACGTGCACCTAATGTCATTGTTGAGGCCCGATGGACACCCGGGACCCTACAGATTTTATCAGCCGTTCGCAGAAGACGAGAAGGCGAAGGTGATAAACGACTGCCTGCATTGGTGTCTGCCTGGTCCTATTGATTGTTGGAATGATGTGTTGATGGAAATGGTGTTAAATGGTTGAGAGATTTGATGATTCTTGCAATGATCAATGGTGGTGGATTCATGAGATTTTGAAGCATTTTTTTCTTGAAATAGACGATGATAAGAATTAGCATCCCAAAAGGGGAGTTTTTTTTTTAAGTTTTAAAAATGGGTAAAACGTCTTCTGGCTTCAATTTCGCATCTCATTTATAAGAAAAATGTGTCACTTAGAATACATAATAACTTAAAGCTCGTGCGCGTGTTGGACCTGAGTCCGAATCCTTCTTACACCAGATGGTTTTCTTACTTATAGAATACTTACTTCATTTGTCCTAAGCCAAGTGAGATATTTCTATTTTGGCATAAGAATTTATGAAATGATGTGTAATGGATTGAATTATGGACATAATAAATTGTGATAGATAATAAAATAGGATATAAACAGAGAATAAAGAAAAAAAGTAACAGTTAGAATAAAGTAAAGTGAAAGAGAACAATGTAAACTATTCCTAATCAAGGTTATGGACGGATCCAGGATATTATAGTCAAGGGGACAAAAATATAAACATACAAATTTCCATCTTATATATTAGTAGCCTTTTATCTTTTTAGGTAGTGCTTAACAAATATATTAAAATAATTTGCTATATATATTTACATGTATGTGGAAAGTTGAGGTGGGGCATTTGCCCCTTTTCATTGCATATTTGATCCGTACCTGATCAAAGTTATGTCTAATTTAGTTTGGGACGTCTCATAGAAGGACATGTCTCACTTAGTCTCGTGGAAGAAGATGTCTCACCTAATCTCATGGAAGGAGTAGTAAATATAGTGCTTATATGAATGCACATTTCTAAACTAAGAAAACAAAAATTGAAAGATTCTTATAAAATGTGAACAAGTAGTATGTATATATGTTGCTTGTTTTGTAAGTAATTGTATTTTTGTTATTAAGTATACGATGGTATGTCACTGTCAAGACTACTGCACTAAATAAATACTAGTACTATCTTACTTATTTAATTATGACTAATATCATTGATTTCCAAAATGGGTTATGATTTATGAACCAGAAGCAAAATCTTTTGCAATAATTTAATATAGTGATGAGAACATGGTGTCCCACTTACTAATTGTGGTTATTGTGTTTTTATGGAGGAATAATGCTAAGGTCGAATCGCAAATAATATGGTGATGAGAACATGGCTGATTTGATTTTGTTCGAACAATATTTAAGAATGATTGAACATTTGCTGTTTTCCGGTATTATTTATTATGTCCACATCCAGATTTCTATATGATCAAATAATGCATTATAAAGGTCATGGGATATGTGAGACCGATATCCGTTCCACTTTATTTCATTTTAATATATGAATTTAGAATATAAATATATTTTAATTATATTTTTAATATAAAAGAATATATATATCTTTGTAGCTATGTAAATATGAGTGGAACGCCTATAAGAATCACTGCATAAATAAATAAAATTATTTTAGAGCATCCACAATGGTTGCTCCATCGGGCGGACGATCGGGAGTTATCGTCCTCGGGCGAGATCGGGCATCCATTGCAAGCGCCCGATGCATCGATCTCATCCATTGCAAGCGCCCGATGCATCGGGCGCCAATTGCAACGCGACGCCCGATCTCGCCCGAGGACGAGTGACGCGTTTTAATTTTAATTTTTTTAAAAAATCTCTATACCTTATTTTCACTCATTTCTCACACAACTCTCACGCATCTTCTCTCAACCCTCACACAACATCTCTCAAATCAAACATTTCTCTTTCACTCACTTTTCCAAAATGTTTCCTGGAGAAGATATAAATCGGACTATGGAACGCGCAATGTTTGCTTTCGGGAACCAGATTCTCGGAGGTATTCGTGCAATCCAGGAGCAAGAGCAAGCCGAAGAGCAGGTCCCGAGGCCCATCCGTCGCAGAAAATCCATCCACCGAGAGCATGGAGTAGCTCATCAACGTCTGTTCGAAGACTACTTTACCGATGAGCCATGGTGGGACCGACGGTTTAGGATGCGGCGAAAATTGTTTCTCCGCATTGTTAGCGCGATGGAGGCGCGCGACGAGTACTTCCAGCAACGGCAAGATGCGGCCAACAAAATAGGTCTATCCCCGCTTAAGAAGTGCACGGTTGCGCTTCGTCAGTTGGCCTACTACATCACGGTGGACATGTTCGACGAGTATCTTCACGTCAGGGATACAACTGGCCGGGAGTGTGACAAATTTTTGTGAGGGTGTGGTTGACACCTTCGGCGCCGCGTATCTGCGCAAGCCGAATGCCGAAGATTGCCAGCTCCCGATAAGGATGCACGATAGGTTGCACGACTTTCCTGGAATGTTAGGGAGCATTGATTGTATGCATTGGGAGTGGAAGGATTGTCCAGCAGCGTGGAGAGACCAATTCACCAGTGGGTATAAGGGGGTACCCACCCGACGATGATCCTTGAAGCCATCGTTGACCACCATCTTTGGATCTAGCATGCTCACTTTGGCATGGCGGGGTCAAACAACGATATCAACGTGCTGAACACATCGAGTCTCTTCACCGAGCATTACAATGGCAACGGTCCGGTTATCGAGTTCACTGCCAACGAACGACAACATCATATGGGGTACTACTTAGCTGATGGCATATACCCGAGATGACAAGTTTTCTTGAAGGCGATCTCCTGCCCAACGGATGCGAACAGAGCCTTTTTGCATAGCGGCAAGAGTCTGCACGGAAGGACGTGGAGCGAGGATTCGGTGTGCTTCAAGCACGTTGGGCAATAGTTAAAGGCCCGGCTCATTCCTGGTACATGCATCATATCGCCAATGTCATGTACGCGTGCATCATCTTGCACAACACGATTATTCACGATGAAGGTGCAAGAGCTGGCGATTAGTCCGACGATGAAGTTGAATCGAGCGCAGGTCATGCAACCCCACCGGTCATTCGAGGTTTACCCTATGGAGTTAGTGAGAGATTATGCTTAGGAGAACATGAGCAACTGACAAGCTCATTTTCAACTCATGAACGACATGGTTGAAGAAGTTTGGGCATGTAGTGGTCGTTGAAATTGTTCCTCTTTTAAGTATTTTCGTTGTAATTTTTTTAAAAAATTAAGTAACGTATGTTTTTTGCTAGTTCTTTAATTTAATGTCTAATTTTGCTATTTATAATGTGTAAACATAAAAAAAATATTAAAATTGAAATGAAAAATGGATAATTGATAGGACGGACATTAGGGCGAAACCATTGCAGAAAGAAGGGGTGGACTAAGAAATGCTGATGTGGCGCCCACTAAGGCATCCATTGTGGATGCTCTTATCATTCTCTCTTCAAAAATCTCGTCATTCACCATCCTTCACAAAAACACGTATCACTTGGTGCTTTTATCTTGAACTCATGATTCGATCATCTTTCCCCGCCCAAGCTGAGTGGCAAGCCACAATCAACACTTACCACATGGAATTCCATGTTGAAGCACAAACTTATTGTCAGGCAGCCAGTAAGATAATGAGTTGACTTGTCAACTACCTAATTGGAGCACGAAGCAAAAATCATCATGCTGCACCTAAGAAGTGTACAAGATAAACAGGGTTGAATCCCACATATGGAAGTGTTTAAATTGTTATCAACATATAAGTCTTGGGGTTTCTGGACTAAAAGGCCCCTGAGCTAGGTAGCTAGGTTTGGGATTTAGCTACTAAGACAGAAAAATAGAGAGATTATTAACTAGACTAAGTTGGACAACTTGAACTATTGACATCATGCTAAGACGAGTTGGTATCTCCACTACTCAACTCGGTGCTGAAATAACTAACTAAGGGCATCCACAGTGGGACGCCCGATGCCATCGTCCGCCTCATTGTGGGTGCCCGCCATCGACCGCGCCCTACATCCACGCTCGATGCATCGTCCGCAGAAGAAGCGCGGGCCCACGCCCGATGCATCGTCCGCAGAAGAAGCGCGGACGATGGCCATCGGACGCACTATCGTCCGCGCCATTGTGGGCGACGCGGACGATGGCACGCATTTTACTTAAAAAAATGCATTTCCGGGGGTCAAACCCGGATCTATTGCTTGGAAGGCAATAATCCTAACCGTTGGACTACAAACAATAGTTGAGATATCTTGAAAACTAAATTGTTTTATACATCTATTAAGATGTTAATGTGATAAAAAATGATAAATTATGATTAAAAAGTTGAATTCGCTGAAACGAGAATTTGCTTCTTCGAGTTATTAAGATGATTATGTTGTGTGACTGAAATGAAGGTTTTTTATAAATGTATTAATTTTTATAAATGTATTAATTTTTAATTCGTATTGTAATGTATTATTTTTATAAATGTATTAATTTTTAATTCGTATTGTAATGTATTAATTTTTATAAATGAAATGAAGTTTTTTCCCAATTTTTAAATATTTAAATAAAAGAAAATGCATAGGGCGCGCCTTAGGGCGCCCCATTATGGATGCCCTAAGATAAAATGTCAATTGTTCTAAAAGAATAACGAAAACATCAACTTCAACTTGAATCAAACATTCTGGCATGCAGATTTGAACTAAAAGAATGCCTCAACTCCAACAAGCGTACAAAGCTAAACATAAGGAACTTGTGGAGACTTGAAAGATAAACTTAAAGACACAAAATATAAGCATGAACTATAATTGCATTTAAAACGAGAAAATAATGAGAGCATTAAGGCCATCCGCAATGGGGCGGACGATGGCACGCCCGGGCGCGCATCGTCCGCGCCCGCCATCGTCCGCCCCATTACGGGTGCGTGACATAGGCCGCGGACGATCGTCGCGCCCTATACTAAGGGCGCGGAGTATAGCGCGGACGATGTCCATCGTCCGCCCCATTGCGGCCTACGCGGACGATGGCCGCGGACGATAGGCCATCGTCCGCGCCATCGTCCGGCCCACTGTGGGCTACGCGGACGATGACACGCGGTTTCGTTTTTTTATAAATAGAGTTCATTTGTAATTTCATTTCACGATTTAACTTTCGAAACTTATTACATTTACATAATTACTACGAAATGGATTCAAGTCCCAATAGTCCTATGTTAGCGGAGAGGCGCATCGCCGGCCTCTACAATGAGGCCAAGCCGCCGACCGCGTGCAAGCGCAAACGTGAGCAACTCCGCAAGCACTGGGATCAAGTGAAGAAGCAAGTGAATTTGTACGCGGCGGAGTTCGAGAAGTTCACGCGGGCACAGGGGAGCGGCGAGAGCTTGAGCGACGTGGAGCTAAAGCGCTGTTGTCGTACCGGTCGATGTACGACGACTTCAAGCACGAGGCCATCTGGGCGCTCCTGAGGGACAAGCAGAAGTTCCAAGGTGGAATTCTACACACTGGTGCGCCGAAGAGGACGAAGACCACCGAAGCTGGTGATTACACGAGCAGCGGCAGCGGCAATCACCCGGTTGACCTCAACCGGACGTACGTGGATGAAGGGAGTTCCGGCACACCGGTGTCCTCCCGGCGTCCTCCCGGCGTCAAGGCTGCGAAGGCCAAGGGGAAGGCGGCCGCGACCTCATCCTCGATCGCTGCAAACCCATCTCCGTTCCCGGAAACGCTCCCAACCCAGACGGCCACCGCGTTTGAGTCGTTGGCAACAACGTCGATGGCGAGGACGTTATTGCAGACGCACAAGGCCCTCAAGAAGTGTACCGACCCCGACGAAGCCGAATATCTCCGGGCGTTAATCGATGAGCTGCGTCGGAAGTTGGGAATTGCACCGACTTAGTTGTTTTTTTTTTGTAAGTTGAATGGTGTAACTTTTTTTTATTAATGCGTCGCCATTTGTTATTTAGACGTTTTTTATTTACTCGTTACTTGTTAATTGAAAACATTTAAATTAATTAAACAAAACAATAAAATGATGATGTGGCGCGCCTTAGGGCGCCCCACTGCAGGTGGGGGGAATGAGGATAAAACTGATGACGTGGCGCGCCATAGGGCGCCCCACTGCTGATGCCCTAAGTGCAAAATACGTATCAAATACTCTCCCCTTCTCTGAAATTTTATCACATTTTTCCATTTTCGTCCGTCCTACAAAATTTGTCACATTTAACTTTATACATACCATTTTTGGTAATGGACCTCACAATCCACTGACTTATTCCCACTCACATTTTATTATAAAACTAATACTTTAAAAATAGGACCCACATCCTACCAACTCTTTCAACTCACATTCCATTACATTTTTTAAAGTCAAATGCGACAATATTTGGGAGAAGGAGGGAGTAGAAATATTGTTATGGAACACCACGGTGGTACTACAAAAACACGTCCATGAAATGGAGGATGAAATATTGATTCTGGAATATGAAGTTGGAGGATGAATACTTTCTAAATATATTACCAGAATGTATAGCTTCCTATTAAATTTATAATAATTTGATATTTATTGTATTCTCTACTACTTATGGATCTTGATATTCTCCCTATATATTACCAGATCATCGGCATGCATTTTCTCATGAATCTTGATATCTCTAGAGTCTATAGTTACAAGAAATTATACACTAGTTTGAATTGATTATTAAACGAAATTCATTATGTGATACGTTTTTTACTAAAAGAAAAAAAAATGTATAAGAAAAAAATTGAGGTTCCAAAAGCACAGCATTGAAATAATTATGCAAGAATTTTCCCACGGAGGTGGATTTTGGATAATATTGTCGGATTTGATTCTCCATAAATTTTGTTATAAATAGCTCGTAGCCCTAATTGATTCATGGATTTCAATCTGAATTTTCCATGAGAATAATAAAACATTAATTTTGTAATTAGATTCTAAGTTATACAATTAATTACAACGGTAAAATGAATATGGAAAATTCAAAATTTGAAATCCCCGACCGTTAGACGTCCACTTCAATAAAACCGCTCCCATTTCTTCATTCCTTCTTCACTACTCTCACACTCTCTTTCAGTTTTCAAACATTTCCAATGGCTGCCGTAGCTGAAAACCCTACATTCGCCGAGCCAGCGCCCACCAAGAAGGGAAGAGCAAAGAAGGCGTTGAAGCCTAAAGCTGTCTCGTCAAATGAGGCTAACATCGCCGCCGGGGCGGTTCCTGAGCCCTCTCCCGTCGCCTCTCCGCCGCCGGAAAACTCCGCCGGAAAGGAGAACCACGGGAGTCTGTCGCTGAAGAAAAAGAAGAGAGGTGCCGCGAAGGGGAAGCAGCAGGCCTCCGATGCTTCTTATTTCGAGAAGCAGCTCCAGGAAATGCAGGAGCAGCTCGAGAAATTGAAGATCGAGAAGGAGCAGACCGAGGAGATGTTGAAGGCCAAAGAGGAACAGCTCGAGACTCGAGATCGCGAGCAGGAGAAACTCAAAACCGAACTCAAGAAATTGCAGAAGATCAAGGAGTTCAAGCCTACTGTGGTTAGCCCTAATTCAATTGCTTTTTTACAATTGCACAATTACATTTCATATCATCTCTCTCTCTCTATATGTGTATATTGTTAGCCCTAATTCAATTGCTTCTACAATTGCTCAATTGCACAGTTTCATTTCATCCCCTCTCTCTATATATTGTTAGCCCTAATTCAATTGCTTTTACAATTGCTCCGTTGCTCAATTGCATTTCGCCGTCTCTCTAAATAAATTGGGGGTTTTTACAGACATTCCCTTTAGGGATCGGAATCAAAGACATGGAGCAAGATAAGAAGGAGAAGAAGAAGGGTGGGAAGAAGAAGCCATCTCCTCCTTACGTGCTGTGGTGCAAAGACCAGTGGAGCGAGGTATAATTCATTCATTATTGTCATTTCATGTCTCTTAATTTTAATCGACATAGTGATTAAACTCATCTTATGATGTTAATAGGTGAAGGAGGCTAATCCAAATGCTGATTTCAAGGCCATGTCGAATCTGTTGGGTGCAAAATGGAAATCCGTCACTGCGGAAGAGAAGAAGCCTTATGAAGAGAGGTACCAAGCTGAGAAGGAAGCCTATTTGAAGGTTGCAGGAAACGAGAAGCGTGAGCTTGAGGCAATGAAGCTTCTTGAAGACGAGCAGAAGCACAAGACTGCGATAGAGTTGCTCGAACAGTACCTTCTGTTCAAGCAGGAGGCAGAGAAAGAGAACAACAAGAAAACAAAGTAAAAAACCACTTGAATTATCAATAGGTTTTGCATAAGTAGAGTAGAAGTTCATTCTCTTATGTTTGTGTTGTGTTGTTACAGGAAGGAGAAGGACCCTTTGAAGCCGAAGCACCCGATGTCGGCCTACTTCATCTTCTCCAATGAGCGTAGAGCTGCTCTGCTTGCAGAAAACAAGAATGTGTTGGAGGTAAATATATAAGAACATAGTTTGGACTAATGATGAAATAGGTTCTTAATTGAGATTGGAGCTGATTTGGAATTTCGATTTTGGTATTGAAGGTTGCGAAGATCACAGGTGAGGAGTGGAAGAACATGACTGACATACAAAAGGCCCCCTATGAAGAGGTCAGTTTTTCGGGTTGATATTTGTGTTATTTAATTTGTAGGATGAATCAGGTTTCTGAATTGAGTTTGTTGCTCGGTAAATTTTGCAGATAGCATTGAAAAGGAAGGAACAATATGGGCAAGAGATGGAAGCGTACAAGCAGAAGAAGGAAGAAGAAGCTGCTAACGTCAAGAAAGATGGGGAAGAGTTCATGAAACTGCAGAAACAAGAAGCTATGCAACTGTTAAAAAAGAAAGAGAGAACTGAAACTCTAATCAAGGTATTTGTATATTTGAGGCCTCTCTGATTATTCGGTTTGAATGTTATGGGACTATTGTATATATATTCGTGCAATCCGCCTATACAGAAAGAGAAAGAGAGTCGGCAGAAGAAGAAGAATGAAGAGAAGATCGTTGATCCTAACAAACCAAAGAGGCCTGCCTCGTCTTTCCTTCTCTTCAGCAAGGAGACGAGGAAATGTTTAGCGGAAGAGCGTCCAGGGATCAACCACTCCACGATCACTGCGCTCATTTCGCTCAAGTGGAAGGTATTATAGATTGTTGCTGCAGTTGAAAAAAGGGGGTTGATTGAGTTTTTTAATAAGGTTGCAATAACTTTGATGGTTGATTTGTGTAGGAAATAAGTGAGGAAGAGAAGATGGTTTGGAATGAGAAAGCTGCGCAAGCAATGGAGGCTTACAAGAAAGAATTGGAAGCATATAACCAAAAATTGGCAGCAGAAAACAAGGATGAAAACAAGGATAATTAGGAAGACACTGAGAACCTAGGAATGATGTTCAACTTGGTTCATGTTGAACATGTAGACAGACCTTGATGCTTTTGTTTTCATTAGGAAATCTGACTTTATTTTTGGTTGAATTCGTATTGCAATGGTGGTATCTCACTTATTTGTTGGTTCAATTTTTGTCTATTTTAATTTCATAAGAGGCCAACTCTATATACTCCCTCCGTCCCATAAAAATATGGGTATTGGATTTATCACGAGAATTAAGACAAAATTGAGAGAGGGTATGCTAAAGTAAGAGGGAGAAAGAGGACCAATGGTAGTTAAAGTTTAGTGGATAGTGGGACATATATTATTTAAATGATATAATTTTTTAAAAATGAAATACACATATTTTTATGAGACGGACAAAAATGGGACGGAGGGAGTATTTATGTTCCAATGTTTTAAAATCTAAATTTTTACTGGAGATAAAATAATGCAAGAGAAATTTAAAAAAGAACGGATTCTTGTTAAAAGAGAAAATGGTTCATTTATATTGAACGTTTTAAAATGAGCGTTTCAAAATGAAATCCGAATTATAATAATACATGAAATTATTGTGGTGATAAAATAAAATTAGGTAGGATTATTTGGCCATGTAATTTCTAGTTAATTTGAATTGTAGGACCCAAAAAAAGAAGGAAAAATTGGTCCTTAAAACTATAAACTTTGCCTAAATTTTAGTATTTCTTATGAACTTTAAAATTGGTATTCTCTTCGTCCCACATCTCAAGTGATTGATTGCTTTTCGACACGTGTTTGAAGAAAATGATAATAAATAGTTAAAGTGGAGAGGTAAAGTAAGAAAATAATTTAGATACGACTCTCTTCTATATTATTTTCTCTGTTACTTTACTTTCTCTTCACTTTAACTATGTATTTTCATCTTCACAAAATAACAACAAAAAAGAAATCAATCATTTGAACTGGGACGGAGAATTTTGTTTGGTATTTCCCACGACATGTCTATTATTATTCGACTAACTTACGAGGCTTTTTTATACTTGAAACAATTAAATCAACATGGTTTTCAACGGGACTTTTTATCTTACATGTTATGAACTTAAAAAACGGTTTAAAATATCATAAAACGTACTATCACGGTTGCCTACATAAAATAAGATTTTAATGAAAACAGCTTATTTGAGTGAGTTTGGGAAATACCAAACAAAATGCAAAGTTTGTGATATTATAGATCAATTTCAAAGTTCATGGAAAATACTGAATTTTAGGTAAAATTCATGGTTTTAGAGACTAATATCCCAAAAAGAAATCAGTGCGGTGTGTGGACTGTAGCCAAAATGACAAAAGATCAGATAAATTTACAAACTTTTAATATTTTTTATATTTTTCTTAACTTGTAATTTTCTGATATTATTCCACTAACAAAAAAATAAAAACATTTGTCACAAATCTAAGGCAATGTGTTAGATGTGCAATTTAATGTCATTAAGTTATCATGAAGGACTATAATCAACCGTCACTTTGGCCGAGAGGTTAAGGCGTGTGCTCACATTTGCATTATTTTTTTTATTAAAATAAGTATTAACATTTGGAAAGTCTTTAGTCATTTGTATACTCTATCCATTCCATAAAAATATATACTCCCTATGTTTCTTTATAGGTGAGATAAAACTTTTCGTCACGGAGTTTAAGAAAGAGATGTTGAATATGTTAAATAAATAGATAAAAAAAGTAAGAGAGGAAGAAAAGTAGAGAGAATAAAGTAGAAATTGAATAAAGTAAGAGAGAGTAAAGTAAGGGAGAGAAAAAAATTATTATATAGAAAAATGACTCAACTATGAAGGAACTTTCCAAAATGGAAAAATGACTCAACTATGGAGATACGGGGGAGTACATTTAAAATGACATGAGAATTATGCATAATTGATAAAATAAGAGAAAGGATGAGAATGATAGTTAAAGAGTGTTAATGAATATTAAGACTCACATTATTACTAGTGTTTTATAAGTTATAATGGTGGGTCATAGTGGTATAAATGAAATTTTAGCCTAGGCTAACTAAAAATAGTACTACAAGCTTTCTTAAAAAATTCTCCCTACGTCCATGATTAAATGTCTCATATCTGACCGACATGGATTTTAAGAAATTGTTTGGATAGAAAAAGTTAGTAGAATATAGGACCTTGTATATTGGATTTATAATAAAATGTTAGTGGAATGAGTAAGTGGAATGCAAGGCCCGCTTACTAAATGTAGTAAAAGTGAAATGAGAATTTATAAATGGACGGACGGAAATGGAAAAATAAGACATTTAATGAGGATAGAGGGAATACTATATTCACTCTTTAATTTACTAATTACATATTTTAATTATAGTATAGATACAGATTGGTCCGAAATCCCAGAAATGGCTGCAGAAGACTAACATCACATTATATGTACTTAGATAATTAATACAAAATATGGAAGTTTATGAAAACCTAATTAGGACCAAAAGTTACTAACATTTCAGCACCAAAACATCACTTTCACTTTCAGATGTTTTGATACAAATGCAGCAATAGCCTCGGCGGCTTGCTCTTCTGTTTCTTCTTGATTGCATCCTGTAATCTGAAGATGCTTTTTGGAAACTTTGAATGAGTGATCACCCCCTTCGATCACGTGCATTGCACTCGCACAATTCATTTTCCTTCTTACACCTAGGGCTGAGAAAATATACCGAAATACCGAAATACCGCACTTACCGTACAGAAAAAATACCGAAAATATCGAATTTTCGGTATACCGTACTTTTCGCTACGGTATCATACCGTACCGACAGTTTTAGGTACGGTAAAGGTATGCAGTTTGCATATACCGCGGTATACCGCATCATACCGCACCATACCGCAATTGCGGTATATACCGTAAATTTGCGGTATATACCGCAATTGCGGTATGGTTCGGTATGATGCGGTATACCGCAAATATGGTATATACCGCAGATATATATCTGGGTTTTTAATTTTTATTTGGATTTTTCTTTAATCAAAAAATTAGGATTAAGAGTTAATCTGCTGAAGTGGGTGATTACTCATTCTTTAGTCATACGCGTGCTATATAGATTATCGAATAGTAGTAATTATTTTATTGAAGAAATTTTGAATAAGTTTACAATATTTGCAAAATTAATTTAACATTCGGCGGTATTATGAAGATCATATATGTAATTCAATTCAAAATTAAGGCCATAAGCTATTTTTCATTAATTAGTTTGTGTAGTTGTTGACCTACTAACCACTAATACGGCGTATTTAGACGTTTAACACGTCACTATATTACTGTATTTCGTACGTTCACATGATGTGGTGCATTTTATTTTGATACTATCACTTTTTTTAAAAAAATAGAAACATTTGAAATGACACAAGTTTTAATTCACAATTAATAAAATAAAATAAAAGAATTGATAAAGTATGAGATATAATATACTCCATCCAATTCAATGAAAAATAATAGTTTATGGCCTTATATTTTAATAAAATATGAGATGAGGTATAATGTACTCCATCCATCTTTCAAAAATAGTCTCATTTTATTATTTTAGACTGTCTCACAAAATTGATCAATTTTAAAAAAATCACCACACATTACACTACTTATAAGTTTAAGTTGAGTCTCACTATTCATAAACACTTCTTCATTTATTATTCTTTTTTTCATACTTAATTAAATTTATATTAAAACTCGCATAGTCCATAAAATCTTTATTTTTAAGGAACTGATGAGGTAGAATAAAGAAAAATAAATAAAGTACTTGAAATTTAAAATTTCATTTTAATTAAAAAGAATAAATATGGAGTATCATTTCATTTGGACGTTCCAACTATTTTTTACATTAAAATGATAATTTACATTAAAACTCGCATAGTCAAACTATCATTTTATGATGCAAAAGTATCATTTTATCATCCAAAAATCTAAAACTATCATTATGAAATAAAAGTATCATTTTATCATTTGAAACTATCATTTTATCCCCTCAAACTATCAATTTATGATGCAAGAGTATCATTTTATCATCCAAAAATCTAAAACTATCATTATGAAACAAAAGTATCATTTTATCATTTGAAACTATCATTTTATCCCCTCAAACTATCATTTTATGATGCAAAAGTATCATTTTATCATCCAAAAATCTAAAACTATCATTATGAAACAAAAGTATCATTTTATCATTTGAAACTATCATTTTATCCCCTCAAACTATCATTTTATGATGCAAAAGTATCATTTTATTCAACCAAAGAACTCAAACAATCAATTTATCATGCAAAAGTATCATTTTATCATTTGAAACTATCATTTTGTCCCCTCAAACTATCATTTTATGATGCAAAAGTATCATTTTATCATCCAAAAATCTAAAACTATCATTATGAAACAAACGTATCATTTTATCATTTGAAACTATCATTTTATTCCCTCAAACTATCATTTTATGATGCAAAAGTATCATTTTATCATCCAAAAATCTAAAACTATCATTATGAAACAAAAGTATCATTTTATCATTTGAAACTATCATTTTATCCCCTCAAACTATCATTTTATGATGCAAAAGTATCATTTTATCATCCAAAAATCTAAAACTATCATTATGAAACAAAAGTATCATTTTATCATTTGAAACTATCATTTTATCCCCTCAAACTATCATTTTATGATGCAAAAGTATCATTTTATCCAACCAAAGAACTCAAATAATCAATTTATCATGCAAAAGTATCATTTTATCATTTGAAACTATCATTTTGTCCCCTCAGACTATCATTTTATGATGCAAAAGTATCATTTTATCATTCAAAAATCTAAAACTATCATTATGAAACAAAAGTATCATTTTATCATTTGAAACTATCATTTTATTCCCTCAAACTATCATTTTATGATGCAAAAGTATCATTTTATCATCCAAAAATCTAAAACTATCATTATGAAACAAAAGTATCATTTTATCATTTGAAACTATCATTTTATCCCTCAAACTATCATTTTATGATGCAAAAGTATCATTTTATCATCCAAAGTAGGTAACATTATATGGTTGTCACAGCACATTTTTTGGATAATGATTGGAATTTGCATAAGAGAATAATCAACTTCACTAAAATCACAAGCCATTTAGGGGAGGAAATTGGAAAGTTGATTGAGATTTGTTTGAGGGATTGGGGAATAGAAAAATTGTTTTCAATCGTAGTTGATAATGCATCTTCTAATGATACTGCGATTGAATACTTGAAAAGGAGGTAGAATGATAATGCATCTTCTAATGAGGTAGAATAAAGAAAAATAAATAAAGTACTTGAAATTTAAAATTTCATTTTTATTAAAAAGAATAAATATGAAGTATCATTTCATTTGGACGTTCCAACTATTTTTTACATTAAAATGATAATTTACATTAAAACTCGCATAGTCAAACTATCATTTTATGATGCAAAAGTATCATTTTATCATCCAAAAATCTAAAACTATCATTATGAAATAAAAGTATCATTTTATCATTTGAAACTATCATTTTATCCCCTCAAACTATCAATTTATGATGCAAGAGTATCATTTTATCATCCAAAGATCTAAAACTATCATTATGAAACAAAAGTATCATTTTATCATTTGAAACTATCATTTTATCCCTCAAACTATCATTTTATGATGCAAAAGTATCATTTTATCATCCAAAAATCTAAAACTATCATTATGAAACAAAAGTATCATTTTATCATTTGAAACTATCATTTTATCCCCTCAAACTATCATTTTATGATGCAAAAGTATCATTTTATTCAACCAAAGAACTCAAACAATCAATTTATCATGCAAAAGTATCATTTTATCATTTGAAACTATCATTTTGTCCCCTCAAACTATCATTTTATGATGCAAAAGTATCATTTTATCATCCAAAAATCTAAAACTATCATTATGAAACAAACGTATCATTTTATCATTTGAAACTATCATTTTATTCCCTCAAACTATCATTTTATGATGCAAAAGTATCATTTTATCATCCAAAAATGTAAAACTATCATTATGAAACAAAAGTATCATTTTATCATTTGAAACTATCATTTTATCCCCTCAAACTATCATTTTATGATGCAAAAGTATCATTTTATCATCCAAAAATCTAAAACTATCATTATGAAACAAAAGTATCATTTTATCATTTGAAACTATCATTTTATCCCCTCAAACTATCATTTTATGATGCAAAAGTATCATTTTATCCAACCAAAGAACTCAAATAATCAGTTTATCATGCAAAAGTATCATTTTATCATTTGAAACTATCATTTTGTCCCCTCAGACTATCATTTTATGATGCAAAAGTATCATTTTATCATTCAAAAATCTAAAACTATCATTATGAAACAAAAGTATCATTTTATCATTTGAAACTATCATTTTATTCCCTCAAACTATCATTTTATGATGCAAAAGTATCATTTTATCATCCAAAAATCTAAAACTATCATTATGAAACAAAAGTATCATTTTATCATTTGAAACTATCATTTTATCCCTCAAACTATCATTTTATGATGCAAAAGTATCATTTTATCATCCAAAGTAGGTAACATTATATGGTTGTCACAGCACATTTTTTGGATAATGATTGGAATTTGCATAAGAGAATAATCAATTCACTAAAATCACAAGCCATTTAGGGGAGGAAATTGGAAAGTTGATTGAGATTTGTTTGAGGGATTGGGGAATAGAAAAATTGTTTTCAATCGTAGTTGATAATGCATCTTCTAATGATACTGCGATTGAATACTTGAAAAGGAGGTAGAATGATAATGCATCTTCTAATGAGGTAGAATAAAGAAAAATAAATAAAGTACTTGAAATTTAAAATTTCATTTTTATTAAAAAGAATAAATATGGAGTATCATTTCATTTGGACGTTACAACTATTTTTTACATTAAAATGATAATTTACATTAAAACTCGCATAGTCAAACTATCATTTTATGATGCAAAAGTATCATTTTATCATCCAAAAATCTAAAACTATCATTATGAAATAAAAGTATCATTTTATCATTTGAAACTATCATTTTATCCCCTCAAACTATCAATTTATGATGCAAGAGTATCATTTTATCATCCAAAAATCTAAAACTATCATTATGAAACAAAAGTATCATTTTATCATTTGAAACTATCATTTATCCCCTCAAACTATCATTTTATCATTTGAAACTATCATTTTATCCCCTCAAACTATCAATTTATGATGCAAGAGTATCATTTTATCATCCAAAATCTAAAACTATCATTATGAAACAAAAGTATCATTTTATTCAACCAAAGAACTCAAACAATCAATTTATCATGCAAAAGTATCATTTTATCATTTGAAACTATCATTTTGTCCCCTCAAACTATCATTTTATGATGCAAAAGTATCATTTTATCATCCAAAAATCTAAAACTATCATTATGAAACAAACGTATCATTTTATCATTTGAAACTATCATTTTATTCCCTCAAACTATCATTTTATGATGCAAAAGTATCATTTTATCATCCAAAAATCTAAAACTATCATTATGAAACAAAAGTATCATTTTATCATTTGAAACTATCATTTTATCCCCTCAAACTATCATTTTATGATGCAAAAGTATCATTTTATCATCCAAAAATCTAAAACTATCATTATGAAACAAAAGTATCATTTTATCATTTGAAACTATCATTTTATCCCCTCAAACTATCATTTTATGATGCAAAAGTATCATTTTATCCAACCAAAGAACTCAAATAATCAATTTATCATGCAAAAGTATCATTTTATCATTTGAAACTATCATTTTGTCCCCTCAGACTATCATTTTATGATGCAAAAGTATCATTTTATCATTCAAAAATCTAAAACTATCATTATGAAACAAAAGTATCATTTTATCATTTGAAACTATCATTTTATTCCCTCAAACTATCATTTTATGATGCAAAAGTATCATTTTATCATCCAAAAATCTAAAACTATCATTATGAAACAAAAGTATCATTTTATCATTTGAAACTATCATTTTATCCCTCAAACTATCGTTTTATGATGCGAAAGTATCATTTTATCATCCAAAGTAGGTAACATTATATGGTTGTCACAGCACATTTTTTGGATAATGATTGGAATTTGCATAAGAGAATAATCAACTTCACTAAAATCACAAGCCATTTAGGGGAGGAAATTGGAAAGTTGATTGAGATTTGTTTGAGGGATTGGGGAATAGAAAAATTGTTTTCAATCGTAGTTGATAATGCATCTTCTAATGATACTGCGATTGAATACTTGAAAAGGAGGTAGAATGATAATGCATCTTCTAATGAGGTAGAATAAAGAAAAATAAATAAAGTACTTGAAATTTAAAATTTCATTTTTATTAAAAAGAATAAATATGGAGTATCATTTCATTTGGACGTTCCAACTATTTTTTACATTAAAATGATAATTTACATTAAAACTCGCATAGTCAAACTATCATTTTATGATGCAAAAGTATCATTTTATCATCCAAAAATCTAAAACTATCATTATGAAATAAAAGTATCATTTTATCATTTGAAACTATCATTTTATCCCCTCAAACTATCTATTTATGATGCAAGAGTATCATTTTATCATCCAAAAATCTAAAACTATCATTATGAAACAAAAGTATCATTTTATCATTTGAAACTATCATTTTATCCCCTCAAACTATCATTTTATGATGCAAAAGTATCATTTTATCATCCAAAAATCTAAAACTATCATTATGAAACAAAAGTATCATTTTATCATTTGAAACTATCACTTTATCCCCTCAAACTATCATTTTATGATGCAAAAATATCATTTTATTCAACCGAAGAACTCAAACAATCAATTTATCATGCAAAAGTATCATTTTATCATTTGAAACTATCATTTTGTCCCCTCAAACTATCATTTTATGATGCAAAAGTATCATTTTATCATCCAAAAATCTAAAACTATCATTATGAAACAAACGTATCATTTTATCATTTGAAACTATCATTTTATTCCCTCAAACTATCATTTTATAATGCAAAAGTATCATTTTATCATCCAAAAATCTAAAACTATCATTATGAAACAAAAGTATCATTTTATCATTTGAAACTATCATTTTATCCCCTCAAACTATCATTTTATGATGCAAAAGTATCATTTTATCATCCAAAAATCTAAAACTATCATTATGAAACAAAAGTATCATTTTATCATTTGAAACTATCATTTTATCCCCTCAAACTATCATTTTATGATGCAAAAGTATCATTTTATCCAACCAAAGAACTCAAATAATCAATTTATCATGCAAAAGTATCATTTTATCATTTGAAACTATCATTTTGTCCCCTCAGACTATCATTTTATGATGCATAAGTATCATTTTATCATTCAAAAATCTAAAACTATCATTATGAAACAAAAGTATCATTTTATCATTTGAAACTATCATTTTATTCCCTCAAACTATCATTTTATGATGCAAAAGTATCATTTTATCATCCAAAAATCTAAAACTATCATTATGAAACAAAAGTATCATTTTATCATTTGAAACTATCATTTTATCCCCTCAAACTATCATTTTATGATGCAAAAGTATCATTTTATCCAACCAAAGAACTCAAATAATCAATTTATCATGCAAAAGTATCATTTTATCATTTGAAACTATCATTTTGTCCCCTCCGACTATCATTTTATGATGCAAAAGTATCATTTTATCATTCAAAAATCTAAAACTATCATTATGAAACAAAAGTATCATTTATCATTTGAAACTATCATTTTATTCCCTCAAACTATCATTTTATGATGCAAAAGTATCATTTTATCATCCAAAAATCTAAAACTATCATTATGAAACAAAAGTATCATTTTATCATTTGAAACTATCATTTTATCCCTCAAACTATCATTTTATGATGCAAAAGTATCATTTTATCATCCAAAGTAGGTAACATTATATGGTTGTCACAGCACATTTTTTGGATAATGATTGGAATTTGCATAAGAGAATAATCAACTTCACTAAAATCACAAGCCATTTAGGGGAGGAAATTGGAAAGTTGATTGAGATTTGTTTGAGGGATTGGGGAATAGAAAAATTGTTTTCAATCGTAGTTGATAATGCATCTTCTAATGATACTGCGATTGAATACTTGAAAAGGAGAATGAGAATTGATAAAACTTTGATGTTCGATGGGAAGTATATGCATTTAAGATGTGCTTGCCATATACTTAACTTGATTGTTAAAGATGGTTTGAAAGAGCTCAAATCTTCAATTAATCCTATAAGGAATGCAGTTTTATTTCTTCATTCTTCACCTAGAAGATTGAACAAATTTAGGGAGTTTGCTATGCTAACTAAGTTTTCTAGTACATCAACAGTGCCCATGGATGTGAAAACTAGGTGGAATTCTACCTACAAACTGCTTGATATTGCATTAAAGTATAGAATTGTGTTTGAGAGAATGGCTGAAGAATGTGTTCCTTTCATAAAATACTTTCGTGAGAATGATGAAAAGGGTAGGGCAAAGATGCTTCCAAGTGCAGAAGATTGGGATAATGCAAAAGCTTTTGTACACTTTCTCAAAAATTTCTATGATCTGACTTTACAGTTAAGTGCTTCAAAAACTCCTACGTCCCATTTCGATGTTTGCTTTACAAATTGAGATTGAGAAAAAGTGTACTGATTCGGATTTGACTCTCTCAAAGGTTGCAAAGGCAATGAAACTGAAATTTGACAAATATTGGGGGGATTGGAGTACAGTGAATCCACTGATTTTTATTGCTAATGTGTTGGATCCGAGGAACAAACTGCAAATGCTTAAAGTTAATGTAAAAAAACTGAAAGTCGGGAGCTTAAGAAATGTTGATCAAGTTCAACATGTTCAACACTTGTGTGATCGATTTAAAGATGACTTGGTAAGTTTGTGGGCAAAGTACAAGGGAGTAAATGATACCGTGTTGAATCAGACGCCACTTCTAGAATGCGAGGATGTTGGAGACAGCAGTAACAAAGGTGATTTGCATCTTTTTGATGAATTGTACGATGGGGTGCAGGAGGAAATTGAACAAGACCAACTGAATCAAATATCAAATGAAGTGGATAAGTACCTAGCTGATGAGATGGAGAAGAGGTCTAATCCTAATTTTGATCTTCTGGAATGGTGGAAATTAAATGCATCTAGGTATCCAATCCTTTCACTAATTGCGAAGGATATCTTTGCATCCAAGCTCAACGGTCGCAAGTGAGTCCGCTTTTAGCTTCGGTAAAAGGGTTGTGGATCCTTTTAGAACGTGTTTGAGTCCAAAAATGGTGGAGGCATTGGTGTGCACTAATGATTGGCTTAGAGCTGAAAATTTCAGCTTATATAAAGATCCTACTGATGATGACCTTGAATTTTATAGAGAAATTGAAGAAATTGAAAAGAGTATGTTGCTTTACTCTTTAGTATAAATTATTATATTTATATCCTTCTAGATGTTAATTATTCTTTTGTGATTCTTTTGTAGATCCACACATGAGCAAACATGCTTTTAAAGCAATACCTCCTACTTGAGCTAATCATTTACACTTATGGTTTGTCAAGGTATGTTTATTTCTTCATTGGTGTATATTAATCTGTATCTAACCAATACCACGGCTAATGTTTCCCCTTCTTTTATCACTATGGTGTTGAAGATGGAGAAGATGAAGGTGGAGAGGGAGAAGAAGTTGATGAGGCCGAGGTTTGAGGGCAGGAAGGAGGGCTTTATTACTAAGGAGTAATGAATTTAGAGTTTCTTTCTGGGAACTGTGTGGATTGTGTTTGATTATTTGTGGATTGTGTTTGATTATTTGTGTGGATTTAGAGTGGATTGTGTTTGATTATTTGTGTGGATTGTGTTTGATTATCTATGTGAATTTAGTGTGGATTGTTTTTTATTATTTGTGTGAATTTAGAGTTCCTTTCTGGGATGTTCATTTACTTCACCCTTCTTTATTGTGCTTGCATTTGGTACTGGTGCCTTGGTGGTGTGCGTTTTTGTGAAAGTTGTGTAGGGTTCTTGTTTCATGGCTGTGTAAGATTCATCAACTGTAGGGTTCTTATTCCTGTGAAGTAGTAATATGCTTCTTGCTGCTATATAGACACTCTTCTTGCTGCTATATAGACAGTTGTTAACTGTAAGTGCTGTGACCTGTCTTGCAACTAATATTTACTTTGAAGTATATGATTGTATGCACACAAGAAAATGCTTTATTATTTGCTTTGATGTATAGTTAGTTGGGATATATTACAAAAATATAAGATAAAATTTTCAGCTTTATACAGGCAGCAATCCAATTGAACCTTTTGTTGATCCTACTTGTTTTATTCTTCTTCTGCATATAAATGTGCAAAGTTGCTGCATTTTATTGACACATTATTGACGCAAAATATTGTGATTTCTGCATTTCTATTCATTCTTTATAACGCTGAAGTTGCAGCAAAATATTGAGGCAAAATATTGTGATTTCTGCAAAGTTGCAGCAATAGCAGTTTGTATTTTTATGCGGTATTCGGTATACCGTACCGTGATTTCTGTATACCGCATATTGCGGTATACCGAAATCACGGTACGGTATACCGAAATGTCGGTAAGGTATCGGTATCGAAATTTTGGTATACCGACTTTTCGGTATACCGGATACCGGTATACCGAAAAAAACGGTACGGTAAAGGTATGCATTTTGGCCATACCGCACTTTTCAGTACGGTATGCGGTATGGCCATTTCGGCGCGGTATACCGTACCGTTCCAACCCTACTTACACCTTCCAACTTTTCCAGTGGACACACAGCCCATCTCTACTACCCTTTATGTCAGAAATAACAAACACAATAAGATAATTACCAAATTTATTGATGTTGAACAGATTAAGAGCATCCACAATAGTGGAGGAGCCGGCGGACGAGCGACCGGTGAGCCGCTCGTCCACTATTAAGACCGGCGTCCCGCTCACGGATGAGCCAGACGGACGACCCCTCGTCCATCAGTTTTTGCGCTCGTCCGTCGCGGTGTCGGTCGCCTCGTCCACTATTGTGGGCGCCCGACGGACGACCGCACGGACGAGAGCAATTTTTTATTTTATTTTAAAAAAAAACTCTATATATGGCTCGTTTCGGTTCATTTTCATTTTCACCACTTGTATTAACGAATTTCTATCTCTCTACTCTCATTTCTATTCAAGATAAATGGAGCACCACGACAGCGACTCCCCAGCCACTAGCGAAACACAAACACCCTCGTTCCCGGTTGGAAGTGAAACGGGCGTCCAGATGTCGGGGGTGATGCCGCCACAGTACCATAACATGTACGCTTGGCCCCAGATGGCAGGAATGAAGCCCCAAATCGAGGGCATGAATGCCGGCACGGCCCAGATGAGCGGGATGATGCAGGGGCAGCCGGCCACTGCTGGGTCTCCTGGGGACAATGGCTATCGCCTCACTATTGATTTCTTTACAGGACATCCCAGACCTATTGTCACGCCCGCATTTCCTAAGGATAGGAAGTACGGTGGACCGCGACTAGGGGAGGAATAAAGAAGCGGGGAAGAAAGGGGAGAACAGGAATATTTGACCCAAAAACATTTATTAAAAAGAAGTTCACTTCAAACATTGTACTAAGAAGACATTACTAAAGTTAATGTAAACAGAGTTAAATAAAAACAATGTATCGGATTACAAAGCAGCGGAAAAGACCAAAAGACAGATGATGCCGGGTATGACGACACGACACCATCCAAAAGACCAAGTAAAACACTCATTTGGCTTTCACTGCTCAACATCCGTCATCCCCATCGCCGCTCAACCTGCACATTAAGAAAACAACATGCAGGGCTGAGTACTTATTGCACTCAGTGGACACACGCCAAAATCATAGTTTGTCATGCCACATCAGTGTAACCTTGGGGTTTTAAGTGTAAGAAAATAACCCAAGTACACAAAATATATTTCATAAATTCGACTGCGCAGTCATTTTCAGATATTGCCACCCTTATTCCCACCATCATACACTATCTGATCCAACGGTGACAAGGGGCGTGGCCACACCCCAGGTCACTAGACCGGCCAACTTGCTCTCAGATGGCTCCCAGTCTCGTGTACACTAGCCTGAGGGTTCGCAGCCCAACAGACCCGAATTCGATTAAACATATGTGGTAAACCACTTCAGATAGGTTTCAAAGCAAAACAGTTGGCAAGACAAACAATTCACCTCCGTAAACATTTCCGGAACATAGTCCGTATTAAAGATAACCCACAAAATAGTAGGGTAGAAAAGCCCACCTCGATTGCTTAGCCTTTAAAATAGTTCCCTTCAACCACACTTTCCTCGTAAAAGATCACCCTTTTGAAAGATAAATAAATATCATAATTAGAGTCAGGGTAGACGATGTTTAACGACAATGCATGATTCCTACTTGGATGACTTCAACATCTAGCACGTTACACGTATACACACTTAACAACATGTTATAACAAACACACAAAAAAAACACGTCCGAAACACACCACGCACGCACCCGACACGCATACCACGTACCCAAGACGCGCACACGACACAAACACAACACTCAAACTCCCGGAACACCCACACTGCACAAACGGCTCACCTGGCTCGGAACAGGTTCGGGAAAAAGGCTCGGCGTCTCGGCCTGGCTCGGTACCTCGGCCGGCTGTCTCGGCCGCCTGTGTCTCGGCACCTCGGCCGACCATCTCGGCCGCCTGCTCGGCACCTCGGCCGACCGTCTCGGCCGTCCGGCTCGGCACCTCGGCCGACCATCTCGGCCGCATGCTCGGCACCTCGGCCGACCATCTCGGCCGTCTGCTCGGCACCTCGGCCGACCATCTCGGCCGTCCGGCTCGGCACCTCGGCCGACCATCTCGGCCGTCCTACTCGGCACCTCGGCCGACCATCTCGGCCGTCTGCTCGGCACCTCGGCCGACCATCTCGGCCGTCCGTCCGGCTCGGCACCTCGGCCGACCACCTCGGCCGCATGCTCGGCACCTCGGCCGACCATCTCGGCCGTCTGCTCGGCACCTAGTTTACACCCCTTTTCCTCTGACCCCCGATTCTCAAACCCTATACGACAAACACACCACGCATTCTACATCCCAAAACACACCCAAACACCTGGGATCATCCCTTCCAGACTCTCCACAAAACTGCCCTAGGCTGAACCCTAAAACTCTCGGCCAACACACACGAAAACTCTCGAACCAAACACTGATTCCTCCGAGCCATCTCTTGGCCAAACACACCCACATACATCACAAAAGCACAACACTCAGAACCCAACCATTGCACATGAAAACATCTCCCAAAAACATACAATTCGTGAATCTGCGCAGTTTACTTGCAAAAATCATAATAAAATCATACGACATCCAATGAAGCTGAAATTTACACACCACACCGAAGACACATCCAAGTTTATACGGTTAAAAATTCGTACCAAAAGAAGATCGTTTGCTCAGTCAAAAAGGGGTCGGAACCCACTGTCAGTTACCATCAAAAACATGCTTCACACAAACACATAATCCCACAACTTATTCAGCATCTAACCCCTCCAAAACGTCCTACATGCATGAATTCGAATTAAACGAGAGTTGAGGCCTTGTGTTACCTTTCCCGGATAGTTCAACGTAGTGAAAAAGCTTTACTTCCTCTTACGACTCCGATTCACGACGAAGGGGGGTATCACCTTGAGGAATCCAAGACGATGATGAGAGGGAGTGAAAGGGGAAAGGTAAACCGAGAGGGAGGAGGGCGAGAGAACTTACCGGTGAGAGAGCAACTTCGCGAAAGAGAGAGATGAGAGATTGAGAGAGACCGAAGAGAGAAAAAGATTGGAAAAAGGGGAATGAATCGGTTAAGAGGGAGTGGGGGAGGTTGAGAAATTAGTGGGGAGAGAGAGAGGGTTTTCGAAAAAGAGAGAGGGAGAGGGAGAGAAAAACCGAGAGAGAGGGGGGGTTTAATTTATTAATTAAGATATTAATTTGCTTTTCAAATAACCATAAAACTAAATATTCACACCCATAAATAATATAAAACAAATAAAACATACCACACCATATCTTAAACAAGATATACACAAAAAGCAAACACCCCTTAAATAAAAAAAACGGACATTACATTCCTCCCACCTTAAAAAAAATTTCGTCCCGAAATTTCGTCCAAGATCATTCAAACAGCTCCGGAAACTTCTCTCTCATATTATCTTCTAATTCCCATGTTGCTTCTTCGACTCCATGATTCCTCCACCGTACTTTCACCGAAGCAATTGACTTATTCCTCAATTCTTGCACTCTTCGGTCCAAAATGGCCTCGGGCTTCTCCTCATAGCTTAGATCGGGATTTAGGACCATCATCTCTTCCTGGTGAACCATGTGTGTGGGGTCAAACACGTACTTCCTCAATTGTGACACATGGAAGACGTTGTGCACATTCCCAAAGCTTGGTGGTAAGGCCAATCTGTATGCCACCACGCCGACTCTATCCAAAATCTCGTATGGGCCGATAAATCGAGGTCTCAGCTTTCCTTTCACTCCAAAACGGGTTATTCCCTTAGAAGGGGAAACTTTCAGAAAGACCTTTTCCCCGACCTCGAACTGTAAATCGGTCCTTCGAACATCTGCATAAGATTTCTGTCGATCCTGTGCCTCCTTGATCCTCCCACGGATTTGTCGGACAATCTCTATCATCTCTTCTACAGAGTCTGGTCCGAGAATTCTTCTCTCACCCACTTCATCCCAATAAAGTGGCGACCTACACTTCTTCCCATACAATGCCTCATATGGAGCCATCTTGATAGTCGCCTGGTAACTATTATTGTACGCGAACTCTACCAATGGCAACACTTCTTCCCAACCCCAGCCTCGATCAAGCACCACGGCTCGTAGCATATCCTCTAAGGCTTGTATTGTTCTCTCCGACTGCCCGTCGGTTTGTGGGTGGAAAGCTGTACTGAAACTCAACTTAGTCCCCAACTCGCGCTGCAGGCTTGTCCAAAATCTAGAAGTGAATTTAGCATCACGATCAGATGTGATTGTCGCTGGAACTCCATGCAAGCGTATAATTTCCCGTACATATACCTTAGCCAACTGATCGGATCCATAAGTGGCACGAACCGGCACAAAATGGGCAGATTTGGTGAGGCGATCTATAATCACCCAAATCACCGTGTTCCCTCGCTGGGATTTTGGCAGTCCTACCACAAAGTCCATTGCAATATGTTCCCACTTCCATTCCGGAATCTCGAGGGGTTGCAATTTCCCATAGGGCCGTTGGTGTAGTGCCTTTACTTGTTGACATGCCAGGCATCTCTCCACAAATGCCGCAACATGCTTTTTCATACCGTTCCACCAAAACTGTCTTTTCAAGTCTTGATACATTTTGGTGCTCCCTGGATGAGCAGCGTATGGGGTTTCATGTGCTTCTCTCATGATTTCCATCCTCAGGCCTTCATCCTTAGGCACACACAACCTTCCCTTGTAGGTGAGACCGTTATCCGCTGCCTCACGGAAACTTCCGGGTTCACCCGTCCTCACTTCTGAGCGAATCTTTTCTAGTAACGTATCTCGCCGTTGAGCTTCTACAATTCTGGCTCTTAAGTCGGGTTCCATTACCAACGTGGCTACTATTCCTTCCACAGTCTCGGGTATTCTCACTACTTCCAACCGCATCTTACTGAACTCTTGGATTAAACTCTCCTCGATAGTAAGAAAGGTGGCCAGCTGAGATTGAGACTTCCTACTAAGAGCATCGGCCACTACGTTTGCTTTTCCCGGATGGTAATTTATACCACAATCGTAGTCCTTTACCAACTCGAGCCACCTACGTTGGCGCATGTTCAACTCCTTTTGCTCAAAGAAGTACTTTAGGCTCTTATGGTCCGTGTATATCTCACAACGGACTCCATAGAGATGGTGTCTCCAGATCTTCAAAGCATGTACCACGGCTGCCAGTTCCAAATCATGCGTCGGATAATTCAGCTCATGGGGCTTCAATTGTCTCGATGCATATGCAATCACTTTCCCTTTCTGCATAAGCACACATCCAAGTCCCACCTTCGACGCATCCGTATACACCGCATAGTCAGTCTCTGGCTCTGGCACGGCTAGGATTGGTGCGGTGGTCAATTTCTCCTTCAACAACTGAAAGCTCGCCTCACATTCTGGTGTCCAAATCATCTTGACTCCCTTTTTCAGTTGTTGCGTCATTGGCCTTGCTATCTTCGAGAATCCCTCGATGAATCTTCGATAATAGCCCGCCAGTCCTAAAAAGCTTCGGATTTCGTTTTGTGTAGAAGGTGACTTCCACTCCTGCACCGCTTCCACCTTGGCCGGGTCCACACGAATTCCATCTGAGGTTACTACATGTCCAAGAAAATTTACTTCCTTGAGCCAAAACTCGCATTTACTGAACTTGGCATATAGTTTCTCGTCCCTTAGAGTTGCTAGGACGGTTCTCAAGTGCTCTTTGTGCTCCTCCTCGTTCTTTGAGTAAACAAGCACATCATCGATGAAAACTAGGACAAACCGATCCAGAAATGGATGGAACACGCGGTTCATAAGGTCCATGAACACTGTCGGGGCGTTCGTCAGTCCAAAAGGCATCACGACGAACTCATAATGACCATATCTTGTTCGAAAAGCCGTCTTGGGTACATCTTCTCGCCGAACCCTCAGCTGATGGTACCCAGACCTCAAGTCCATCTTAGAGAAGACTCCTGCCCCTCGAAGTTGGTCAAACAAGTCGTCTATCCTTGGTAGTGGATACTTGTTCTTCAGCGTCAGTTTGTTTAGCTCTCGATAGTCGATGCACATCCTCATCGTTCCATCCTTCTTCTTTACAAACAAAACTGGTGCTCCCCATGGCGACACGCTAGGTCTAATGAATCCCAATTCCAGCAGCTCTTGCAGTTGCACCTTAAGCTCCTCCAACTCTTTTGGTGCCATCCTATAGGGTGCTTTGGATATTGGTGCCGATCCGGGCTCCAGATCGATCGTGAATTCTACCTGCCTGTCGGGTGGGGGTCCCGGCAATGCATCGGGGAAAACATCGGGGTATTCACTCACTATCTCCACATCTTCTATCTTCCTGTCTTTCTTCTCCTCCCCATTCAAATAAACAAGGTACGCTGGACATCCCTTCCTCATCATTGTAGTGGCTTGCAGCGCAGAGACAATGGACTTGCGTCGGCTCAATGGGATTCCGTGAAACTTCGTCGGCTCCTTTCCGGGGGTTTCAAACGAGATTTCCCTTTCTCTACAATGAAGGGTAACGTGGTTCTCCGCTAACCAATCCATACCCAAGATTATGTCTACGCTACCCATCGTCATTATTTGCAAATTATGAGCCACTAAACTGAGTTCACCTATTCCAAAGTTCACACATGCACAAGATCGGGATATATCTATAGTCCCGCCTACCGGTGAGGTCACACTCATAGTGGGTTCGGTCTTAACAGTAGGTAATTCCAAAGTATCCACACAAGACGTTGATATAAAGGAATGCGACGCACCCGTATCAAACAAGACAACTATAGGCATATTGAGAAGTGTGCCCATACCTGCCAAGTTTCCTTGCCCAAAGGTTTCTTTCCCGTTTGCCGGCTGCTTCCCCTTCAAGGCGTAGGCCCTTGCTTGCGATGGTAATCCTTGGCGGCGTTGTTGCGGTGGAGGTGCAGGTAGTGCCTGGGATTGTGGACGGAAACCTAGCTGGTTCTGTCTCGTTCCCGTTCCCATGTTCTTATTTGGGCAGCTTCGGAAGTAATGGCCACTTCCACCACAGTTGAAGCACCTAGGGTCTCGACACTCCCCGGCGTGGTACTTGAAGCACCTTCCACATTGAGGGTTCCTCGGCGGAAAGTTTGCCCTCGGTTGGAAAGTATTCTGTCTCCCGCCATTGTAGGGTGGGTTCCTCATGTGTTGTGGCCTCTTACCACCATACTGAGCCTGGTCACCATCCCACCTCCTCTTCTCTTGGTGGCCTGACTGAGCTTGTAGGGGTGTCGCGTTTGTTGTTGCCACAACTCTTGGCTTAGGGAGTGCATCTTCCACGTCCAGTGCACAAGTCAAGATCTCCGAGTAGGAGAGTTCTCCTCGACAGGCCAATGCGGCCTTTATTTCATCTCTGAGCCCGGCCCGGAACTTCACCGCCCATTTCTCATCGGTGTCCATCAACTCGGGCGCATATCGTGCCATCTGCGCGAGGGCTCGGTCATACTCGGTTACAGTCATTCGGCCTTGGCTTAGTGTGTGGAACTCTACCACCTTGGCCCGTCTGTACGTCTTTGGAACATACTTGTTATCGATCTCTACTTTAAACTCCTCCCATGTTAGCGCTTCCAGGCGTGCAGGATCCATAGTTCTCTGCCGAGTCTCCCACCAGTAATCGGCAGCACCTGATAATTGAAAGGTAGCGCCAGCAATGCGCTCCCTATCTGTGCACTCCATGACCCTGAAGATACGCTCGAGGCCGCGTATCCACTCTTCCGCTTTTGATGGATCTCCTTGTCCATCGAATTTAGGAGGATTCTGCCTGGAGAACGTAACTATAAATCTTTCTTGCTGAGGCGGGGGTGGAGGTGGTGGTGGCGGTGGTGGTGGAGGTGGTGCCTCCACGTTGGGTCCTTGTCGTGGTTGGCGTGCACGTCTTGGCGGCATTCTGATTCAATATCCAAAAAGTGTTACTACAATTCTCATCCAAAATTACCACTTTCTCAAAATTTTCTTATAAAATCTTCATGTAGTATAAGATGCAACACGTAGGATATATATATCAAAATCCAAATTCTCATTAAAAGAAAGGAGGTCAAACGTTGTTCTCAAAAGCAGATCGTACTGAAACCAAAAACTGAAAAGACAACGAACTATTCTAATTCTCGACTACGACTCTATCATCCTCATCCATAGGCCCTTCCTCCGGGTCTTCGTCATCGTCCTCCTCGGGGTTCTCTTGCTGAGCCTCCTCGGGGTTCCCTTGCGGAGCCTCCTCGGGTTCCTCCTCATAGTCATCTTCAAACCCTTGTTCACCCTCGTACATGCTCACATACTTGTCCTGGTACACGATCCTCTCTTGCACATCCTGTGGGGGCTGTTCCTCTCGAGAATCTACCAGTGCACAATACACGGCCTTCCTGTAGCGGGCTCCTGCCACGTGTACCTCCTCGCCGTTCTTTCGGCCCACTCTTTCCAGCTGTCGGGGAGCAATTCTATTAGCTTCTCAATGCCGTCATGCTCTGTCACTCCGAACTCCTGAGCTGCCCTCCAGAGGGTATCGAAGTGTGCCACGAACTCGATCAACGGTACGTGATCCTTCTTCCGGTACACTCTATAATCTCTGAGCACCCTCTGTGCCCTAAGTCTATCGCGATCACTCCGTCGCGGGGTTCGGAACATACGCGCCATCTATAGAAAAACAGAAACAATCGCCTCGCGTATAAAAACAGAGTGCATAACCGAAGAAGAGAGAGAGATATGTGTATGCAGACGTATCGCTGTTCTAAATCCAAGCCCGCTGGTGTTCGAAGGCCAAAAGTCCTTGTCTACTATAGGTCCAAAAAGCACTAGTGAAATCCTATCACGTCTAAGTTCAAACATTCAAAAGGCCAACACATTCTCCCATAAAAGCTCACATCAACAATCACATCATCAAATCATCATACATCAGCTACATGCTTTCAAGTACATTCGACACACAAAAACAGTTCATAACATACTATAACAGTTCATAACCCACAATAACAATTCACCATTCAAATAATTTCCAACTTTTCACACCAATTTGCACCCTTTTACATGCGTCAATATTTACTTAAACTTTCCAAAAATCATTTTCTCCAAAACAACCCACACACAAAACCATTCCACACTTTCTCAAAAACTCAACTCTTTACATCCACGTTCCAACGAAACCCAAATTCACAATTCCCTCCACTTACATATACTTTCCAAAAAATTCAAAATTTTCATTACCTCATTTCAGGTTGAGTGCGATGAGTCGGATGTTGAGCCAATGACACTTTTGAAAACTTACACAATTATTTATTTTGACACAGGGATACAAACTAAATCAAGACAGAAGAGACTCTTAGGTCCAGAGCAGAAAGAAAAACCTAGGCTCTGATACCACTCTGTCACGCCCGCATTTCCTAAGGATAGGAAGTACGGTGGACCGCGACTAGGGGAGGAATAAAGAAGCGGGGAAGAAAGGGGAGAACAGGAATATTTGACCCAAAAACATTTATTAAAAAGAAGTTCACTTCAAACATTGTACTAAGAAGACATTACTAAAGTTAATGTAAACAGAGTTAAATAAAAACAATGTATCGGATTACAAAGCAACGGAAAAGACCAAAAGACAGATGATGCCGGGTATGACGACACGACACCATCCAAAAGACCAAGTAAAACACTCATTTGGCTTTCACTGCTCAACATCCGTCATCCCCATCGCCGCTCAACCTGCACATTAAGAAAACAACATGCAGGGCTGAGTACTTATTGCACTCAGTGGACACACGCCAAAATCATAGTTTGTCATGCCACATCAGTGTAACCTTGGGGTTTTAAGTGTAAGAAAATAACCCAAGTACACAAAATATATTTCATAAATTCGACTGCGCAGTCATTTTCAGATATTGCCACCCTTATTCCCACCATCATACACTATCTGATCCAACGGTGACAAGGGGCGTGGCCACACCCCAGGTCACTAGACTGGCCAACTTGCTCTCAGATGGCTCCCAGTCTCGTGTACACTAGCCTGAGGGTTCGCAGCCCAACAGACCCGAATTCGATTAAACATATGTGGTAAACCACTTCAGATAGGTTTCAAAGCAAAACAGTTGGCAAGACAAACAATTCACCTCCGTAAACATTTCCGGAACATAGTCCGTATTAAAAATAACCCACAAAATAGTAGGGTAGAAAAGCCCACCTCGATTGCTTAGCCTTTAAAATAGTTCCCTTCAACCACACTTTCCTCGTAAAAGATCACCCTTTTGAAAGATAAATAAATATCATAATTAGAGTCAGGGTAGACGATGTTTAACGACAATGCATGATTCCTACTTGGATGACTTCACCATCTAGCACGTTACACGTATACACACTTAACAACATGTTATAACAAACACACAAAAAAAACACGTCCGAAACACACCACGCACGCACCCGACACGCATACCACGTACCCAAGACGCGCACACGACACAAACACAACACTCAAACTCCCGGAACACCCACACTGCACAAACGGCTCACCTGGCTCGGAACAGGTTCGGGAAAAAGGCTCGGCGTCTCGGCCTGGCTCGGTACCTCGGCCGGCTGTCTCGGTCGCCTGTGTCTCGGCACCTCGGCCGACCATCTCGGCCGCCTGCTCGGCACCTCGGCCGACCGTCTCGGCCGTTCGGCTCGGCACCTCGGCCGACCATCTCGGCCGCATGCTCGCACCTCGGCCGACCATCTCGGCCGTCTGCTCGGCACCTCGGCCGACCATCTCGGCCGTCCGGCTCGGCACCTCGGCCGACCATCTCGGCCGTCTGCTCGGCACCTCGGCCGACCATCTCGGCCGTCCGTCCGGCTCGGCACCTCGGCCGACCACCTCGGCCGCATGCTCGGCACCTCGGCCGACCATCTCGGCCGTCTGCTCGGCACCTAGTTTACACCCCTTTTCCTCTGACCCCCGATTCTCAAACCCTATACGACAAACACAACCACGCATTCTACATCCCAAAACACACCCAAACACCTGGGATCATCCCTTCCAGACTCTCCACAAAACTGCCCTAGGCTGAACCCTAAAACTCTCGGCCAACACACACGAAAACTCTCGAACCAAACACTGATTCCTCCGAGCCATCTCTTGGCCAAACACACCCACATACATCACAAAAGCACAACACTCAGAAACCCAACCATTGCACATGAAAACATCTCCCAAAAACATACAATTCGTGAATCTGCGCAGTTTACTTGCAAAAATCATAATAAAATCATACGACATCCAATGAAGCTGAAATTTACACACCACACCGAAGACACATCCAAGTTTATACGGTTAAAAATTCGTACCAAAAGAAGATCGTTTGCTCAGTCAAAAAGTGGTCGGAACCCACTGTCAGTTACCATCAAAAACATGCTTCACACAAACACATAATCCCACAACTTATTCAGCATCTAACCCCTCCAAAACGTCCTACATGCATGAATTCGAATTAAACGAGAGTTGAGGCCTTGTGTTACCTTTCCGGGATAGTTCAACGTAGTGAAAAAGCTTTACTTCCTCTTACGACTCCGATTCACGACGAAGGGGGGTATCACCTTGAGAAATCCAAGACGATGATGAGAGGGAGTGAAAGGGGAAAGGTAAACCGAGAGGGAGGAGGGCGAGAGAACTTACCGGTGAGAGAGCAACTTCGCGAAAGAGAGAGATGAGAGATTGAGAGAGACCGAAGAGAGAAAAAGATTGGAAAAAGGGGAATGAATCGGTTAAGAGGGAGTGGGGGAGGTTGAGAAATTAGTGGGGAGAGAGAGAGGGTTTTCGAAAAAGAGAGAGGGAGAGGGAGAGATAAACCGAGAGAGAGGGGGGGGTTTAATTTATTAATTAAGATATTAATTTGCTTTTCAAATAACCATAAAACTAAATATTCACACCCATAAATAATATAAAACAAATAAAACATACCACACCATATCTTAAACAAGATATACACAAAAAGCAAACACCCCTTAAATAAAAAAAAACGGACATTACACCTATACTCCACTGGAGTCTCAGTACACTTCTGCTGAGACTTTCTCACTGGAGGAGTTGGGTCTATCTCTGGTTAGGGTGCCTCCCACTGAGAGTCCACCGGCTGCAGGCCGTCGGGGTGGTTTGAAGAAAGGCAAGGGTAGAGGCAGGGGCCGCGGAAAGGGCAAGGGGGTGGCAGGTGAGTCCTCACAGTCGAGGGCTGGGGCGGAGGAGGCGGGGGCTGAGGCGGATGATGACTACGATGAGACACGGCGGACCGTGTGGAGTGAGGAGGAGTGTGTGGCTTTGTCAAAAGTCTGGATCAATGTCTGCGATGATCCCATGTGGAAACGCATCTCCCAAGCCTACTGTTCGTTTAAACCGGCGGATGGAAGGTATCACACGGCTGAAGAGTGCCGGAAGACATGGGACCGATTGAAGACCGTTGTCTCCCGATTTTCCGGCCTATACGAGAACAACGACCGCATGCTTACCAGCGGCCAGACCATGGAGGATGTGAAGCGGATGGCGATGGTGGAGTTCCCCGAGCGCGGCAAGCACGTCACGTTTAACCACTGGGATTCCTATGTGGTGCTGATGGAGTCGGCAAAGTTTCAGGCGGGTGTCGCCGCTGGCTGGCCGAAGCGGCAGAAGATCAACTCCAGCGGTGACTACAGCAGCAGCGCCGGGTGTCGTCGCTGGCTGGCCGATCTCCCCGATGATGCCGAAGATATCCCGAGTCCCCCCTCGTTTAACCACCGCCATCACCGCCTGATTGGGAAAAAGACGGCGATGCAGGCGTCTAGGCGAGGCGCCAGCAGCGGGTCCCAGGAGGTCCAATCGGCAGCCCTTGCAGCATTCCAGCCGACCCCCGAGTTCTCCCGTATTACCCATATCCAACATCATACGAACATGATAGAAACCATCAAGGAGTGGAGAGCGACCGTTGACCCCAAACACAAGGAGATGTTGCAGGGGGTCATCGACTTGATGAGGCGTGATGCTGGGCTCCCACCCATCAGCGGTGGGGGAGCATCTTGGGACACCAACGCCGCAGCGACTGGCCTAGGGGACGACGAGGAGCGAGAGGGGGGCCGCGTGTGTCAAAGCTTGGAGATGGTTTTTTTATTTTCTCTTTGAACTATGTATTTTTTTTAATTATGTATGTTTTTTATTTATATAAAATGTTCGCATTTTCTCTCTATTCGTGTCAAAATTTTAATTCCGTATTTAAATTTCGTATATAAAATGTGAAATTGTGTTGTTGGGATGTCCTACTGCTTGTCCTAGTGCTAGTCTACTATTGTGCAATGGGAAGTCCTAGTGATGTGGGAGTGGGGTGAGAAGTCCTTATGACGTGGCAGAATGTGATTTTGGAAAGTCTTAGTGCTAGTCCGTGGGGAAGTCCTTGCTATTATGGATGCTCTAAGCAGTAACCAGCATAATATACAAATCTAAATAAATTTGACCTTTGTCATGCTATTGGAATATCATAAGATTAGGGCACTTATGTGAGGAAAACTTACCTGCACAAACAAAACTTGGACTATAAGTTGCAGTATAGTATCGTCTCGCAATGCACCATTCCTGCCCTAAAATATTAGAATTCCATAAAATCTTCAGAATGACCGAATCCGAAAATGATACTAAACTAGATTCATAAACTTCAACCATTTTTTCCATGAACAGGCAACCATCCACGACAACGAGCTATTCGAGAAAAATAGAATAACGGAATATACTGATAATTGTCATGTAAAATGACAGACCTTTAATGGATATCCCAGACAAACTACAGCTGATGCATAAATATCTTTTTCTCCGGCAACCATACAACAGACCCTGTATATTTAAGTAATAAGTCAGCTCCTATAAGCTCATAACTCATTACATAACCATAACATTCTTGTAAGGAGAGAAATTTATGAACGTTACCTTGACCCCATGGACTTCCCAGCTAACGCTAGTGGATGCCCCGGATATGTAGCCATGACCTTCTTGACAACGTCACAGTGGAAATCAACCAATTTTTCAGCCTTTGGCGGAGCCCTTCGCTTCCCTCCAGCATTGTCTGCCAACAAATGAACACTTTGACCTTAAGCAGAAAATAACATATCAAAGCCTCCCTTAACTTTCCAGCTTATTCATGTTAAGATTAATCAAACTCTGGATAACCCAAAAAAAATGATAACTATCTTTTTCTGACTTCAGCATATCCATGAAAACATGTACTTACAGGGATAGTCAAAGGTCACTACTTCAATGGCATTTAGTGTCTTGGCCAGCATATCTCTCCATCTGTAGAAATCACAGTTCCATAAAAAATTTTAAACCTATTCTGGCCCAAAAGAACTAAGATTCATAACATCAATCACAAAGCTTGTCAGAATAAAAAAGGGCTTGAAGAGAAAGAAGACAGAATTTCAGTTCTATAAAGAACCAACTTTTTCGTCCGCTCCCAAAGGGGAGCACGAAATTTTAATGGAATTAATTAACGCTAAATTTCCTTTCTAATTTCCTTTTATATTGAGTTATAATGAGTCAGATTAGAGATCCAAGGAGGTTGGACTTGTACTAATTAAATTGAGCCTCAATTTAATACAAGTCTGACAAAATATTATTATCAGCCACTACAGTAAAATAATATTGACTGTCCGTCCAATCCCAAATTACGAGTAATCCGTGTTTTACCTCTGTAATTTATTATTTTACGTGTTTAAGATATAGATATCCATTAATTAATTTAAGTATGCTATTTGACTTTAAATAATCAATATCTTTTTCCAAGAGTTGTCTAGTTCAAAATCTTTATTTATTATTCTGAAATAAATTCTAACTGGCCGGGTTTCTGAATAATAAAACCTTTTTTGAAGACCTCTAGAGGATATTATCAAACTGGACTCACCCAGCACACGATTCATTGCAATAACAATATTAGCACCTTTAGACATTGATCACCACTACCCAAGATATCAGGATTCTTAGATTGCGAAAAATCTGCACCATTTGATAAATCAAAGTAGTGCATAATCAATATCGTATGCTCAATGTTATGTCAACAATGATTACGAAATAACAATCACTGAGACCTTGTCTTTCAGTAAATAGCAAGAAAGACTTGTCTCAACTGTTAGATCCTTCAGTGCTATACCACACCAGTGTCGTTTATTTCCTAAGGTAAGGAAACATGCAGACTGACACTGTAACCTATCACGATAGGTAGCCAAAGTCTATCTAGGTTGTGATATTCTATTTCTCTTGTACAAAGGACCGACTGCGTCACCTTCTGTGAACGTCGTTCACGACCAGTCTACTATGCAGAAGAATTAGACTTGCTTCTTATACATTTAAATGTTTGAGAAACATCTTATATGTGCATAAGCAAACACCAACGCAATAAAATTACTTCTTCTCGCCTTGGGTTAAAAGTGGATTATAGAGTTTATTGTATACAAGCAATTCTATCCGTGCAACATGCTCGAAATATGCTTTTCAGTATACCAATTCTATCAGCCAAGTCATTTGTATTTCTCTCTTATTAGTACTCCCTCCGTCCTAGTCATTTAATGTAGAATTGGTAAAATAAGAGATAAGGGAAATAAGTAAAGAGAAGGGAAAAAAGTAAGAGGAATGTGGAGTCCATAGAGGAATGTGGAGTTTCATATTATTAGTAAGAGAAAATGGAAAAATGTAACAGTTGTTGAAAACTTTCCTTTAAATGTACTCGATTTTTCGTGGACAACCAAAAATGGCAAATGTGCTCTATTTTTCATGGATGAATGGAGTATTTTTCACTATCTTTTATGCTCTTTTCTCGCTTACTTTTTACCTAAATGCCATTCCAAGGGTGTTTTAGTCTTTCTCATTTTTATTACTATATAATATGTTTATTTTATATTTTCATTTAATTCATAAATATTTTAAATTTAATTAGATTGATAAATTAAAATACGGATTACTTATCAATAGTTATCATAGAAATGATATATGTTTTTATTTTAGTTAGATATGTTTTTGTAAATATTTTTTTTTTAAGTAAACCGTAAATTATGTTATAGTAGGATGATATGATACCTAGAATTATTAAGTATATTAATTCATCAATTTTACCAAATTTTATATACTAAAATAAATGATGAATACATGGAAGGACTAAAATGCCATGGGTAGCATTTTGAAAAAAAATGAGGGCGAGAAGGGCATGGAATACCAAAAATAGTGAAAAAGGACCCCAATTATATTATACTCATACATAGAGGGATCTGTTACACTTTTTGAAACATAGGTACCTCCAGCGTTCGAACATCCATACGTAGATGTGTTTTTTGTAGTTCACTCTTTTACATATTAAAGTCATAATAACTACAATTTCCATATTTTTATTTAGATAGCTACAAATTTTTATTACTATACTATATTGGCCACTATAAGATAATTGTAATATAGTTCTCGGAGGAAGTATAATAAATTTATGACAATAGATATGTGATATCCCAACCAAAATTTGATCTCCAACAATAGTTTCTCCAATGGAAAATGAGAAAGCTTCTGCAGCCACATCACTAATTCCACCCCCTCTCCCAAATAAATGTAGAGAAGAAAATATGAAGTTAATTAATTCAGTGAAGAAATTATGAAGTTAATTAATTAAGTGAAGAAAATATGAAGTTTGAGTTAGAGAGAGAAGTCGAGAACAAATTAATTATTTTGTCAACAGAATAAAATACTACTCCGAAGTTTGAGGGAGGCAAAAAATAGTGGGCCCAAGATAGCATAGTCTCCTGCCACGTGTCAGGTCAACCCCACTGCCCGCTCTCATCCCCCCTAGTCCACTAGGGTTCCCAACCTGCCCGAACTACCCGGGATCCCTCCAATATAAGATCGTCTCCATACCTCAAATTACGACCTAATTCACACCATGGCGAAATTCCGCACCGCCATCATCGCCGCCGCTCTCTTCTGCCTATTCACCGTCTCACTCGCCCGTTCCCCGCTGGATCTCACCGTAACCGCCGCGCAGGTCGCTCTCCCCCTCCGCGATGACGCTCCCGCGCAACGTCTCCCCAGCGAACCGATCAACGACGCAGACGCCAAAACCAACGCGGAGACCGATCCTAGTTTCGCCGTCGTCTCCTCCGCTCCGATGACCAGGATCACCTTCCGCCCGATCAACCGCCTCTTCCTTAAGCGCCCCTGCCGCCTCCACTTCAAATTCTACCCTACCATGAGGGATAACCAGCATATCTCGCTCGGAAACGACATGATCATCGCCTCCGGCGAGAACACCGACTTCAAGCAGCCTACCGTGAGGGATAACCGCCAGATCTCCCTCGGAAAGGACATGATCATCGCCTCCGGCGAGAGGGATAACCAGCAGCTCGGAAACGACATGCTCATCGCCTCCGGCGAGAGGGATAACCAGCAGCTCTCCCTCGGAAACGGCATGCTCATCGCCTCCGGCGAGAGGGATAACCACCAGATCTCCCTCGGAAACGACATGCTCATCGCCTCCGGCGAGAACACCGACTTCAAGCAGCCCGCTGTTCACGGCGGAGGCAACCGGATCCCTGAGCGGTGGATGAGGATGCACCACCACCTCCGCCACCGCCGCAGCAACGAAGAGGAGGTTGATCGGGTGAAGAAAGCCGTGTTCAAACGCTACGATTACGATTGTTTCGATCGCGAGAAGAAGCTGAAGAAACTGAGGCAACGTTTCATGATCCGAAATAAGATCAAGGAAGAGAAGCCGAAGAAATCCCCTTTCTTCAAGGGCGTGCGTAAATTTTTGAACAGTTATTTCTAGAAACTTCTATGGCTCACCAATAATAATCCCCTGCTCCTAGATATTTTGATATGTGTATGTTACCACTTCTGTTATATATATATATATGTATGTAAATAAATTTCCGTCCATTTATGTTTATGCTTGCTAATGTGTGATTCATTGTGTTCAATTCATGAAAACAAAATAATTGCTATAACACATTAGAAAACTCTCTTCATATTAAAATGATAAGCTACAAATTAGGGAGAATTCAGAAGGAAGAGGAGCATGCACCTAACTGCTGGCGGGAGGAGAGCTGAGCGCACGGCGAGGGGCTAACTTGAACGGCGGCTCCGATCACATGAGAGCACTGCCACGGCCGTGCGCCACCGAGATGTATGTTGGAGAGGCAAATATCAGTGAACGGTGCGTTTTTAAGGCCGTGGATGAGGCCGGGTTGCTGGACTCTTTCTCCCCTAACATTCTTGATCACCACATTCTTGAGAACCGGGAGGGCGTTCTGGTTGTAGTACTCGTCCGGGTGGTCTCCTACGTCGCCTGAGATTTTTATCCCTGTCCGGGCATTCTCCATGTAGAGGTTCGACACAGTTATGTTCCTCACCACCCCTCCCCTGCCGACGTTGGTCTTGAGGTGTATCCCGATCCCCATGTTGTATAGAGTTATGTGGTCTGCCAGGACGTCCACCACGCCACCGGAGGTTTCACTTCCAACTGCGATGCCAGCAAATGGTGATGATCCGGTTAGTCTTCTGATGGTGATGCTGTGGCTGGGGCGACCAAATGCTATCCCGTATTCATCCCACCCGCTCTTCACAGCTACTAGGTCGTCCCCGGTCGATATGAAGGAGTCCTCGATGCATATGTTGGAGCTTGAATCTGGATCACGAAATAATCAAAATACAAAGAATGATCAGATACTACTATTCGAAACCAGAAGAACGAAATGCTTTTCGATTTTATACCTGGATCGATACCATCAGTGTTAGGGGAGTCAGCAGGGGCAAGAATCGTTACATATCGAACCACAACATGACTGGCAAGAGGGAGTTCAAATCAAACACATGTTTTATTCTTATAAATTTTAAACATATTGTGAGCATTCAGATATTACCTGCAGTAAACAGGGTGTATGTTCCAAAAGGGAGAGTTCTTGAAAATGACATTGGAAATGATAATGCCTCTCGAGTTCATGAACTCGATAAGGTTTGGTCGAGTAAACTTGAGATTTCTTCGCCTCCACATGTCCCACCAGATGCCGCCTTGGCCATCGACTGTTCCATTTTCCCCTATCAAGAGGCAAACATTCTGTTGACTTGAGATTTTTTTACATACTAAGGCGTGTAGAATCTAGGTAGATATATATGGACCACAAGTTTCTTTCACCTGTGATGATCACATCATGTAGACCGTTACCGTGGATGAAGCTCATATACCTTCCCCCAGGCCGTTCTCTTCCTCTTCCATACGAGGGCAACGGTGCTATCAATGGCCACCGCCCAACATCCTGAAGCATTAACCAACAAGAAATGTCAAAGACTGGTGAGAAGTGATTACAAGCAAGATTAATTCTATTTCATAACCAGTGAAGTTTAACTTCTATTCTATCAGAAATGTAAACTAATTGCTGCAGAAGAGTTACTGCATGATTTATGAAACATAAATACAGTGCTGGAAGCACTTCTAAAGCAAACAGTAAGCTCATTCGCCTCTAAGACGATAGATTGAGTAATACATAGCAGACTCGGGTGGGTTTCTGGGTATTCTGGATATAAACTCCAGTTCTAAGTCTCACAGAAGCAATTATTTAGAGTTAGCTGCAGCTACATATATGTCCATGTCATCATCTACACAGTCCATTTCTTAATTTTTCTGCAAAAAAACAGTGCTGGTTTTTTCCACTATCACAGCTGGAATACAAAACTCCATTTGAAAGAGCTTCACATGCAATAAAGTCAGCCAGCTACACCTTGGTCCACATGACAAACCCAGTGCCTCCTAGGCCATGATTCTTTACTACCGGAAATCGAGCTTTTAAAGCTATCGGTCTCTTTCAACATAACCCGAGACACATCCTGATACGATACATCACAACTAACATACACCATATGGTCCCCATTTCCAATCCTCTTCACAAACTTTGCATTTAATCATGCTTATCACAAACAGAAACTACAACGGCATTGCTTCGCTTGTCCTCAAGCTGAAGCACAATTCAGCAGTAGAATCAACAAATGCATAAGTTACTAGGCTTCAACATAAAAACATCACCATTTTGCCCCAATTAAAAAAGCACACTACAATTCTATGCAAGACAAACTGAACTTCCTAAAACTCTGATACAATTACAAAGCAAAAGCAGCAGCAGAAACATAAAATGCAAAGAATAATGAAGAGGTTTAGATACCGTAGTGGCTTTGATCACGGCGCCTCTTGCCAAGTAGAGAGTCATACGGCTAGTGAGATTGAAAGGTCCGGTTAAATATTCGCCGGGAGGAATGTAAAGCAGAGAGCCACCTCTCCTTCTCAAATGCTCAATTCTGTAAATTGCTTCCCTGAACGCCTTCGTGTTCAGCGTTACCCCATCGCCTACGCCTCCGAAGTCCGTAATCGATATCTTATCGTTCCGGTAGCTCATCGGAACGATCCCGGAGCAAGTTGCCCATTCACCATTCGCGAATTCTCCAAAATTAATTAGCAATAGTAATAACGCTCCAACACAATACCAAAATGAACAATCACAACGATACATTTGACCTAAATCGTAGAGATTTTGGATGCTGATTTAGTGAGAGGAAACAAACAAACACAAGGCAACAAGGAGAGAGTAGTGAGAGATTTTTGGTTGAAGAAAGGAACGCGACGCAGAAAGGTAAAGAGAGATCTGGAAATAGTCCGAGAAGAAAAATTCCAAATGCAAATCTTCTAGGATTGATGGAGGCACAGAGCATAACCTGCAGTTAACCAAAAATTTTTTTAAAAAAAAAGTAAAAAACGAGAAATTAGAAGTTATCCGATTACGAAATGGAGAAATAATTAGTTATGGATTGCATTTGACGAAGAAAACACACAGAAGAGGACAAAAAAGAGGCGAAGCCAAAGAGCGCACAGAGACTAAGCAGAATGAGACTGTACGTGGTATGTGCAAAGCGGAGAGCTGAAAATGGAGGTGATGCTCTTGTCTTTGCCGCGAATTGAGAGAGAGAAATTTTGAGCAGGAAATAGTGATCGTAATTATTTCGCGACAGCCGATTGAATTTTTGGAATTCGGAAACATATACACAATTTTAACGGTTACTTTATTTTATTAGAAACATTCGTATTTTGTGAAATACCACTACGTACTCTACTTCATAATATTTCATCCTATAAACTTGTGGAACTTTTTTCTCTCTCATTTTATAAAGTGAGAAATTAAAATGGAACATAATTATTGGCAGTCACATTATCTGTTCTATATCTTTACTATTATTAGTATATATTTTTTCATAGAAAAATTATACTCCAGTATGAAAAGGTATGAAAAGATATTATACATTTTTTTCATTTTAAAGAGGTACTTTTACATTTTTATCAATGGAAAGGTAAAATCTTATAATACCATATTTGTTTTTTTTTAATGAAAAATCATTTTTCAAGGGTATATGAAGCCTCGGTCCCAAGGAAGATGACTCATTTCTTGGGCGGCACAAGAATTTATGCAATTTTATTTTGTGTGTGAACCGGAGAAAGTAAAATAAGAAAGAGGAATAAAGTAGAGAAAAAAAATGTTTCCATTTTTAGTTATGGGTCATCTTTGTTGGGACAAATTAAAAAGAAAAGTGAGTAATCTTTAATGCGACTGAAAGAAATACATCTTTATATTTGGGAATGCATCTTGTACAATTTTTTATTTTAGAAAATACTTTACCTTTCTACATATTCCTTTATTCTTTTGAAATTTGATACTTTTTGGAAGAGTTTATTTTTCTTTTTGAGAAGGTATAGATGATAATTACATATCTTTTCTATATACCTTGCCAATGCTCTTAGTAATCTATAATCTTTAATCAACTATACGCATACTATCTCTATACTCCATAGTAGTCGAGTTGTATTTCATTTTGGATGTATCAAGTTATTTGAATAATTTTCTATAGTAAAAACTTTATTTTCTCAAATTAGTAGGCGTATTTCTTTCGTTCTAGTATTACTTTATTATCTTTCATACTTTATTCTTTCTACACATTACATCTAAACACTAGTTTATTAGTTTCTGCACTGATAACCAAATATCCCAACTAAGATGGGACAAAGGAAGTACTCCCTCCGTATGTCATTAGAAGTCTCGGAATACCATTTTAGTATGTCTGCCATTAGGAATCCCGATTAACTTTAATAAGAAAAAATGGTAGATACACCTCACTTTCCTCTAACTCACAATTTATATAAAACAAATACTCCATATAAAACTATTTGGTTTAGTATCAGTTAAATTCCAACAATAATTATTTTCAAAGAGAATCTGGTGTTTGTTTGTGACTCCAACTCGAGAGTGGAGAATAAATAAATGTAATAACAACAATTAACCATCCGAATTATGCAAAACTCTAGTGATCTGGAAAGCTGTAAATTTGTCTCTCACAAATAAAATCGAAACGCAAAGTTAATTTTTCGTAAAATGATGTTGCATACGAGTCACGACACAAGACTTGTGCAATTCCAAATTCATTCACTCTAAAATGCTCTAAAACCTAAGCACTTTGAAACTACGTAAATCAAGAATTGGTAGAGAAACAAAAGAAATGCAGGCATACCCAAATCCCAAAACAATAAAATTTGGATGTATTGAAATAAAGAGTGCATGTGACTGATAAGTATACAACATAGCTAGCTAGTGTCCGAAATTTTGCATGTGCCCACGGCTTGTCGCATTAATGTGAATTGTTAACGCCACTTCATTAAATTTGTCGCTTATATTATCACCAATCCATTATTGACCGTCAATCTACTTTATAACATAAAGCTTTACTATCATAATATAATTATAAGAGTACTAAATGTATGTTACAGACAGACAGGACGGAACTAGAAATACAAATTAACTGGTGTTGAAATTTAATAAAATTATAATAATATTTAAATATTTAAAATAATAATAATATTGAAGAAGTAATTTATAATATAGATAAATATAGAGAAAGAAAGAGAGATGTAATCAATTTATTTAATTTGAGCCATTGTTCTGTTATATTTTTAAAAATTAAATAAAACAAAAAAAATATGATATCAAATTTAAAATTAATATTGTTTGAAATCTGAGAACATGATGTAAGGAAATAAAATACTATTAAGTTGAATGAGGTACATTTATGAAAAGAGGTATTAGAAGCAAAACTAATCTAAATTGTTGTAATTTTGTTGTTTCTCACTTAATTTGATTTATGTAATTTATGAAAAGAGGTTATTTTATATACATATAATATATATACTTCTTTTGTTTGAAGTATATCATATAATTTAGATGAATCCAATTAAATTTAATTACGTTATACATTTATTTAAATAAAATAAATTAATTAGTCTATCTCAATGACCAACCAAATCATTTAAATTGGGGTCATTTGATCAAATTAATCAAAACCCATTTAAAAAACCCAATTTATATAAACCTAACAAACACGCGCCGCCGTATCATCTTCTTCCTATTTGTGAAATCAATCTGCAATTTTTTTTCTTCTTCTTTCTTCTTTGCCGATGCAATTTACTCATTCATCTTCTCTCTTCTCAAAACACAATAAAATTAAGTCTTTCATAGTAATAGACAAGGCATCAGAAAGGGGTAGTCATGGCTGGGTAATGAGTTCGGCACCGGCCAAGCCCCCGCGTGAGCGGTGGCTTGGCCAACGCTATCTCCGTCCCTGGTTAGAGATGATATTAGTGATTAATATCTAAAATTTTTTATGCAGTTTATGAATCATAATTTTTTAATAGGGGATTGAGTTTAATTCCTTGGGCGACATGATATTTTATGCAATTTTATTTTGTATGTTGAATGAAGAGAGTAAAGTACGAGAAATGGAATAAAGTAGAGATACTGATGTTTTCGTTTCTAGTAACGAGTATCTTAGTTGAGACAACTCAAAATGGAAAGTGAACCATCTTTACTCTTTAGTGTGGGATGGAGGGAATAACTTAGGATTATAAGAATTTATTGCGAAATAGATTAAGTTCTCGATTATTAGGGCTAGATTTCTCTATGCAATGTGTGTTGGTGAAATCATTTGAGGTCTAAATTATGCTCTTTGTTTTGTTGGGATGTTAATCTGACTGAAGATGGTTGTGGAAAACATAGATGAATGATTTTACCATTTTGGTAAGTAAAAATACAATCAAAATTTGACATTAATTTTTAATTGAATAATTTTTGAAATTTTATTTATATACATTGTATAACTATGCATTATATTTTTATTTTTTGAGTTAGTGTGGTGTATGGTATGCTGTGTGTGCGTTTTATGTGCAATGTATGCATGTGATATGTACCCAATTATAGTAGTACTATTTAAAATTGCAAATATTTACTTTTGCACTATACAATTCAAAGTGTAGAATTCAAAATATTTAAAACTAAAATTTAATTCTGTACTAAAATACTTTCGTAATATCAAACAACAAATTTAAAATTAAATGCTACTCCGTCAGTCCCATAAAGTTTGTCTCATTTTACCATTTTCGTTCGTTCCACAAAGTTTGTCACGTTTGGAATCTTACAAAAAGTAGACATTAAGAGTATCCACAATAAGGGAGCCGCGACTCCTGGGCAGGTGTTGGCTGGGCCGCGGCTCCCTATAACTGGAGAACGGGAGACCCGCAGCGGGAGGGGGACACCCATGGGCACGCCACGGAGACGGCCTGGCCGAGGCTCTTGGGCGCGAGCCGCGGCGCCCTATTGTGGCGGCCGAGAGCCGCAGCTCTGCCCAAGTTTCGATTTTTTTTATTTTTTATTTTCTTATTTCTTATATACCCATTTTTCTCTATTTTTTTTGCCTCATTCTAATCTTCACTCTTTTCAATTTATCTCAATTCTATTTTTAAAAAATGAATACCGACGATGATGAGTATCAACGTGAACTGGTTGAAGAGGTGCAACGTGAAGCTGACGAGGAAGTGGCGGCGGCGGTGGCGGTGGTCCCTCGGCCGATCCATCATCGACGGACAATCTATAATACAACGAAGATTTGGTTTTAATTTTTTTATTAAATTATGCATTTTTAAAATTATTATAGTCCGATAATTTTTATTCTAGTTAAATTAAAATGTACCAAGAATGAAAAAAATTATTAATTTATGGCCTGAGCTTGTCCACTATTAGGGTGACCAAGTTTTTGTGGCTTTGGCTTGGGTATGTCCACCCTATTGTGGACACCCTAAACACATCCCCCAATCTCCTCAATGTGTGACCCTTATTTCATTACATATTTCCATTTAATACAAAGTCAAACAATTCTTTATCCTCATCAATTCAAATTGGGACAAACTTTATGGACGGAGATAGCATATATATTCTAAACTCACTTCCCAATTTCGTACTAGTATCAAATGCACGCTAATAATTTTTGTGCGAGCGGTGTTATATACGTAAACGATGCAAAATCTCTCCTATAGTCCTATATACCATGCATAAATTTACATTAACTAATGTAGATACGACTCTCTTCTATATTATTCTCTCTCTTACTTTACTTTCTCTTCACTTTAACTACTCTCTTTGTTCCATTAAAATGAAACATTTTTTAAAATGGAAACAACACTATCTCTACTTTTTATCTTTCTTACTTACCCTCTCTCTTTATTAACTCACAAAATAACATTGCTTAGAATCTCGTGCCAGAAACCAAATTTCATACTCACTCTGTCTCATTAGAAATGAAACGTTTCTATGAAACAACACTCTCTCTACTTTTTCTTCTTTCTTTTTTTACTCTCTCTTCATTAACTCACAAAACAACACTACATAAAATCTCGTGCCGTAAAGCAAATGTTGCATATTTAATGGGACAGAAGGATTATTTATTGGGATAAAGAAGGTATTTATTATCATCTTCGCAAAACAATGACAAAAAAAGGAATCAATCACTTGAGCTAGAAGGGAACACTATTATTATACTCCATTCGTTCCTTGTTAATAGAGATATTTTTTTTCGGCACGAAGTTTAAGAATAGTGTGCTAAATGAATGGTGAAAAAAATAAGAGAGAATAAAGTAATAGAGAATAAATTAAGAGTAAGAATTACTTTTTGCTAAAAATAAAAATAACTTAATTAATTTAAAACTTACCAAAATAGAGAAATGACTCATGAAATATGGAATGGAGGGATTACAATGTAGTTGCTTTTCTAAGTTGGGATGACAGCTTTAGTAAAAGCATAATACTAACTGAAGGGGAACGACAAGATAAAGCTCCACTAATTTCTATAATGTCTCTCCAACAACTTTTTTTTGTACCTCACTAATATTACTATATACATGCCACATCATTTTTTTTATCGGATTCGAATCAGAACATACTCACCCATAATCTCTTTTTAGTTTATTCAAAATTAAGGGAAAATGGTTTACAAAAAATTGTTACTACTCTAAGAGATTTCCAACAACATTAAAAATATCAAATTATCAATATTGTTCATTAATTAGTTTAGAAAGGACAGAATTGTTAGAATAAGCTAACTTGATCAGACTCATGCGATATGTAGCAATCACATGATATCCAAGTGAATAAAATTTTAAATGATAATTTGTTGATCAAAATGACATTGTTTTATTCATGCCAAGGTCATGTTGCACAAATCTAGGCTAATTCAAACCATTCTAAAAAGACTCGAGTCATAATAGTATTATAGGAGAATATTGATAGTACAAATTATTCTTGTATTAGTAATAATTTTGATTTGATAGTAAAGTAATACTCCATAATTATTATTTAATTTTTACTTTTGTGAAATTATAGCATTAGATTCGTTGCATGTGTTAGCACATGATACCCACATTTGCTTATAATTAGACTAATAAAACCAAACGTTAAAACTTGAAATCGTTAGTATCTTCGTCTCTTAAACATAGAAATTATTTTCATTTTGGACCATCTTTTAACAATAGAAACTTTCTAAACTTTCTATTTTAAGAAGTGGACCCCACAATCGACTAATTATATTTCCATTACTTTTTCTCTTCATCACTCTTACTTACTCGTTTTTCTTCTCCTCTCTTACTTTACCAATTCTTTTATTTTATTTTACTAATTGTGCATTAAAATTCATGTTGTTTCAAAGGTCTCCATTTTTTAAAGACGAGGTGGTACTATATAAGCGCCAAAGCAGATGAAAATGATAAAAATGGTTAAAAAAACTGGTTTTGTGGTGTGTGCTGGAAGTCAAGATTGTGTTCAAAAAAGGATAGGCAGCTATACTTGTCTGTGGATTACCTAAACTGGAGGGCGCTTTGGTTACCGCTCATCCAATTTCCTTTTTTTCCTTTTAAGGGAAGTTTACTTCAACTAGATCGCACACAATGTAACAGCTTTCAATTCAACAAAATTAGTAATATAAAAATTGCTACATCTAACATTTTATAAAACAATGTATTAAGGAAGAAGTTCCTCAACCGGACGATTTTGCAAGAACGAGAGTTTGGGGGAAGAGTTGGACGAGAGAAAAAAGGAGAATAGAGAGATTGAGAGGAAGTAATTTATTTCTTGATTGAATGATTCAAAAGAATAAAAATGTCCACTATTTATAATAGTGGATACCCTAACTTAAGGAACAAGAAAATAATCCTAATAAATATGAAAAGATATGCTAAATCAATACTAAACTAAATAAGAGAGATTTGGAGATATTCTTGGAGATATTCACGTATCAACTCCCCCACGGTTGAAAATCCCCCTTGTCCTCAAGGTGGGAACCACGAAGCCATGAAGATGGTCGCTAACAGAAGCTTCTCCTCCTGGATCAAACTTGAGCCGTCGTTGTTGATAACGGATCGAACTTTGCAAACTTGACCGGCACCATGATTCAATTATGCCTGTGAACATAATATGGGATCTTGAACTCTTGGAGTTTATCTGTGTTGCTCCAATATGTCTATCAAACAGACCAGTAATTAGGACATCGATATCCTCATAGCAGACAACATTCTCTTCAACAAAAGTCTCTATATCCTCTTGTATTTCCAATTCCCGATGCTCTGGAACAATAAGATCACCAATCTTCTCATCATATGACCCGATGATCACTTTCGGTGGCATATTGTCCGTTTTGACGATCTCTTCCAGGGGCTCGTCGTTTGGCTTGACGATCTCTTCTAGGGACTCGTCCTTTGGAACCTCTAGATTAGCGCCCCCATTGTGAGCAACATTTTCGGGAACATCCTCAGCTAGATTTTTGTCATCAATATTGCGGTCACACGGGCGAGCAGGGCGGCTTGGTCCAATCTATACACACGTAACTTCTCGTTGTAATCGTTTACGGCGGCTATTTGGGCAGGGGAGAGCGATCGAACCTTGAGACTAGGAATATTGTGGAGATCACGTTGCTGCTCCGAATCAGTAAACTTTCTGGCCTGTAGAGGCAGATGTGTGGAGCCGGATTATGGCGGGACAGCGGCAGGCAGTGGCGCTCTGCGGTGGCTCAGTGATTGGTCGATTTGCCGTGGCTGTCCGGCCAAATGGTAACTCGGCTGCCATGGATGATATCCTTCGGGATGAGTCTGACGTTGTCCATAAAAATCTGAACAATGAGACGGAGTGCGCGGGGGCTGGTACTCCGGATGACCTTGGTGATACCCGGCGTCAGGATTTCGTTGGTGGACGATTAGGTCCATGTCGATGGAAATTTGTTGTCCGAAGGGTGTGATAAAGGTCTGCGTTTGCGGCTGATACGCGTGAGGCTGACGGGCAGCGAGCGTGCTCTGGTTGTAGGGATGGTATGGCTGCCACCAATCCACGGAGTCGGGCGGGTCTGGGTCTAGCTGCGGGGGGTACCTGTCCCGCTGGTCGAAGGAGGCACGGTTCTACTGCCATGAGCGAGCAGCGACGTATTGGTTATGAGTGGGCGGCTTTTGGGCAGCGTAGAATTGATATGGCTGTTGCCAATATGTGTAAAATAGCTGTCCGGACTGATAATCGGCATAGTTGCGTGACATCATGACGTAATTGGAGGAAGAGCTCTCAATGAAAGCACCACTTGTGAAGGAAGAAGTTCCTCAACCGGACGATTTTGCAAGAACGAGAGTTTGGGGGAAGAGTTGGACGAGAGAAAAAAGGAGAATAGAGAGATTGAGAGGAAGTAATTTATTTCTTGATTGAATGATTCAAAAGAATAACAATGTCCACTATTTATAATAGTGGATACCCTAACTTAAGGAACAAGAAAATAATCCTAATAAATATGAAAAGATATGCTAAATCAATACTAAACTAAATAAAAGAGATTTGGAGATATTCTTGGAGATATTCACGTATCACAATGGCTGATTGATGTTTGTTTAAATTGCAACTTTTAATCATGATACATTTCCAATACTTCCTAAATTAGGGGTGTATTCTCTAAAAAAACATATCACAACTTAATCACAACACAAAAAGTAACATCAAATTCATCCATCTCCAAACATATCAAAGTAATTCATCTTACTACCCTACAATATTTACAAAACAAAGGTTTGAAGCATATACCAAAGCGGACCATGGTCTCGGATGCAACGAGATTGGGCCGACGAGCATGGAAACAGATTGTAAGAAACTAAAGCAACATTCGCCCTTCAAATGGGATCGGAGATGGCTGAAAGACAGCCGAGGAGGAGCCACGCCCACGCCACTCTATCAATTTCACACTTAGATATATGTATATAGAGCATCACCATCATTGAACACCGGACTCTACTACCAATTGGGGCTCTGTCCGGACCTGCACGGCTAGATGCTCCGAGACATCAGCCAGCGACTTTAGGTTGCATTTGATCAGAGCCTCGACGAAGTAGCATGTTTCGTCCTTGGTGTTCCCTTCCGGTACATCCACAACGAAGGACTCGATCACCATTGTCCCCGGCCTTCCATCAATCGTCTCTGGATGGACGGTGATGACAGAGGAGTAGTTCTGCAATCGGAAAAAAAACTCCATGCTCATACCATCACCCAAATTGTTCACTCCTCTCAAATCACCAGCCAATTACATATTCAAGTAATGTATCAGACAAAATGTATTTCTAAATTGAAAAAAAAAACTAAAGTTCATGATTGTCACATAATTTTGTTCAAGCTATGTTAGCTACAATCTGGCACCAGCAATTGAGAATTGAATAAGCGATAATCTGGATTTAGAAAATTGAAATTGAAGCCTAATTAGCGTCGATTTGGATCATGAATGCAAAATTGGGGAAATGTAGGCGATTGAATGAAAAGCGAAAGTGCGAATACCTTGAGGCGGTGATCTCCGCCGACAATCCGCACACTGAAAATGTGCTCCTCATCGTCGAGCAGCTCGAGGCGCTCCTTGCTGGTGGTAGCAGGCAGCCCCGATTTGACATTAACCTCTCTCACAGTTCCGATCCGCAAATCGCCCTGCGCAATACACCGGCTGACGAATGGCTTGTAGCGCTGCGGCTGATCGAAGCGCCTCACGAGCGACCAAACCTGCGGCAGAAATCAGAAATCGATCGTCAAATCTGAGGGGAATGAATCGCAGATCTGAGCAGCGTAGAATCGTACGAGGGGGAGAGGAGCTTTGATGTGTTTGACCAAGGAGGAAGAGCACTGATTGTCGGCGACGTCGTGCTTGTGGTGCCTCCGGATGAAATCCTCCTCGGATCCGCCGACCATGGCTGGAATCAACGGTGGAGATTGCGAAATTGAGGGAGAAGGAGAAGTGGAAGTGGGTGAGAGGAAGTGAATGAGTATCAAAGTCAGAGATTTCACAACAGTCCAAAACACACCGCCATTGGCAACTGCAACTTGCCTATATTAATACTATTCCATATCCTGTTAAAAATATGTTATTCTTTTTTTAGTCTGCTCCTATTTTATTCTTCTACCCCTATTAATAGATAATAAGTAAAAGTGATATTCATGTTCAACTTGTGCATGCAAAAGTAGGTGAATAATAAAAAGTAAAACATAAAATAAAGAGATAATAAAGTAAAAAAATAGAAATGACTCAATTATATTAAAAATGTTCATAATAGAAAAACAGCTCAACTTGCAAGGACAAAGAAAGTAGTATTATTTTACTTTTTCTATTTTATAATAAATGTCACGCTTTCATTTTAAGTTTGTGCCACATAAAAAGATGTCACATTTCCTGTTCTGGAAAAATTCTCTTCCACATTAATATACATATACTCTCTCTGTCCGCGAATAGGAGTCCCGTTTTTTCATTTTAGTTCGTCCGCGAATAGGAGTCTCGGTTCACTTTTATCATAAATGGTAATAAGGTCTCACCTTCTATTAACTCATTCCACTCACATTTCATTTAAAACTAATATATACAAGTGAGACACCTATTCCACTAACTTTTTCCTACCCACTTTTCTTAATATTTCTTAAAACCCGTGCCGCCATTAATTAGACTCCTAATGGCGGACGGAGGGAGTACTAATTTATCTCTCCATTTAACACACAAAATAACATTTCATAAAATCTCATGCCGTTACCCAAATATGTGATCTATTGTACGACGGATGGAGTACTTATTTTTCACTTTAACTAACTATTACTCCTTCCGTTTTTAAAAAATATAAATTCTTTTCTTTTTTGTTCGTTTTCCTAAATATAGAAACTTTCCGTTTTAGAAAATAGATCCCACATTCCATTAACATTAATTCAACTAATTTTTTTCCTTTCACTTTACTATTTTTTTTTCTTTTTTTTCTCTCTTACTTTATTAATGTTGTATTAAAACTCATTCATTTTTAAAGTTCTTCTTTTCCTCTTCTTATTATTTTCCTAAAATAAGTTATAAAGAAATTATTTCATTTCTTATATTTTTCCTAAAAAACTTATACTGCTAAACAATACTACCTCTACTACTCACTTACTAATAATTTTCATTTGCAGTCAAAATTAATTTCACATTCCAATTTCTCAACTCTGTAAAGATCATCATATCCCCCAAAGGTAAATTGAATTATGTAACAGGTGTAAAATAGGGAAAAGGAAAAGGGTAAGGTTGAATTTCAATAATTGGTGTGTGGAAAAGACTAAAGAGGATTGGCTGGGGTTTATTATTAACACGGTTGATATGATTGGTGTAAATTGAATCCTAGTTTTGTGGAAAAGGAAGGGAGATTGGATTGGTTAACTTCCAAAGAAAAGACAAATTGGGATAGTTTAAGTTTCGTTAATAGCTTCCACAATTCTCTGTATCTCTCTGGAAGATGCGAGTGATATGAGAAATTAGAATTTAATTATATTCAGCCAATAATCGAGTCACGTGAAATTTTAAATACATATTCATTTCTTTCCTACAAGTTTATTTTTATATTTATCCCAATATGAAGATATCTAAGTTTTAATAAGGTGCTATGCAACTCAAGTCTATAATTTTGTTAATCGGGCAACACACATCATTTTTTCATCATCTTATATTGAGCATGCTTTCTCGTGCTCAATGATAGTTCAAAGGCATGAGCAAACTCTTCATAGGCTAATCGCAGAGTGTAATGTAGTGTGCTTAATATTTTATTTTTTAATATGACAATTTATCTATAAATACATTCATTCTTCACACCTTCACATTCTTCTCTTCCATACATTTTAATTTTATTTTTTTTCTATTTTGAAAACTTCTCTCGCTTTGTCTTTGAAAATTATAGGACAACTTAGACTTGAAAATACGGAATCCAAGGTGTATTCGCTTTCATATTCAAGCTTCAGATCTTCTTATTTAGATTGTCAACCTTGAATAGTGTATCAGGCATGATTTAGGAGTAGAGGAAATAATGAGAGAAGTAATGAAATTGATAATTCGTTGATGTATTATTACTGCAGAGACTAACCCTTTATATAGGGTTGATACATGTGTAATTATGGTATAATATCAATCAAATATCAATCATCCTATTCTATTCTTGGAGTATAATTGTGGAGCATAATTGAGATTATTCCTTGGTATCTTTTCCTTTCTTAACACACCCCCTCAAGTTGAGTGGTGGGATCTCCAAAACTCAACTTGCCAAGTACGTTCATGAGGCTTCTTGCGTTGACGGCTTTGGTGAGAATATCGGCTAGCTGTTCTTCGGACCGAACAAATGGTTGCTCCACAACTCCACTTTCCAACTTCTCTTTGATGAAGTGTCTGTCGACTTCAATATGCTTTGTTCTATCATGTTGTACCGAGTTATCGGATATACAGATTGCTGTCTTGTTGTCACAATTTAGTTGACTCATGTCTTGTGTGAGCCCAATTTCATCCATCAGCCTTCTTAGCCATAAGATCTCCAATAATCCACTTCTTATCCCTCGGAATTCAGCTTCTGCGCTTGATAGTGCCACCACCTTTTGTTTCTTACTCCTCCATGTTACCAGATTACATTCAACAAACGTGAAGTATCCGGCTATTGATTTTCGATCGACTGGATTACTCGCCCAATCAGCATCGGTGAACCCTTAAATTCCTCGGTGTTCATTTTTTCTGAACATTATCCCATGTACGACAGTTCCTTTGAGATACCACACGATCCTCAATGCAACTTCATAGTCATATTTTTGTGGTCGATGCATGAATTGATTCACTATTCCCACTGCATAAGCAATATTTGGTCTAGTGTGAGAAAGGTAGATGAGCTTCCCCACTAGGCGATGGTACTTGCCTTGATCCGCTAACTCAGCTTCATCAGAGATCTGTAGCCTGTGGTTCACTAGAATTGGTGTATCGGTGGGTTTGCAATCAATCAACCCTGTCTCCGCCAGAATGTCCAAGATATACTTCTTCTGTCTCAAGAATATTCCTCCCTCAGAGCGCAACACTTCTATCCCCAAGAAATATTTAAGATTCCCCAAGTCTTTCATCTCGAACTCCTGGAATAAGCTCCCTTTTAGCCTCTCTATTTCTTCTGTATCGTCTCCCGTGATGATCATATAATCTACATAGATGATAGGCGTGTGATTTTGTCGTCTCTCTTTTTCAAGAACAGGGTATGATCCGAGTTACTCTGCCGGAACCCATACTTGGTCATGGCTTCTTTGAATCTCCCAAACCAAACCCTTGGTGACTGTTTGAGTCCATAGAGAGTCTTCTTCAACCGACACCCTTCTCCCCTTTCAAATCCCTCAGAGAATCCCGGGGTTGCTTCCATGTATACTTCTCTTTTCAGGTCCCCATGCAGAAATGCGTTTGTTACGTCAAATTGGTGGAGTGGCCAGTTCCTGTTTGTAGCAACTAAGAGTAACACTCGAATGGTATTCATTTTTGCTACGGGTGAGAAAGTCTCATCGTAATCAACTCCGTAAATCTGCGTGTAGCCTTTTGCAACCAGTCGTGTTTTGTATCTCTCTATAGATCCATCTGGCATTCGTTTGATAGTTTCAAGTAAGTTTAAGCTAGAATGCATGCGCCATAAATGGCTATTTATTCTTAGAAAGGAAAACACAGCATGAAAGACTAAAATACGACGTAAAACATGCAATCTAGGAAATTACAAGAGCCCACCTAACTGGGTGGGCGTTTGGGCTGAACCTACCCATTTGGAACTAAACACAAAATTTATATGTTTCTAAGGCCTGAATTAGACTCGTTTCGAATGTATAACATATTAATTATGGTCCGATATTCATATATTGTATACTTTGGTATTTTGACGTGTTTGTTAGTAAAAGATTTGAAAAAATGCATAAAATTGAGAAGGAACGATTTGGAGTCACTGGCCGAGGTCAACGATCGATCCGTTGGGTTTCTCTCTTTCCCTGGGTTTTTTCCAAGGTCAACAAGATTAAAGGATCTAGAATAGAGAAAAATAACCCCAATGTAGAAAATTTTTGAATTTAACTTCAAATTCAATAACTTCGTACATTCAATTGACCAATCAAACAATGGAATGTATGCTCATTTTGTAGGAATGCAATTAACATATCTAAGTTTCTATAGTTAAAATTTCAACGCACCTCACAACAATAATTATTTCCAAACAAAAGGAAATAGGCAAAAGGACAAATATCAATAAAAATCAGAAAATCATAAATTTACAACAACAAGAACTTGGCTTTGATGCCAAAATATACGAATCCAAGCATGGCATAGATAGCCCAAGACTTATTCTTGTAAGAAACAATAAAAGCAACATAAAAAGAGGATTTTCAAGTCAATAAAAAATTGACCTTCAATGGAACTAAAGAATCCACACTAAAATTATGGTAGCAACAACTCACAACAACATTCACTATGGACAACTATCTACAGAGCTCCATTCCTAGCTAACACCTAAACTAGATATACATACTTTAACAAAGAAGACAAACTTCATTTCACAGTTATATCACCACTATTTGGTGGATATGTGGATGAGGATTACAAAAAAAAATATGCATTTATATATATTGCTCGCTTGCTTCTATTTTCTTGTTTTTATACTAGTAGTATTAGATAGAACATGTGTTTCCTTATTTTTTTAATTGTTGCTAATATTTTAAGTTACTTGTATTATGTTAGTTCATAGTCTTTTTAGCTTAAACATTTTGCAAAATATTAACAAAAAAAAAACTCATATGAGAGTATACTATATTTAATTTTTTTCTTGTCAAAGAATTCATATATATTATGTACACAAAACATTACAAAAATGAGTGGAGTGAGAAAAGCTAGGCAAATTCTAAGAAATACGTGAAGTTGATGGGGACGAACCAGAAGACGAGACAGACAATGAGAAACACGGGGTGGCGACTGAGCTGACCGGCGAATTTCTGCACAAAGGGCAAGAGCCATTGAGCTTAAGCCACTCATCTAAGCAATCTGCGTGGAAATAGTGATTGCACTCCGGAATACTTCTTAAAGTCTCTCTTGGTTGGTAATCAGAGAGACAAATTGGACAACAAACATCATTTGCTTTGGGAAGTCTACGACTTTCCCCTAGCACAGTCGTCGGGTACGACTGTATGGTGGGCCCATCGAGGCCGCTCACTGACCTAATCACAGGGCTTTGGTCGGAGATTGTCATCGGGAGGTTGGAGTTGAGGCTACTTCGGAGGTTGAGAGCTCGAATCATGCCGCAAGCGTAACATATGAGCCCTATAAGACATACTAATCCTGGTATTCCTACTCCAATTATGATTCCATATTTTGCACTCCTTGGAAGACCTATACCAAACATAACATAGTTATAACTGAGATGCTAACTGCACGCCAATCATTAGAGAAACATAATTGGGCATATCTCTGCATTGCTTAGATTACAGTTATTTACACTGCTTAATTAATTGTCTTTATCATAATTTATCATGATCTTCTAATATAAAAATATGTTTTCTTGCATATCATTATATAAAATATCACGTGTTGAACTAACACACGTACTCCCCCGGTTCCATAGTAGTGGAGTCATTTTGCCATTTTAGTACGTTCCATAATAGTTGAGTCATATCCTTTTTAGTAAAAGTCAACATATTTCTTCTCACTTATTTTACTCTCTCTTCCTTTATTCTATTATTTTACTATATCTTCCTTTATTATATGTTCATCTCTCTACCTTTTTTATTTCCTACTTTATTCTTCCTTTACTTAACTCACTTAACACAATTTTTCTTAAATCACTTACAGAAATGAAACGTCTTCACTACTGCGGAACGGAGGGAGTACAATTTAAATGAAACGCATACAATTTTATTACACACAGTGTTTAATATAATAATTTTTGCCATGGTCCAAACAGTCTCATCCCTAATGTTTTAAAAATGGGAGTGAACCGTTAAGCGAATAAATGAAGCTATCACTTCACGGTTCAAACTGTTGGACCAACCATACCTAAGGATCGGGCAAAAATACTTTAAAATACTCATATATATAGTTAAATTATATTATACACTAGAATATTAAATAAAGAAATATATTTTATATTGAAAATCTTAAAACTAAATGCCAACAAATCTATAAATATCAATAATTTCAAATGTCCAATACTTACAATTTTTTTTATAAAATTATTTCAAATATTAGAACAAATTTTTGTAAATGATAATAATATATATTAGTATTTGATAAAAATAATGCAAAAGATTAATAATTTTCAATTTTGTAGCATATGAAATATAAAATTAATTTACACATTTGTTTTTATATTTTAAAGCATATGCAAATTGCAAACATGAGGTGTGATCAATTGTTAAATTTCTTAAGTTGTTAACTCTGCTAACTCATCAATGCATTGTATTATTATAAATGTCAACACGATGACATTAAAATGTATGCTTTGTTGACATAATGTGTTTATAATGTCATCATACTGATGAGTTAGCAGAATTTGCTTTCTAAAAAGTTAGTAATATAACACACCACTTGCAAACATTATCCTAATCACAATTATTCATATTCACAATTTAACACGACAACAAAGAAAAGCTTCTCTACCCAACTCTTCTCATTAAAAATTCCAGAATAAATAATTACACCAGCTATAATCGCAAAACAAATTTAAATAAAAACTAAAAATATAATATCGGTCCATTAGTGTGGAACAGCACAACTTCGTAATGATTTTTAATTTGTATACCTGGATCAGGACCGGACTAGATAAGAACCACACACTAATTCGCGGCCGAATCCGATTTTATTACATTGGATTATTTGCGATCACATACAGTTAAATTCCACCTTCAAAAATTTGGACTCAGTCAAACAAAATTATTTAACTCTCACTAGATAGCAAAATAGCTTAGACTCGCATTTATTTGGGTGCCGAAAACCTCCCAGGTTATTAGAAGTAGTACTTATTAAATTCGCAAATAGGTGTTCTTGAAAATATCATGCTCACGAATTAAATATTTCAACTCCAATAGTTCAATTTATATAAGTCCCACAAAAATATACAATTTTAGTTAGACACGAGTTTTAGTACACAATTAGTAAAGTAAAATTTTAGTTGAAAGAAAAAGTAATTAAAATACTGTTAATAGAGAATATGTCCCAACTCAATAGAGAAAAAAGAGTTTCCAATTAAAAAAATGTATATTCTTGTGGGGCGGACTAAAAAAGAAAAAATGCATATTCCTGTGAAACGGATTAAGTAATAATAGTAGTATTTTTCCCCCTCTTTTTGGGTTCTTTCGTACATTAAAAGGCTAAAGTTACTAAATCAAAAAGTAAATACAAGCCTAACTTTTGTGAGATGGAGATTCTTTGATATTGGTCTTAAAAATTATACTTCCTCAAGCTCATAGAAATAGACTATTTAGGAATAATATATTTCCTCCGCTCTATAGTAGTAGAGGTCTCCGTCCCAACTAAGTTGAGTCGTATAAATAAAAAGATATTCCTTCCGTCCCAATTAAGTTAAGTCGTATTTCTCTTTGGGATGTCCCAACTAAGTTGAGTAATCCTTTTTTAGCAAAAAAAAATAAAACATTCAATCACTCTTACTTTATTCCACCATCTACTTACTCTCTGTTTATCTTTACTACTTTTTCCCTCCCTCTTACTTTTCAACACAATTTCTTAATCTACGTGCCCAAAAGTTTTGTCTCAACTTAGTTGGGACGAAGGGAGTAATAAACTATGAGAGGGGAAAAGATAGAGAGAGAAAAGTAAGAAAGAGAAAAAAGTAAGAAAGAGGAAAAATGTGTTGACTTTTACTAAAAATGAAAATGACTCCACTATTATGGAACGCACCAAAATGTCAAAATGTCTCTACTACTATGAAACAGAAGGAGTAGGTTTTAATGCGTAATTAATAAAGTAAAATAGAAAAATAGGAAGTACTAGTTGAAACTTGAAATAGTGATGGATGATGGGACCCATAAATGATACTCCAAGTATATGAGAAGATGGAAAGGTTTTCACTTTTCATAGATGGACGAAAAAGGGAATTCGGCCTATTTCCATAGAGAGTAAGGTTTGAAATAAAAATAAAAACGAGTCATCTTCGATGAGACTTTATGTTTACAATTTTCTAAACTTCACTACACATTTTTAATAATGTGCAATGTTTTTAGAAGATTTTGATCCATTAATAGTGAAATCTATATAGGTTAGTCTAAAATCTAAATATATTGTTTTGACTTGAATTTGGCATTGGTATGTGGCTAAATAAATGCTAGGAGTAAATTTCGCGGTGCTCAATCACTCAATGATAGAAGTTAACCTCTTGTTTAGCAGTTGCAGAAAACTCAAGAGTAACGAAACGAAAACAAAAATAAAAAATAAAAAATAAAAAACCAAAATCACTGACCGGAATCAGAATGGCGGAAGCAGGCAAATACCGAGCCCTCGCTAAATCCGCAAATCCCGCCCCCAATTTCGCAATTCCGGCAGAGCGGATCATTCCACACCAGCTCCAAATCCTCCCTCAAATCCATTGGTGTCCACTCGAACTGCGACAGCTCCCACTCAATCGGCACCCTCACGCTCTTAATCCTCCTGCACGTCGCCGGCGGCGCCGCGGCCGCTGAATCCGATCTCATCGCGAGAACGGTGTGGTTCCTCCCGCTCAGGCAATCGAGCTGCGTGTACCGAGCGGGATCGTAATCCATGAAATCAGAGGAGCAATTGAGAAAGGTGTAGCTCCTCGTGTATGCGCCGCGGAACGGGGAGCCGGCGGCCGAGAAATTGAGGATCCGGCGCGGCAGGCACGAGTTCGGATCGTTGATGAAGATCGCTTGAGAGGCGTAGTCTATGTGGTCCACCACGAAGGCGCCGGAGTGAGGTAGGGTTAGGATCGTCTGATTTTGGCGGTTGCAGCGGAGCTCGAAGCCCGATCTGCCGCCGCAGCTGGGTGATTGGCGGTGAAGTAGGTGGAAAGGGAAGCGGATCTCCGGGCCGAAGGCGGGGTGGCATGATTGGGGATTGCAGGGAGCGGCGGAGAGAGAAGGGATTGTGGAGAGGAAAGAGATAGTGAGGATGAGTGTTGCCGCTGCTGTTACGGTATCCATTTGGTTTTGTTTATGTGAAGCAATTTTATGTTCTTTTCTATTAATTCATTTCACAATTTTATGTTTTAATTTTATTTTTGGAAGTGATGTGAGGGGTAGGATTTTATTGGAGTAGGAAGTTGGGGTGGTTGAATGTAATTTGACGGTGATTGATAATGTAGATGTGGCGTATAATGTTGAAGATAATTAGTCCAAGCATACCTACTTGGTGTTTTGGAGTTTCTTGATTACTATAATTGTTGAGCTAATGGTTATAATAAATACAGGAAGAGTAGAACAATAGGTAATTAATCTTGCTAAACTACATAGCTAGGGCGGTGAAGGTGAAGGTGAAGGTGAAGGTGAAGGTGAAGGATAGTATTTGTGTTCTAATTTGGACAAGAACGCGAAAATAAATAATTTCAAAATATAGAGAATAGTGATTCCCATCATTTTATACACATAAGAAAAAGTAAATATTCCCCCTGTCCATAAAAATATGCACTCTCTTTTTAATTCGTCTTACCAGAATATAGACTTTCCAATTTTGAAACTTTTTTTTTTCTAATGAGGTGAGACACATTTTCAACTAATAATACTTTATTTACTTTTTTTTTCTTTCAACTAATAATCTCTTTTATTTTACTATTTTTGCATTAAAATCTGTACCGAACTCATAGTGCATATTCTTTAGGGACAGAGAGAGTAATACGTAAAAAAAAATAAAAATGTACACTACTAATGTAGTTTAGATTATTAGGACATGCAAAAGCAATGGTGCTCCACATCCATGGTTGGTGCCCACCAGCGATGTTGTCACTGCGAGCACCACAAAAACTCGGACTTTAGTATAGAAAATTTTACTGCGGCTAAAATACATTTCCGATACTTGGAAGATATATGTGTTGGGTACAAACCCATCCCATATCGGATGGGGGGGGGGGGAAGTTGGAAGTGACCCAAAAATAAATTCGTGCGGACTTGACCCAAAGCGGACAATATCAGATCCTAAGAAGTGGTATCAGAGCTCAGGTGGCTTTGGGTTGTGCCTGGATGAGCCCCAATTAGGGTCGGGCCATGAAGGACTCAAGATAGAGTCGGGGCCAGGGCTCGAACGACCCATGTTCGTGTCGACTGCGTTCCCGATGTGGTCTTGGCCAACATCATTGTATATAATTTATGTCCAACCCCAATTAGTTTGAGGCATTTGAGAGTGACCCAAAAACAAATCTGTGCGGGTTTAACCCAAAACGGACAATATCAAACTAATATTACAGTCGACGAGGACAATATCAAACTAATGTTGTAGTCGACGAGGCATTTATGAAAAGGGTTGTTCAAATTAAATGTTGATCCAATTATGCTTATGATTTTGACAAACAACTCGAAACCATTTATGAAAAGGGTTGTTCAAATTAAATGTTGATCCAAATATGCTTATGATTTTGACAAACAACTCGAAACCAATATTATAGTCTTTCATTTACTAGGTATGGAGTTTTAGTGAATAATCAGCCAAGTTAGTCGGCATCAAGGAGTTTGGTTAATTATTTACTTGTACTTGGTAAATTTCCGGCCTTCCACTCACTATGGCCCCGTTCGGTTTCCGGGACAAACATAATGTAATCCTATCTTCTTAAATTATCAGATGTTCGGTTACCACTGTCCACCTAAACTTGGCCCGCAACTATTGATCTGGGCCCGTCTCAGCCCGTCTTGACAGACTCCTTTTCTCCTTAATCTTGTGACTATCCATCAGAGCCCACCCCCTACGACTAAATTATCCGCCTGTCGTTCCTCTCTCAACCAATGCTTTGTTCGAAGGAGAGAGAAGATCTGGGTTGGAGAAGAAGACACCAATTTTCATTTATTTATTTATAATCTGGGTTGGACAAGAAGCCACCCATTTTCATTTATTTATTTTTCCTAAATCTGCTGTCACATATATATAACACTTGTCATTTTTTATGGAATCCACGTGTCTTAATTGAGTGTACAAGCAAAAAATATAATAAAAGAAGTGATGGAGTGTCGATTGTTGCATTGTAATTTTTTTTTCATGTAACTTTTAATTAGTTAATAATTTTATATTTAAAAAACAAATGAATTAATATTTATTTACTGTATCATATAATGAATAGATTTAAATTGTATTGTAAATTTTATATTAAATAAGCTTAATTAATGATAATTTTTATATTAGTTTGATTAATAGAACTTTTAACTAATATTGTATCTTGGACATAGTCTCTTCAACCAAACACCAATATAAAATTTAGTAATACTAATTTAGTCCAAGACAAGACTTATCTTATCTTATCCTATATTGAATCTCATTATTATTTTATCTTTCCAACCGAACGCCACCTATATATATACTCGAAATATCCTGAGAACTCAATTACCAACAAAAACCTTTACTCGGTAACTTGGTATGCACTCTCCAAAACTTCACTTACTAGTAATTTTCTTTTATTCAATATCTCTTGTTTATTACTGTGATAGAAAATCACTTTTAGTTTGTAATACTAAAACAAACACATGCATGTGCTTTATATCCACACAAAAATAATATCACTACTATCTAGCTAAATCTATGCCATTTCAATTATTATTTACTAATAACTTTTTTATTATTATTATCTTTGATCAGAATGTAAATCCATCAGAATGAAAATTTAATGTCCACTTATTTTATCTATGACTGGAGTAATTTGCAAACTATTACTACTGTTGAGAAAACCGGGTAATTTTCTCTCAAATAGTGAAATGAACCGATTCAGTAATTTCAGAGTTAACCCAATGGGGTCTACTCAATAAAACTACTTCTCCAAATAAATTCTTTGGAAAGACTGGCGGGGACACTGTCCCTCTTAAATACCAGATTCCTAACAGAATTTATCAGTCGGTGTATTTATCACAATATAAAAATACCCAAAAGAACCGTACAAAACACTACTACCAAACCCGCAAATAATATTGAATACAATATCCCAACAGAAAATAAAGCCAGAAATAAATGCGGAACAAAATAAATAATAAAGAAAGAACACACCCGAAACTTTGATAACGGAGTTCGGCCAAATTGCCTACGTCTCCGAGCACCCTCTGCAGAGCCCGTTATATTTAGACGGAGAAGAGAATACAATTTTGAGGATGTTTACAAATGGGGCAGAAGAGTTCCTTTTATAGGCAACTCTCCCCCAAACTATCCTATCCCCACCGATGTGAGATGAAAAATTTTAACAAACTTCAACAAATCTCCACCTTGGCAAAATTTCAAATCCCACCGAACACAAATCTTCTCCACCCAAACAGACGACTCACAGTGCTTTCATATTGGCGCAGTCAAGCGCCAGCTCCAAATCGCAGAATATTAACCAAGTCCAAACAATGTTCAAACTTGGCTCTCGTCACCACCTTGGTCAACATATCTGCAGGATTCTCTAAAGTTGGAACCTTTCTGATGACAATTTCCTCTTCTTCGAGAATTTCCCGCACAAAATGATAGCGAACATCAATGTGCTTCGTCCTTGCATGAAAGACCTGATTCTTTGCTAAATGAATAGCACTCTGGCTGTCAGAATATACTTCAAGTTGTTTCTGACCAATACCTAATTCTTTCAGCAACCCATGAAGCCAAATTGCCTCCTTCACAGCTTCAGTAATGGCCATGTACTCTGCCTCTGTCGTAGACAAATCTACCGTTGACTGCAAGGTAGACTTCCAACTAACTGTCGCACTCGCTAAAGTGAACAAATAGCCCGTAGTAGATCTTCGCTTATCCAAATCACCAGCATAGTCGGAATCACAATATCCAACTGCAAAATGACCAAGTGATTTATCCTGCTTAAACAACAAACCAATATCTACAGTACCTTTGATATACCGCAGAATCCATTTCACAGCTTGCCAATGACCCTTTCCTGGATCATGCATGTATCTGCTCACAGTACCAACGGCCTGTGAAATGTCTGGTCTTGTACACACCATTGCATACATCAAGCTTCCAACTGCGTTAGCATAGGGAACCTTCGCCATATATTCTCGCTCATCTTCCGTATTTGGAGATATCTGAGAACTAAGTTTCAAATGAGGAGCAAGTGGGGTACTTACAGGTTTGGAATCATCATTTATACCAAAACGTTGTAGTACTTTGGTCAAATACTGCTTCTGTGTCAGCCAAAGCTTGCCTCCTTCTCTATCTCTTGTTATCTCCATGCCGAGAATCTTCTTGGCTTCCCCCAAATCCTTCATCTCGAACTCTTTACTCAACTGAGCCTTCAATCTGTCAATTTCAACTTGGCTCTTTGATGCTATCAGCATATCATCAACGTATAAGAGTAGGTAGATGTAGGAACCATCTTGAAGTCTGCGCAAATACACACAGTGGTCGTATTTGCTTCTTGTGTACATCTGATCCTTCATAAACTTGTCAAACCGTTTGTACCACTGTCTTGAAGACTGCTTCAATCCGTACAACGATTTGTTCAACTTGCAAACCCAATTTTCTTTACCAGCAATCTTGAATCCCTCCGGTTGGGTCATATAGATTTCCTCCTTCAGATCACCGTGTAAAAACGCGGTCTTCACATCAAGTTGAGCTAGCTCCAAATTCAACTGCGCTACCAAAGCCAACAAAATTCTAATGGAGAAATGTTTAACAACAGGAGAAAATACCTCATTGTAATCAATTCCCTCCTTCGGGGAGTAGCCTTTAGCTACCAATCTTGCTTTGTAGCGAACATCATCTTTGTCAGGAAATCCCTCTTTCTTTGCAAAAACCCATTTACATCCAATTGCCTTCTTGCCTTTCGGCAATGGCATCAGCTTCCACGTCTTGTTCTTATGAAGAGATTGCATCTCTTTTTCCAAAGCACCTTTCCAACCATCGCTTTCTGAACTTTCAATAGCTTTCGAAAAGATACATGGAACATCATCAACAACTGGAACCGCATATGCTACCATATCCGCAAATCGAGCAGGTTTCTTATTTTCCCGCCTCGTTCGCCTAACTGCAATTGGCTTTGATTGCTGCAAAGGTTCTTGGGGTGGAACCTCTTCATCATCTGACTCTTCTTCTTCCGTAGGAGAGTCATTTGTGGTGTTCGTAGTTGGGATCACAACTGCTTCTTCGAACTCCACCTGCTTCGGTGTATACTCCACCTGCTGCGAAGTATCACTACTATTTGGATTTACCTTATTCAACATGGAAGATTCATCAAAGGTAACATCCCTACTTACAATCGTCTTCTTAGACTCCAAACACCATAACCGATATCCTTTAACACCAGCACTGAAACCCATAAACAAAGCCTTCTTTGCACGTGGATCCAACTTTGATTCAGTCACATGATAATATGCAATAGAACCAAAAATATGCAAAGAATCATAATCAGTTGCAGGTTTACCGGACCATACCTCTAAAGGAGTCTTGCCATCAATGGCAGAACATGGCAAACGATTGACAATGTGTTGAGCGTATGTGATGGCCTCAGCCCAAAATTTTCTATCTAGCCCAGCATTAGACAGCATACAACGAACTTTCTCCACTAGTGTTCGATTCATACACTCTGACACTCCATTCTGCTGTGGTGTATTTCTCACTGTGAAGTGCCGAACTATGCCACACTCTTGGCATGCATCTTGGAAAGGATCACTCTTGTATTCTCCACCGTTGTCAGATCGGAGAACCTTGATCTTCCTCCCCATCTGATTTTCAACTTGAGTTTTTCATTTCAGAAAAATCCCAAGGACTTCATTTTTGCTCTTCATAGTGTACACCCAAACTCTCCTGGAAAAATCATCAACAAAAGTGACAAAATAGTGTCTACCTCCAAGTGACGGAGTCTTGGCAGGTCCCCACACATCTGAGTGTACGTAATCCAGAATTCCCTTCGTATTATGGATTGCAGTGCCAAATTTCACTCTTCGTTGTTTTCCCAGAACACAATGCTGGCAAAACTCTAATTTGCAAGACTTCGTACCTTTCAATAATCCTTGCTTGGCGAGAATTTGCAATGATCTCTCACCAGCATGTCCCAATCGCAAATGCCAAAGCTTCGTCGCCTCTGCATCCTTCTTATTACTCGAAGTTGCAGTTGCTACTGTCCCAACAATTGTACTACCTTGGTAGTAATACAAATTGTTCTTCCTCACACCTTTCAGCATCACCAATGCTCCTGAAGTTGCTTTAAGAATTCCATCTCGCATCATCACGACTAGGCTTTTAGATTCTAAGGCCCCCAATGAGATGAGATTCTTCTTCAACTGGGGCACGTACCGCACATCCTTCAAAATTCTAGTGGATCCATCCTGATTCCGTATCTTGATTGAGCATATCCCGGCTGTCTTACATGGACTGTCATTCCCCATGTAAACAAGTCCGCCATTGAGTTCTTCGAAATCAAAGAACCACTCCCTGATGGGACACATATGATAGGTGCAACCTGAATCCAATATCCACTCGTCTGGATGCGATGTTGAAGGTGAAACCGTCAAAGAACAATCTGACTCCGCATCATTTTTGCATTCAGCAACATTTGCATCTTGCGAAGCCTTTTCTTTCTTCTTCAACTTTGGGCAGTCTTTCTTCCAATGTCCTTTCTCATAACAGAAAGCACACTCATCTTTGGCAACTCGCTTTTTCGATTTGGACCTTCCTCTTCTCTCCTTTGATCGGCCTTGTTGACGACCTCTTGCCACTAATGCTTCATCTGTAACTGCTTTGCCTTTCATTTTATCTGCCTTTCGCAATTCATGACTATACAAAGCAGAACAAACAGTATCTAAAGACACATTCGCTTTACCGTGGAGTAATGTGGTCTTCAGATGTTCAAATTCATCAGGTAGAGACGACAACAACATCAATGCCAGATCCTCATCCTCAAATTTCACATCTAAATTTAGCAGGTCTGCTACTAATTTGTTAAACAAAGTAATGTGTTCATTCATAGTGGTACCTGATCGGTATTCAAATCGGAACAACCTTTTCTTCATAAGGAGCTTATTCTGACCACTCTTCTTCAGAAATTTGTCCTCCAGTGTCATCCACAATCTATGTGCAGAAGTCTCATTCTTGACAGCATACTTCTGCTCCCTGGATAGACACGATCGAATTGTTCCACAAGCTAACCGATTTATGGTACTCCAATCTTTATCATCTATATCTTCTGGTTTCTTTTCTTCAATGGCAATGTCAAGACCCTGCTGGAAAAGAGAGTCTAGAACCTCCCCCTGCCACATACCAAAATGGCCAGTACCGTCAAATATCTCCACCGTCAATTTCATATTTGACAGTGGAAACCTCGACCACGATGACGAAGAACTAGCCTTGTTTTCTTGATCATTACCCGCCATTACAGACTCAAAATAAAGTATTCAATATTACAAACAAATAGAACCAAGGACGAACCTTGGCTCTGATACCACTTGTTGAGAAAACCGGGTAATTTTCTCTCAAATAGTGAAATGAACCGATTCAGTTATTTCAGAGTTAACCCAATGGGGTCTACTCGATAAAACTACTTCTCCAAATAAATTCTTTGGAAAGACTGGCGGGGACACTGTCCCTCTTAAATACCAGATTCCTAACAGAATTTATCAGTCGGTGTATTTATCACAATATAAAAATACCCAAAAGAACCGTACAAAACACTACTACCAAACCCGCAAATAATATTGAATACAATATCCCAACAGAAAATAAAGCCAGAAATAAATGCGGAATAAAATAAATAATAAAGAAAGAACACACCCGAAACTTTGATAACGGAGTTCGGCCAAATTGCCTACGTCTCCGAGCACCCTCTGCAGAGCCCGTTATATTTAGACGGAGAAGACAATACAATTTTGAGGATGTTTACAAATGGGGCAGGAGAGTTCCTTTTATAGGCAACTCTCCCCCAAACTATCCTATCCCCACCGATGTGGGATGAAAAATTTTAACAAACTTCAACAACTACAAGATCGATAGCTTATCCCGTACGCCCCTCGAACATCCATCCGCCGTGGGATATTCATGTTTGTCAAATGTATAGTATGATTAGTTGAATTTTATGGCTGCACCCTAATTTCTTGTATATCTGCGCCAAACACTTTCAATGTCGTACCTTTCACCTTTCAAGCAATTCATCTAGTATTTTAATTTTAATGTTACTTTAATCATATCTATATGGTAGCATCCAAACAACTCCTTTTGATTTCAATCATTTCTATAAGATCAATTCATACCTGAATTACAGCCATCATGCAACATTCGTCCAAGTACGGTGTTATAAAATATTCCCTTAGTCCCTTAAAAATTGATAAAGATGTGTATGTCACGAGTTTTAGTATGCAATTGGTAAAGTATGAGAGAGAGAAATGAAAACGTAAGAGATATGGGAAAATATAGTAGAAGTAGTGTTAGTGGATTGCGGAGTCCACGGTATTAATAGTTTAAAACTTTCTTTATTTATACTTTGTCTAATTTTAAGGCCGGACAGTCCAAAATGAAAAAACTAGTGTATTTTTGGGGACGGGGGAGTATTAAAAAAATGTCAATTTCTCTTCACCCCTAAAGATCTAATAAAAGAACGGAGACTTCTTTTCAAGAAATTGATGAGCATTAAATTAAATATGAATCGATTAACCTCGGATGAAATTAGTGGTTAACAAGCATTAATTAATGCATTATCACTAAAAATAACTAAAGATATTTTTTAATATTAAAGAAGTTAATTTGAGTTTATAAATATCTTACAACGCTTTAAAAACACCTTCATTGTTGGTGTCAAACTAAAATTAAATAATGCAAATATAAAAACAAAAGATTATGTCTTAAAATACTTTCTTTTGCGTCCTAAACTTTAGCTATTTGTCACAATTGTTTTTAACGCAAGTAATTATATTTCTAATTTTTTTTGTCCTAAGTTCTTTTTTTTGTTGATGAAAATTGGAGAAAAAACTTTAGTTATTAAGATTATTGATTAGGATAACTTGGAATATTTGATTATTTAAGTATGGGCGACATGATAAACATATGTATATCTTCATTTCACACTTAATTATTACTAGGTCACGAGACTTTAAACAAATTAAATCAACACAAACGAATATGATATTTCCGAAGTGCAGAGCAACAATATACTAATATTTTCGATGTCTAAAAATATTGGAAGGTAGTAATAATTTTGAAATAAAATATAGTAACAGTATAGGTTTTTAAAATTAAATAGAGAAGATAAAATAAGAGAGTGGAGTAAGAGTAAAAGACAAACGGATTGCAAAGTGTGACTCAAGCTGGAGAGCTTCAAATCAAATCTATATATAAAGCGGTGAGAGCCCACACTCACATGCACTTCTTAACCACTCTCTTCAATTATTACCTCCTTAAGCTTATTCTATCTATAATTCTCCAACACACAGAAAATATCAATTTCCTGCAAAAACTAACAAGTCATGGGAAATTGCATTGAGCCGCAGCAAGAAACAGAGAATCGTGACGAAGAAATGGCGGGAAAATCGGAGAAGGTGAGAGTAAAGATAGTGTTAACTAAGGAGGAGCTGGAATGGCTGATGGTTGAGCTGCAGCAGACACAAGGTAAGAAAATTGAGGATGTTTTGGAAGAGATAAGGAGAAGTAGAGAGAGAAGCAGTGTGGGTTGGAAGCCATCTTTGGATTGCATCATTGAGGAGGAGATGGTATGAACTTTTTTTGCTCCATCTCTACTTTTTTTAGTGTCTTGGTTATTTGGCATGTGCATTGGGAGTTTTATTGTGGCAAACATGTATTGGAGAGAGCCATATTTGTAAGTAAGGATCTATATATGTGTATATTTGCTTTAGTTAATTACTTATGGTGTGCTATAAGTTATATTAATTTACTCTTGGTTAGAACCATCTGCCATTAATTGTCAGATTTGATATGTGTTTTAAGAAATGTACTAGAAAACAAGTTCAAAAATTTTAATGGAATATGAGTCTTACTTTTACATTATTAGTTTTGTAATAAATGAGTTATGGAATGTGGGGTTCGTTACTGAAAATGGACAAGGAGAGATTATTTAAAATGTTTGAATAAGAGCATCTGCAACGGTGGAGGGACGACGTCCGTCCGTCCGTGCCAGCGGCACGGAAGACGTCGTCCGCCGCTGGCACGGCGCTGCTCGATGCATCGAGCACGTCCGTGCCAGCGAGCAGGCGACGTGACAGCGTATGATTGGCCAACGGCATATCCGTTGAAAAAAAAATTTTATTATTTTTTTTTTAAATCGAAAATAATACCAAAAATAAAAAAAATATTTTCTCAATCCCAAAAAATGCCCGTTTTTCTGTATTTTTTTTATTTCCCCAAAATCATCTATAAATACACACATTCATCATACATTTTTCACATCAAATCATCTCTCATTCATCTCTCATTCATATTTTTCATGCAACTTATCTACACCTTCATCTCTCACTCAAAGCCTCAAATGGATTTCACCCATCTCATTGCGGAAGCCGAGCGCGAAGAACAAGAATACTACGAACAACATCGCGCCACTTATGAAGCTTATGTCGCAGCGAATACCCCCGCCCCTCCTCCTCAACCAACTAGGTCAACTCGCCGCTACACCCATCGTGACCAGGAGGGAGCCCACGAAAAGCTCGTTGCCGACTATTTTGCCGACCCGCCGCGGTTTCCGGCAGATTACTTCAGGCGCCGTTTTCGCATGTCAAAGCTCTTGTTTATGCGTATTGTCAACACATTGTCCGCTCGTGTTGAATTCTTCCAAAAGGTCCAGATGCAGCCGGTCGGCAAAGTATCTCGGCGTTGCAGAAGTGTACATGTGCCATCCGACAACTAGCTACTGGGCAGACGGCAGACCTCTTCGACGAGTATTTGCATGTCGGTGAGTCCACTGGAATCCTTTGTCTTAAAAATTTTTGCGAGGGCGTTCGTGCAGCTTTCGGTGATGAATTCCTTCGGGCACCCACCACCGATGATTGTCAACGGTTGCTTCGTCTTCACGAATCAGTCCATGGCTTTCCCGGAATGCTTGGCAGCATTGACTGCATGTATTGGAGGTGGAAGAATTGTCCGACTGCTTGGAGGGGGCAACACTTAAGCAGCCACAAAGGCGGCGGCCTAACACTTATCCTTGAAGCGGTCGCCGACTACCGCCTATGGATTTGACATGCATATTTCGGCATTGCCGGATCCAACAACGACTTGAACGTGCTCTATTCTTCACCCCTCTTCAATGATGTGTTGAATGGTGTAGCACCGGCGATCGACTTCACCGTCAACGGAAATACATACCACATGGGTTACTATCTCGCCGATGGTATCTACCCAAGGTGGTCGACTTTCGTGAAGAAGCTCTGCAACCCGCAAGACCCGAGACGGGTTCTTTTTGCTCAGCGTCAAGAGTCCGCGCGGAAAGACGTCAAAAGAGCCTTTGGGGTCCTTCAAGCCCGATTCAATATTGTGAAGATCCTGGCTCGGCTGTGGTACTTGAACAATATCGCCGACATCATGTACACGTGTATTATCTTACATAACATAATTATAGCCGATGAAGGATCGAGGGCGGCTAGCTTCTACGACGAGGATGAAGCCGGAAGCTCAAGCACGAGGTCTCCCCCACACCGAGGTGTGCATACGACAGTGGGTGAGAGGATCGAAACAAGGCACACAATGCACGATACCCGAACCCACGTTGAGCTACAAGAAGACCTAATCAAACACATGTGGGTGAAATTCGGCAACACGTAGTGGGTTTTTTTAATTTTACGAATTTAATTATGTAATTTTTAATTTTTAGGATTTTAATTATGTAATTTTTAATTTTTAGGATTTTAATTATGTCTTTTTTATTTTATTTGTAATCTGTAATATTATTTTGGTTTTTTTAATGAATTTTAATATTATGGAAATGTTTTTATTTAAATTGAATTGTGCTCGTCCTTGCGGAAGAGCACAGCTGTGGGTGTTGTGCTCTTCCCTAAGAACAGGCAGAAAAAGTGGGGCCAGGCCCACAACCGTGCTCGCTGGCAAGAGCACGTTTGTGGGTGCTCTAATGTTCAAGAGCACGTTTGTGGGTGCTCTAATGTTCGAACTTGTAGTAAACACAACCCTTTAAATTTCTTACGCTGGTTTAGAGTCAAGATTTAGACTTTTATCGGAGGTTGTATATGAGTATTGGCTGGGAAGTCGGCGACAGAGTTTACCTTCATATATGAGAGAACAAACCTCGTATCACTATTCTCAAAAGCCAGGGATTTATATTTAGTTTGAAGTTGAATAAATATCTAAATCTCCAAATTTGTGCAAGAAATTAGGTCATACCAATATACGGCAAATAGACAGTTTAGTGTTAAATAAAATTTCCAACAAAAATCCAAAAGATGGAGATTTAAATAGCTATTTATGCATCTGATTACAATGATCAATTAATTGTTATTTATAGTATTTTTTTATATAAACTATACCCATATAAATACACGACCATCCGTTTATTTTAGTAAAGATTTACAATTTGCCCTTCCCCTCCTTTTTTTGTGTACTAGTTAAGAGCATCTCCCGTGGTTGCCCGTCCCACTCGGACATCCATTAGGACTTCCCAAAAATACATCCTGCCACGTCACTAGGACTTCCCATCCCACTGCCACGTCACTAGGACTTCCCCTGCATAATCCGCCCTTCCCATCGCCCTTCCCACTAGGACTTCCAGCAATAAAATAAATCACAATTATTTAACGGAATTATAATTTTGACACGGAATACGGGAAAATTATGTAATACATAGATGTCCGACTCGGACATACGGAAAAATTACATAATAAAAGGAAAAATTACATAATGAAAGGGAAAAAAGAAAAAAATCAAAAAAAAAAAAACCGGACGTCCGACCAAACGTCCGACCACCCCCCCCCCCCCCCCCCCCACAATGGCGCCCGTCGACTCGGACGTCCCGCGGATATCCGAGGACGTGCAACGTCCTACCTGCATGGGCGTATCCGACCTTATTTTCCACAATGGCGGACGTCCGGTCGCCCGTCGCCGACGTCCGAGCCGGACGTCCGCCGCTGGAGATGCTCTAACAATGAAGTATAATTACAAAAGTAATTCATAACGAGAACACAAAACGTTACCGATGCATCCAGTAAATATTCTTTCCCTTCGTCATTAGGAGTCCCATTTTTTGGCGGCACAAGTTTTAAGAAATGTTAAGAAAAATGAGTGAAAAAAAGTTAGTGTAATAAGGGTCCCACTTGTGTATAATAGTTTTAAATGAAATGTGAATGAAATGGGTTATTGGAAGGTGAGACCACATTACCATTTATGGTAAAAGTGAACTGTGACTCCTATTAACGTACAAACTAAAATGGAACAACATGACTTCTATTCGCGGACGGAGGGAGTAGCTTTTATTTTCTAACTTTTGTGGAATCCTGAGTAGGGCTTCGGTGCGGTACTGAAAATTACGGTATGAAAAATACCGAAATTTACATAAAAAGAATTTTAAAAAATTTCCATGAAATGTGGTATTACATTTTCGGATGCAAGTGTTCTAGTAGGCTTTGGATTATATATTTTGTTTGCTAAAGGATCTGCTCTCATGCCATTTTAGCTAGTTGGATGCACCTTTCATTAAGTTTAATATAAATATAAGAAGTTTCTTTTTATATGTGATCACACGGTTAATTAAGTTGCTAAGAAACAAAGTTATTTTCCCGATGATTAAACTAAACTGGAATTTTGAGAAGAAGCTCCTTCTCTAGTGGCGCGGTTCACGGACTGAAGGGTGGTGTAAGCGATTTTCCTTTCTACTGGACAAATGTATGAATAGCTGACTAAAGTTGCTCGATGAAGATGTTACAATCCAAGAAACAAAAGTTTCTGTCCCCTTTCTGTGTTCGTTTCGCTTTGAGCCTCTCGGCCGAGGGAGGTGTGTTGTGTGATGATAGTTGATTTTTATTTTATTTTGTGATGCAGTAGGTTTAGAGTTTTGGAGCAAAATAGCTGGAATATTCATACCATATAGGGGTGGTTCGGTACAACATATCGTATATCATACCGAAAGTTACAGTATTGTTAGATTCTGGATTACAAGAGATAAATATTAGCCGGGGCGTAATACAACCCAAAAGAAGGAACAAAGAAAATAAACTGAAACAAAATTACAAAGTAGAATTTGAAACAGAAAACTGTGAACATTGTTTAGCCGAGTCAAGGAGTCCTCTTTCCGCAAGACGAGATATGTCCCGGTAGTGCTCTCGGATTGACGTTTCGTCCCCAAAGATAAAACGGCTACGTCTAAGCAGCACCGCTATCAGCAGAGCTCCGGCGAACTGGATGGAGGAGAGCAGAGCTTTCGACAGAAAAACAATGCAGAGAGGGAGAGAGCTTATGATGCAGAATGCTTGTGAATTGGTGTAGGAATGCAAGGAATGACTAGCCTATTTATAGGCTCAGTCCACTGCAGGGGTCAACCAGCCAAGATGGCGGTCATCATTGCGAGGTAGTAACCGCCGACCGTTACATGGCGTTACGAGAGCTGGAGAGGCTGACCCTAGACGGACGTATCGGGACACGCTGCGCGTCTAGGTTCGTTCACGACTTGGACTTTATCACGTGTCAGCCATGGAGGCTTTACCGCGTCATAATGACGAGGTGTCATCTAGATTGGCTCGCTGACGTGGAAATGTTGGTGCTCTAAAAAGAACTAGACCAACCAGCCTTGGGTCGAACCCAAGCACCGAGACCCACGACCAGACCCAAAGAACAGTCCAAAGACCATCCAAAAACCAATTGCCAAGATCTGAGTCCAAGGACACAGACACGGGCACGAGCACGGGATCGGGCTCGAGGCTCGCGGCGGGGCGGGCGGCGGCGCGCGCGTGTGGGCTCTACAGCCCATCTTAGTCCACTAGAATTATTACATGTAATAATCCTTCTTATTAAATACTACTTGTTTAATAAGCTTGTTACTTTCGATGTGGGATAATTAACTCACTTAATTAATCCCATGACTTCTCTCATAGCTCAATTAAATAGCTCGTAATTTTGCACGACTTTAATCCATTATTTCTCACTCACCGGGAATCGGATTTGAGAAAATGAATATACCACAGTCATCTACTCCGAACGTAGATCGACGCTATATCGTTTAATTTCATAAAATTAAATGTCTCGTTGGAAATATTATTGGTCAATGTCCCTTGACCGGGCATACGATTTCAACAGGTATGACAAAACACCATACCGATACCGTTTTTTTTCGGTATACCGGAAATTCGGTAAGGTAGTTTTTGTTATCGTTACCATACCGTGTTTTCGGTATACCGTACTTTTGCGGTATACCGAACTGTGGTACGACATACCGTTATACCGGAAAAAATCTATTATACCCAAAATATTCAAAAAAACAATTCTATATTTTATTTTTGTATAATAGAGAATTCTATTTTTAAATTTTAGTATAAACATAACATAAATACATAGAGTTTGTTTATATCTATATATATATATATATATATATATAATAATCAATCGGTATACTAGTATACCACGGTATACCGAACTGTAGGTATATATCGACTATTCAGTATGACGGTACATACCGGTATACCGTGATATAGGAAATCTAATACCGTTATCGTACCAAATCTTTGATACCGTACCGAAAACTACGGTATACCGAAAAATCGGTATTTTCGATATTTTTTCGATACGATAAGTCCGGTATTCCGGTATTTCGATATAATTCCCCACCCCTAAATTACCATATACATAGAAGCTGGAACAAAATAAAAGCATTTAATGAAATGCAAAGAAACAATAGCTAGCAACCAATTAAAGATAAATCATACTAACACAAAATCAATTGACCTTGGGGTACTTGAATACAAATGAACTGATAAAACTATCTTTTCCCATTAAATAATGTGAATAAATACACAAAAAAAGAATATCATGTATCTTTGTTGGTGTGAGTCAAGTGATTAGCCACATCCTTCAAATCAAGAATATTTCCATGCTTATATTTGGATAGTAATCGAATAGCTTCTTCTTTCGTTATCAAAATCTTCACTTGATGCGAAGATTTACTATCCCCGTCATTTTGAAGCAACGCCTTCGCTTCAAACTGCACTCTCTTCGTCGTCGTCTTCTTGCTCACACCATCTTCAAAATCCATTTCAGTAGTCAAGAAATTAGAAACCTGTATTGGGAAATATCAACAAGATAAAATGTTTATGCACACAGACACATATTTATATACACGAGTCCAGTCTGTCTTTAGAAAAATGTCCTTAATTAGATAAATATTGTTCACATTTACGAGCTTAATCATGCCACCGACAATGGACTGCGTGTTATATTATATACTCCACTTAATTATTTTACAAGATTTAACTATTTAAATACAATATGTTTTGCATGGGTCTGAATTTGAACATGTGGAAACCACAGCCGGAGTTTGAAATCGAGTAGTGGTAATATCAAATTTGTCGGAAACTAAGAAGTATGGATCGAGTAATATTTAATACTAACTCGTTTTCGCTTAATTTGTTTAGTGAAGTAGGTGTATTGGAGGGATAATATAAGAACTGATTTCTCTTTTACCTAAATCCACATTTTGGTGGTGGTTATTATTTATAAATCAAGTCCTTGGTGCAAGGGAAATTAATTAATACGGCGTGCGCAGCAGGAAGGGGCAGGGCCGGATGCCAAGCGGCGCCTATTGCATGCCGAGCGGGTGCCGTCTGGAATAAAAGGGCAAATCATGAGGTGCGAGGAAAGAAGAAGGGAGGAGCAAGGAAGAAAACGGTATGATGGAATTGAATAAGGAGAGAATAGAATAATGATGATTCCATTTCATTCTTGTATTTGGTGAATGTAAGGAATACATATGGAATAGAATGGAATTGTGTAGTGTGTAGTGTGGATTTCTTTTTAATAATTAAAAATTCTAAATTTTAATTTTGTTATAAAATTTAAAATTATTAAATTGAGTGATATTGAATTTAAATATAATAAAATATGTAGTAGAATTTTGTTAAAATCCAAATTAAGAAAAAAAGGAGAATGGGATTGGAATGACCATTCCTTAGCTAAATGGATGGAATGGCTATTCCCATGCGGAATGGAATGGTCATTCCAAATGGAACGGGGATTCCTAAGAAAAAAGTTTACCAAGCAAAGGAATAGAATGGAGATAGGAATGTCATTCAATTCCACCAAAGGCGTTGTTTGTTTCCATTTTATTTCTTTTTATTTCATTTTAAAATAGCTAATGAACTGTGGAAACAAAAAATCATAGTACTATGTAAGATGGTAAAGTTGGAGGCGATTTTTGAGGGCTGAATTTTAGGGATATTTTCCATGTATATTAATTTAACTAGATTGGCAACACGGATGTTGAGGTAACAGAGAATCCATGTTACAAGCATCTCGTCCCCCGTCCGTTGCACGACGAAGTGGTAGAGGGGTACGTTGTTCTTCACACACCTCCCCCTCCTCGGCCAATTAGGTGTTGTTGTGAAGCTCACTTGCAGACCTACAAGTGAGCTTCATTTTTAGACCATTTTATAATTGTTTTTTAAAAGTAGTGTGGCATTGAATAAGTAAGGCACAATTTGACATTGACCCTCAAAATCTATTAAGAACACAACAAGAAGCCTTTCAAGTTTATTTTAACCTAGTTGAGGGTTAAGCACATCGACATGTGGACATGTGGTATAGAGTTTAGTTCGGCCTCGAAATGCACCAAGCACAACTAGGTGGGTCAATATTCAGCAAGTGGCTATGCTGGATGATGAGCCCAAAGTTGCAAAGGTGCCTAATTGGAACGAAGGCGAAGGAGGTTAAAGGCAAGCGATGATGTGGAACTTCGAGCAGTGTGGCCCCAGTACCTTAGGAAATGGCTAAAGTGATTAGAGGTGTTTATTTTCCTTTTCGAATAAAGCATTAGACATAGACACGAGCAGTGGCGAAGCCACGTTGGAGCCAGGCCTGAACCCCTCATCAATTTCAAATTTTGCGTGTATATTATATATCCAAACATAGCTTTATAAATTATTTCAATAGTGCAGCGGGTTGGAGCTGGTGTCTCGTGACCCAGATGTCCTCTGACTTCGAACCCCTTTGGCGACTTTTTTTCTTTTCTTTCTATTTTACATTAATTTTTTATTTTCCCTACTAATTATGTTAATTTTAAATCTCTTTCAGTAATTGTTTTTTCCATAATTATAAAAAATAATAACTATTTTATTCTATTTGTTATCATTATACTCTCGTTATATTTTATATTTTACATAGATCTATACCTACATACATTATAAAAAAATTCGTTTCCATCCATTATACTTACATTAAAATTGAAAATATTGATTATTTTGAACTTCTGACCGTCAACGAAATCGAAAATATCCTATAACTATTAAGAATGACCTGGGCACATCATCAAAATTGTGGTTTTGCCATTGGATACGACCACATGATTGAGCAACAATTGGAATCTTATTGAAAGTTTATTAAGAGACTTGAAAATGATTTGGGTCATAAAAAATGGAAGGAAAGAAGTAGAAGGAGCCCTCTAGCTACATGTGTACTGGAATCGCATCCACAAAAAAAATGTATATTTGATTCATTCTCCCTCTTTCTTTTCATTTAATCCTTGTTCTTGAACCCTACATGCATATAGTGAGTGTACGAATCATAGATCGAAAAGTTTTATTGGTGGGAATTTGTGTTTGCATGAGAACTTGGATGAATATGCGATTTTTGAATGAGTTTGTGTGGAGTTTGTTTTGAATCCTTGGTGAATAATGTGAGTTTATGTGAGAGCATGATTGTGATAAACTTTTAAGCATGATTGTGTGTTATAAGCATGAAAAAAATTGTGTTTGGATGATTGAGGAAGAAACCTATTTTCAAAATTCTTAAGCCTGAAATCTGTGATGTTTGGACAGTGGATTCCGACGTGTGTTTGACCAACCAAACGATTGAATTTTGACACGAAATTTTAACTGAGTAAATTTAAGGTGTTTTCTGTGTTGTGTGTGAATTTCAGCCCTTGTTGATGAAAGATGAATATTTAATAAATATTTGAAGTTGACTGCGCAAATCTTAAAGCCTAACACAATTAAACATGCTCAAACACAGTACGAAATGGAATAAAGTCTTGAGGCATGGTTTAAAAAAAATATAGCAGCGGAACTAAGGTTTAAAGAGAGTCGAGGATAACGCCTATGTATGAAGACACAACGCATCCTAAGTTCTTGGGCCAACTCAATATCCTCCGCAACATCCCGCTCAACCTGCACATAAAGAAAAAGAATATGCATGGCTGAGTACTTGTTGTACTCAATGGGCTCATGCCGAAAACATTTTAATATAGTTATGTCATCCATACCAGTGATCTCTAGTTTTATATGTAGTAAGAAATATCACGAGAACACAAAAATATTTCAAAGTCTGGCCAGACAATTTATCTCCCCACTTTTCTCATCAATCACAATCATCATATCACAGTGCGACGAAAGTGTGGCCACACTATTCGCCCACGAGACCGGCCGACTAGCAAGGACGGCTCACGATCCCACCAGTGTACACAGTCTGATAGGGTTTGCGGCCCTACTCAGACCCGAATTCGTTTCACAACACAACCATATAGCCTAACGGAGCAAGCTCAGACGAACTAGGCATCAGGCAACAATCTCACAAACAAAATAACATGGCATGACTTGTAACACCCGTACTTTTAAGTACTAAATTAAAGTATGTCATGAAATAATTAATAAAATTATTTCGGGTACTATGTTTCTCGTTAATGTGCTTTGGAATGGGGTGTTGTTTTTAATGTGAAAAAGGAAATGTACTTTTTTTATTTAATTAAGAACTTTGGGAGACATGTTGAAGGTCTCGTTGAAAAGAATGATGACGATAGTGCTATGTTTAATAAAGACCCGTGAATTTTAATTATCGAAGGAAAGTACAAAAATATAAAGTATGATTTTGTTTTGGACTTTGCAAATTTAATTAGAGTCCAAATAACTAGTTACAAAAAGGGCTTGGGCCTAACTATTTTAGAATCCAACCAAATAATAATCCTAAAATGGGCTTACCATAACTTGAGCCCAACATCATTGAATTGGAGCCCAATTTCTCTCCAAACAAATGGGAACAAGCCCCACATCCCTTTTTCTTCCATCCCCTTCTTCCCTCTCGGCCGATCACCCCCTCCTTTGGAGACTCTCCACTTTTCATCTTCTCCACTCTCCATCTTCCACCATTACTCCTACAAATCAAGAGTCACCCACCACTTCTTCATTAACCTCTTCTCTAACTCCTCACAATTTACACTTCACAAAAAAAAGAGAGAGAGAGAGAGGGAGAGAACTAACGAGAGAGAGCCGAGAGAAAAGGGGAGAAGAAGGAGTTGCTTCCACTTTGATTCAACCACCACCAAGTTCAAATTCTTGAGGTATAATCTCTCTTCCATCCACAGAGCATGAATTGTTGTATGTATATATTACCTACATCATTTCATAATTCTTCCATAAGGCCATCCACTACGCTGTCTCTATACCGTCCCTTAAACCGTCTCTTAACTACTATTTGAGCACTATTTGAGGGCCCCACTGTCCTTTTTTCCTCCATCCCTTAACTAAGGGACGGAACCTGCAACGCTCCGTCTCTTAACCGTCTCTATACCGTCCCTTAATTACTATTCATTCAATTTCATTTAGAATTTTTTTTCTACCAAATTCAATTTAAACAAACACACTTTATTAAAAACCACACTTTATTAAAAAACACACAAACTAAATAAACACACAAAATAAAAAAAGACACAAAATAAAAAAACACACAAAATAAAAAAAACTACTCCGCCGGCGAATCATCCTCTGGAGGCGGTCGAGGTTTAGGGGGTGTCGGAAGGTCAAGTTGTGCTGCCATAGCAATAATTCCGTTCCACCAGGCCGTGAATTGGGCGTACGAGAAGTGGGAAGTGTCCGCCATTGTGGCGGTCATGTACGCCACCATAAGTGTGTCCGAGCCTCCCCGCGAGCCCGAGGCCGGCTGGCTTGATTCGCCTCGGCCATTCCTTGCTCTAGCCGCTTTCGCCGCCTTCGTCCCTTGCGGCCGACGGCGCCCACGCGCGGATCCTCCAGCATCGCCGACCGTACCCGCAAACTCTCGGGATTCAGCCTCAGGTTGGCTGATGCCATCGGTGTCACCACCAGACGCACCACCAGACGAGTATTGGCCACTCGCCGTATGCTTCGTGCGCTTCGAGGTTGAGCCCGAGCTGGAGCGGAAACCTCCGGCCCACCGTTCCTCGTCCTTGACGGCCTGCCAAACATCAACAAATCTGAATTGATGACCCTCGTCCTGGTAGTAGGCGCGCAAAGCGGACGTCAAAATGTTGGTGGTCGTGGCGCCGCTTTGGTAGCGCGCCTCTTCAGTCGAGTAGATGCCGCAGAATTTTTTGATCTGTCGGTCGACTCGGTCAAAGTGAGAGCGGAGCATTTTAACTTTGCGCTTGCGGGAGCCTTTCGGCTTTATCTGGTGGTAGACCTCGCAGACCTTTTCCCAGAAACACTTCCGGGTTTGTTGATTCCCGACGATGGGATCGTACGAGACCGTGATCCAGGCGTTGTACACCGCCATCGTTTCGAAGTTGTTGTACGGATGCCGGCCAAGATCCTCTTCTTCTTCTTCTTCCTCCTCGTCCTCGCCCGCCTGGGGTTGTACACCGCCAGTGCCACCTCCACCGCCTCGGCCACCTCCACCGCCAGTGCCACCTCCACCGCCACCGCCACCGCCAGTGCCACCGGGAAAATCCTCCCGGATCTGGGATAATCCCTGCGTATACCGCGTGGCGGAGGGACGGACATATGCATCAAGGTCAAAATTGGGTGGTTGGTACCCCCCGGCATCGCCGAACCCTGAGTCCCAGGGGTTGACGAACCGGAACCGCCATGGTCTCCCAATCGCCGAACGCGTTGAGATCCCACCCGCCGGAGCTGGAACCGCTGTAGTTGCCGTCGCCGTCGCCGGACATCTTGAGTTAGTTTATGAAAATTTGAGAGAAAATTTGAGAGAAAATTTAGATGATAGGAAGAATAGATGTGTAGTTGTGTGTGAAATGAGGATGAGTTTAGGAGTATTTATAGAGTAAAAAAATTAATAAAAAATCAAAAAAATTATAAAAAAAAACAAAAAACCGTATTATTACCGTTACAAATTATTTTTTTATTTAAATTTGATTTTTTTTTAAAAAAAAATATTTATTGCGTCAGCACGTGACGACGCCCACTCGCGGGCCGGCGAGTGGGCGTCACGCACGACGCCGGGTTGCTCCACGTCGCCTCGGCGCGTGGCGAGACAGCCCGTCTCGTGGCTCGCCGGGACGAGACGCGGGACGAGATGGAGGCTGCAACGCGTCGCGCCGGCGTCCCGTCTCGCCGGGACGAGATGCAAGACGCCGGCGAGACCCGTAGTGGATGGTCTAATCAACTCAAGCAATTTAACAATCAACTAAACCGAACGAGCGCCGTATGTAATCGAAAGACTCAAAGAACGTAACTTGATTATAAAATTTCACCCTGCGAGTTGAATCGGGGTGGTTCGGAGTGTTGTCGGGGAAGGGATGTCGCCGGCGGGGGCTGGCGGAATAGACAGCAGCGGTTCCCGACGGCTCGGCGGCAGCGGCGACCCCAGCGCTCCCCGGAGACTCCAGCGACGGCTGTCGGTGAGCAGCAGCCCACCGGTGGCGCACAACAGTAGTTTCCCTCCGCCGTGGCAGCAGCAGCGGCGTCGCGGCGAGGCAACAGCGACATCGCTACTCCTTGGCGAGACAGCAGCGGCATCGTGACGACGACGATGGGACAGCCGGCGAGTTGGAGGAAACCGACGGGAATGTGGGAATCGGCTCTGTTGCAGCCGAGAGTGAGAAAGAGAAGGATAGAGAGGGAGAGAATGGTGAAGGAGGAAGAATGTATGGTTGGGCCATTCTTTTGGGCTCAACTTTTATTTGTTTGGACTCTAAAGAAAAAATTGAGAAAAATAAGAATGGGCATTTTTTTTAAATATTAAGGAGTTTTGTTTGGGTGCAACTTTTTCTTGGGCCAAGTTAATTAAATCTTTGGGCCGATGTTTAATCGTGACGAAAGTATTTAATGCCGGAATTTTTTTTCTTTTTTGAAGAATGAATAATTTTATCCTAAGTATGAAATAATATATTTTTTCAACGATAAATAGTAACGAAAAAAAAATTAATTATGCGCCTAATTAATTTTCAAAAATTTTCCCGACATCAAGGGAAATACGAGGAGCCAATGGAGGAAAGAACGAGCGTAAGCGGCCGACCGGCGTCGCACGGGACACCTTGGGCGGCCGCCGAATAATCGAAAATGCACGAAAAACCGAGGAAACGAATTAAAAGATTTTAATTGGAGTGCATGTATTCCAAATATTTTCGTTACCGAGATTTGATGTGAACTTTATGTATTTTCCGAAAAGGTGGTTCGCACGGCCGCTAAAGTCGGAACGAGAAGCTACTTAAGGAAAACTCTAAGCTTTTGAGGTGGGCTTTATTACTTAAACTCCTTTATTTGCAATGATATGTAAATGGTGAGATAAGGGTGGTTTAACTGTTATGTCATGCCGTATTTTATGTTTTGAATTGGCTATCTGATTGTCTACTAGGATAATGTCCTACTAGACTTTGATGGTTAACGAATTCGGGTCTGACTAGGGAGTGAGTCCCTACTCGGACTAGTGCACTGATGGGGATCGTGAGCCGTCCTTTGTGGTCGGCCGGTCCAATGATCGAGTTTGTGGCCACATTCTCGTTTCACCTGATGGTTCAGATATGGTATAATGATGGAGGATGATGATGATGGGCTGCGCAGCCATGTTTTACGATGGAAATGATTTTAGTGTTTCTCGGCATTTTTTTTTAAAGTAAAACCCGAGTTTCACTCAATGATGGCTTGACATAACTTTATTGATGAAATGTATTTTTGGGCACGAGTTCACTGAGTGCATCAAGTACTCAGCCCCTGCATATGTTTTCCCTATGTGCAGGTTGAGCGTGGACGGGAGACGGAGGATGTTGAGCATTGGACGGAGACCATATTCAATAAATGTTCTAGTTGCTATTGTGTCTTCATACATAGTAGTAGCTAACTCTCAAATGCTTCCGCTACGTTAAGTTTTAGAACTCTGATGTTATCTTTATTATGTTGGACAATTTTTCCTACGAACTTTGTTGCTTCGTTATTTCAGACTATAATTTGGTAATAAAGTTCATCTTTTGATCTACATATCGTACCCCTTGATTGTTTTCCCCTTTCTTCCCCGCTTCTTTATTCCCCCATTAGTCGCGACTCACCGTACTTTCTATTCCTAGGAAGTGCGGTCGTGACATGACATAACAAGTTAAGCCACCCTTATATACCACATCGTATTTTCGGAAAATAAAGAGATTTGAAAAAGAAAGCCCACCTCGTTTGCTTAAACAATTCAATATCCACTTAAGGAAACCCTCGTTCCTTGTGCTCACGTACTCACAATAACCCTTGCCAAACCACAATACAAATCAGCCTCCCATCAATTCACATTATCATGCATGTCCTATCGTTCCTTTTATCATTCTCTTAAATTTACCCATCCCAAACATTCATCAACATAAGGAGAACATGTCATAATATTTCTCAACGTGTCACACATAATCACGTCATAGGATACATTCCTAAATCATACATGCATCATATAATTCACTCAAACTTGGCAACAAGTGATATTTCCACATAACAACAAATCTGGCAGAACTGCGCGGTTGGTTTGTAAAAATCACCAAAAATCCATACGACCTCATATGAGACTAAGATTTGGTCACAACACAGAAGACACATTCAAGTTCATCTAGTTAAAATTCCACACCAAAATCACGTCATTTGGTCAGTCAAAACAATAATGTAACTCTCTGGTCGGAACACAAAAATTCTGGCAGCACTGTCAGTTCCATTGAAAAATTTACCAAGAATTCATCCGATATCCAATGAGGCTGAAATTTTCACAAAACTCAAAAGACACTTCAAATTTCATCTAGTTCAAAATTCACATAAAAAAGAGGTCATTTGGTCGGTCAAATAGAAAACGAAACTTTCTGGGCGTGAATATAAGTTTCTGGCAGATTTGCGCAGTCAACTTCAAATATTTATTAAAAATTCATCTTTCATCAACAAGGGCTGAAATTCACACACAACACAGAAAACACCTTAAATTTTACTCATTTAAATTTCGTGTCAAAATTCAATCGTTTGGTTGGTCAAACACACGTCGGAATCCACTGTCCGAACATCACAGATTTCAGGCTTAAGAATTTCGAAAATAGGTTTCTTCCTCAATCATCCAAACACAATTTTTTTCATGCTTATAACACACAATCATGCTTAAAAGTTTATCACAATCATGCTCTCACATAAACTCACATTATTCACCAAGGATTCAAAACAAACTCCACATAAACTCATTCAAAAATCGCATATTCATCCAAGTTCTCATGCAAACACAAATTCCCACCAATAAAACTTTGCGATCTATGATTCCTACACTCACTATATGCATGTAGGGTTCAAGAACAAGGATTAAATGAAAAGAAAGAGGGTGAATGAATCAAATATAACTTTCTTGATAAAAACGAATCGGTAGAAACAAGAATTGATGGATTCGTTGGATACTCTTGAAAAATCAACTCCAACGGATGCAAGAACAAGGATGAATGGTGGATTTTTGGAGAGAATATGGAGAGGGAGAGGAGAGGCGTGTGAGAGAGAGGGAGAGAGGGGGTGGACGGCTATGGTAGGAAGAAAAATGGGGGCTAGGGTTTAGTTTACGTGATTTTATAGTTCTAGGTTAAATCCAAAATTTAATTAATTGTGGGGAAATAAAATAGGGGCCAATAATTAAAATCCCACAATTAAAAGAAGCATAATTTTCGAAAATTATGGCTGGGAATTAACAAGGAATTATTTGGTATTTACTTGGAGAGAAATAGATCCATAATTTAGGAAATAAAGCAATGGATATTCTATAAACAAGGGGACAAAATAAATTAAATCTCCAAGTAGGAAAATAATGAGGGAGGGCGAAAATTTTGATGATGTGCACAAGGAAATTATTTAAATCCTCAATTAAATAGAATAGGATTTAAATTTGATAATTTCTTTATAGGAAAAGACTCCCATAAAATAGGCAACAATTAAATAAACTTCCACAAGGAAATTAAGCAAAAAAAAAGTGTGGGATGGAGACACAATTGAAGGAAAATATTCACATCCCCAATTAATTAGACATAGGCATTAATTTGGGTATTTATTTGAATAAAAGAAATTCCACAAAATAGGAAACCAATATTTTATCCTCTACCAATAGGGGGCCGAAAATTGGCTTAATTAGCCACAAGGAAATAATTCAACTCTTAACTTAATTTGGGGTGAGGGAATAAAATGTGGCAAGATTTAATTGGATTTAAAATAACTAAGGAAATCAACAAGGTACCAATTAAATCAAAGGAACTAATTCATCCTCCTAATTAAAATAGAGAATATTCGAAACTCACAAAAACGATTGGTTAGAGTTCGAATTTCGTGTATCACAATTTAGGGATAATTTGATTTGGATTTAATTTGGATGAATATCCCAAAACAATTAATTAAATCCAAGAAAGAATAAAATTTCCAATAAATGGGAGGGGCCGACAATAGCCACTTTACTTGGCTAGAACTAAATGCATGATTTTATTTAAATTGATCCCCCACATAAAAAAATATAAAGCACTTCATTCTAAAACATCCATGACAATTTATTCCACATAATCAAACTCAATCCCGTAGCAATAATTTAATTCCATAAATGAAATTTTCAATCGACATATTAAAATAAAAGTCGCAAAAATTTGGGATGTTACGCATCACGTCAATTCATGTATGAATACAAAAGAATTGAGCATGGAGTTTACTATAATGCAAAAATTGCATTTTTTTTGCTATCAAAGAAAATACAAGAGGTAACAATAAATTAAAAATCTGAACACAATTAAAAAAAAAGGCAGAACACACGCACAAAAAAAAAGCAGAACACATTCGCCAATCGATTTAATCTGGAGTTTTAAACAAAAATTAAATATTTTTTAAATGCTAGATTGAATTTTCTTTGTCGCTCAAAGTTCCGATTCTGATCGTTAACTATGGCTACGTGAGTTGGGAGTAGCAGAGAATCGGCCATTTGCTAATTGTAGCAGGCGAATTGGCGACTCAAGTTTAAAGAGATCCAAGTATTTTCTTCTTTTCGCAGCTACTAATCAGAAAAACGATCGCCGATTCACTCAATTTTTCGTTTTCAGCTCCGATTTTGATCGAGAAACAGTTCGATTGTCCGAGGCGAAGGAGACTGGTGACTGACCAGGTAGCCTGATTTTCAATTTGATGTGATTTCCTCGGCATTTTTGTTTCGAATTCAGTATTGCAGCGGTTTTAGCGCATGATTCAGATCCGCTCCATGAGTTTCTAGTGTTTGTGAGTAATTGGTTGATGAATTAGAATCTCCTTTTTAGTTTTTGATCTCGCAAAATGGCGTCATCTGACAAGCAAAGCGCTTTGGATTACATCAATCAGATGTTCCCCACAGGTCCGCACATCTTTCTCTGTATCTGTTACTGTGATTTTTTTTATATATTTATTTTGGTTTGGCATAAGCTGTAGTTGGAAGCATTTGTTCAAAATTATCGAGTTAATGGAGATATTTCAGGAGTTGATTTATGAGTGGGAATTTTACTCTTTTTGGCTTCTGGAAGTAGGAATGATTGGAAACTTAGAAAGAGTTAATTCCAGCTCGTATCGTTTTGCTACTTCTTCCTGTGGCATTTTAGCAGAGAAAAGTCCACTTATGATGCCATTGTTTTGGAAAAGGGTGTTTAGAAACAGAAGTAGAATAAGAGCAACTTTTCATTGTTATCAGACAGGTTGAGTTTGCATTGAACTTAGTTCAGCTGATGATGTGGAATCTGGTTGTCATGCAGAGGCCTCTCTATCTGGTGTTGAGCCCCTTATGCAGAAAATACACAGTGAAATCCGTAGAGTGGATGCTGAGATTTTGGCCGCTGTTCGTCAGCAGGTTGGTATCTTTTCTAATTGGTGTTGTGTCCAGTTATTGCTGAAATACTGGTGGATATGGCACTCTTAGACTGTAATTGGATCTTTGGTTTTAGAGGTTACTTTCGCCTGCTTGGACTGGAATATATGGAATCAGTTGAGAGAGTTGTGGCGTGATAAAGTGAATGGAGAATATGTTATAGGGGATTATAAGATTTAAGGCTTGGGCAGGGAAAGGAAGCTCACTCAAGATCTGATCTTTTGTGAATAGTAGTTATAACTATTAATCCAATGTAGCTATAGTACTATCTCAGTTAATTAACTAAATAATGCTAGGTGTCGGAGAATAAAATTCTGGGTTTATTCTATCATGGTAGTGCTAGCCCTTTGCTGCAGGGCATTCATTTTAGTAAAGATGATATGGTTAGTGAACATAAAACTAGAAAAGGCCACTGGTAGCTTTAAAGTTGTTGATGTAAATGTATTACCAAATACAACCCAGACTACACACATCAAAACCTTCCATACTTGCACTTCTAGGTGGTTTCATATGAATGTCAAAAGAAAAATGGTCATCTTTCTTTTGTTGTATTCACCATATGTTTCATTCTGTTTGAAGCGGAACAATTGACTCTGAGGAAATTGTTTGCTTTATTTATTTAAGAGTTAAACACTCTTGCTGTTTTATACCGATGTCTTGCTTATCAAGAAATAAATTGTTTCTTCTCAACAATCTTAATCTATTGACATAATTATGATGTCTATATAATAGAGTAATTCAGGGAGCAAGGCCCGGGAGGACCTTGCAGCGGCTACTCATGCTGTTCAGGTTCGTCCATTACTTTAATTAGTTACTTAATTGACATGGCCGATTTTTTTATTTTCTTAGCACAAATACCCTCTTCTATCTGCTTATCATATTTCTCAAAAACATTATCTTCTCTCTTGCTGCCATTGACTAATTGGATTTATCATTTGAACTTAGGAACTCTTGTACAAAATGCAAGAAATAAAATCTAAAGCAGAGCAAAGTGAAACAATGGTTCAGGAAATATGCCGTGACATCAAGAAACTGGATTTTGCAAAGAAGCATATAACTACTACAATTACTGCACTTCATCGTCTCACTATGCTAGGTAAAGTTTTTAGTCTTGATTATTTTGGAGGG